>NC_080030.1:43931463-44234494 GCF_030020395.1 Manis pentadactyla
TTCTGCTTGGCATCCTTGAGCTAGGAAAATGCGGCCTTACTGCTCTGGTGAATGTGCTGAGTGGAGCTGACCTGACACCTCCCACAGGACTGAACCCACCACCATTCCAGTCTGCTGGTGAGTGACATGCAGACTTGCTGCGAAAAGGCTCGGATATTAACACTGAAAGATAAGCTAAGGTTTAAATAATCCAAAACATTGGAAAAAAAAAAACGGTGCTATAAAAACAGCATAATGTCAATAGCCACAAAAGGGTGTGTCGGGATAGCTTCAGTTCCAAGGTCGGCTGGGAGCACAAGGCTCGGAAAAGTGCAGGCCCTCCACTGTGAGGCCCACGGCAGGAACGTCCAACAGGCCCCGGCACAAACCCGAAGCGCACGACGTGCAAGTGCCAGGGAACAAACAGTAAGTCCCTTTTCTGAGTGAATCGGAATGTCAAGGGTTCTATGTCCAATCATAATTCATAAAATGTGGTAGAGGCAGCTGGGCCCTAAGGAAAGGGAAATAGATCGTGTGAGGAAAGACTAAGGTAGTTATTTCATCTAGAGAAGAGAAAGCTGAAGTGCCAGTACACTGCACTCTTTGGGAATTGTTTTCTCAGTATTATGCCTGTGAAAAACTAAGAAAATAGAATCAGTGAGACTCATTATAGTAAAAAAATCAAATCCTTTTACTTGTGGGCAAAAGATGAAAATGAGAGCCTTATACAACTCTAAGGGGGTCTCGAGATCCCTGCACTGCAGCAGATGTCGATTCCAGAGCACATATGCTCAGATAAACAGGACAGTTGGCCTAAGGTTTTCAGGGAGTCCTGCTTATTATTTCACTTGTCTTAAGACTGTGGGGGCCATTTGTCTCATAATGTGAATCCAATGTGTTTAACTATAGCATATTAATGGCCATTAACGGTAGAAAAGAGATTTAGGGGAATATAGGAGACAAGTTAAAAAAAACTTGGCTGTATGTTCTTGCCATTTGGTATTAAATATAATTATGCTTTGGGATACTTCACATCTTAACAAAAATCATCTACTGTCACCCACTGGATAGAGTAGTGAATATAGTACTGAATATTGTTTTTCGGTAGCTTAGCTGAGCTTGGTTGCCTGGGATAGTTAGTGTTCTAAGTAGGAAGCATGTACTGTTCCATTATGAAAAGAATCTGGCATTTTGGCAAGAGGATTTGTAAAACCATTCTATTAAAGATTAAAAATGTAGTAATTAAGACTCCCAGCTAATTCATGCAATACGCTTGTTTCATGGCATACAGGCAGTGTCTTGGTCATACATACCCAGTTCACAGATATATAGCGTGTGCTATTATTCTTCAGTCAGAAGCTACCATTCCACCTTTTTCTTGGGAAAGGCAGAAGAGGATTATCACACATTTTGCATTCAGTTTTCTCTTTCCTCTTCTCTGAACCAGTTTTTTAAGGAAAATTCTCCATTGGCCCTCTCTGCTTCAATTGTGAGCTAAGAAAGATCCTCATCTTGTCAAAAACACAAAGCTCAAATCTCTAGCCAAGAAAAGACAAGATTTCAGCTTTTAAGTGATATTGGATGTAACAAATCAGAAGCCTCAATTTCAAGTATCTGTTTCCATACTTTGCAGAAGGTCCACAAAGTTCTCTTTCCCATTATCCTCTTTCCAACCCACAGAGAGAACAAATCAAACACTTGTTAATTTCATTGTGACATTTACATATCCCAATAGTACTTTATTTTCAGAATTGCAAATGCCAAGCATTTCAGTTAATTACTGGACTGGCCTGGGAACCTATCACTTACAGCATTGGTCCTATGAGAAAATAAGACACCAAATTCAAAATGGCTGTTGTACTCACTGATTAACTTGGAATCAAATGTTAAAAATGCCCTCAAGAATCATTATTACCATCAACAATCACTGACTTCTTACTATGCATAAGGTTATTTACAGTGGGACATAAAAAAGGGTATGGTTATAACACCTACCCTGTCAGCATATAAATGGAGAGGTCAAAGTAGCAACAAATGCCAAGTGGCAGAAAAACAGCCAAGTGCTACCAATAGGTGCAGTTTGGAAAAGCCTCATAACCATGACCCTTGAAGGTTTAAACTTCAGTTTAGAAACAGGAAAATAGGGTGGATAAAAGTACATTGGTGGGGATATGCAAGACCTGTCAAGGGAAGTTATTAGTTAAGAAAATTCTGTTGGAAAGCAAAAATTATCCAAAACAGGTTAGGCAAGGTACAGGCTACAGAATCTTAAATTTTACAAGTAAGCCCAGTGAGCAATGGGTAAACAAAAGCATTTCTGAATGAGAGTGTGCACATGGTGTTCTCTATCTCCTTAATCTGGCTGCAGGGAGCAAGGTAAGATGAAGAACTGGAGGCAGCCCGTGGACCAATCAGATCTGTGTGAAAAGGCACCCAGCCTAGGGATTGAGGGGTGGACCCACCGGTCAAAGTTTTTTTGCTTTTTAAAATCTCTAGAAAACATTTCCATGGTAAAGATGCTGTAACATTTGTAAACTGTGCTGTGAGGGTCAATAGACATTTTTGGAATGTAGACAAGTAAGTTGTAATGATTCTATTATGCAGTTGGGGTCAAAGGAAGGATGTACTCCTGCTCTCAGGAAAGCAGGAAAGTAAAGAAGAGGATCTGTAAAGAGAGAGGTTATTAACATGAAGTGTCCAATGAGCCAAGTAAAGGCTTAAAACAGACATGCAGATGTGCAGACACTGGATTCAATCCTTTGAAGAAAGTGTTTATTTTCCTGGAGAGTTAATTTGTTATACTCCACCATAAAACATACATTCTTTAGATAGCTGGACATGCAACAGAAATATAAACACACTTGGTCTTCAGGTCAGCCTTTAATAATTTTATAATCTTGCAAAGCAACCATCCTTTTGACATTAAAAGAGGGAATCTAATCAGTGACTGAAACACCAAATTCTGATCCACTGAGATGTCTAGACCAATTCAGAGAAATGAAGAGCAAACTTACCGTTCTATTCATTAATACTGTTGAGAAAAGTGACTCAAAACCGTTTATGCAAAAAACATGACCCTTTGTTTTAGGATAATCCAGTTCCTAGTAAAAGGAGTTGACTCAGTTTCACATTAATCCCCTTAACATTCCTGTGAGGTAGGTTTAACATTAATATAAGTACCTTCATTTAACTAGAAGGAAAATAAAAGCAAGGGATTATCCCAGGGTTACCGAGTAAATCTGGGGAGATGCCTGTATTGGACCACAGTTGTCCTCTTTAGTATATGAGTGGTCTATTTGGAGAACAAGGTGCCATAAAGTTAAAAATGTAAACGTTTTCATAACCATTCTAAATAATTAGGTAAATCAATGAAGTATTATAATGTAAATCGGCAATTCTATTTTTGAACCTATAATATAGGAAGAAATGTACAATTTTGAAGACAATGCATTACCAATTATTCTTATATATAAGATTAACTATGGTCCCTTAAAATAAAAACCCAGCCTACTACATACTAAGGAGGGAAAAAAATCAATTTAACAATGAGAGAAAGCTACCAAATTGTGTTTACTTTAGAAACACAATTTTTTTTCTCAGTTGCCTGATTATATTTTTAGATGGAAGCAATAAGAATTAAAATGCATTTCATCTTCAAGTAAAATGAATATAATAATTGTAGTGTCTAACAACTGGAGCCAAAAATACATTTCACTTGTCACAGAGAAGTATCACTATGAGTATTTCGTAGCATTATATAGTAAACTGTATTAATACCCAGCATGCAGATATCAAATCTGGAATGGCCGTTGGTGCCAGTACACATCGTTATTTTCTAAGGCAAGAGAGCCAACTTCCATTACTCACAGACTGAGTATTCTTTCTTACACCATTCACTTCTTTTTTTTCACCATTCACTTCTTAAACCTATCATTGCTCACTGGAATGTCCTATTAAACAGGGTTAGAGGAAACTGATGAAATGTCAGTTAACTTTGTTATTTATAAATGCTTTAAAATGTAAACATAACATAAATTTAACAGCTAATACAGTTTTGGACAATCTATGATTTTCTGCACAATTTCAATTCCTTCAATACAAAGTCAATTAGTATTAGACTATAGATTGATCTAGACTGGCCATTTTAAAAATGGGAATTTTAAAAGAAAAATACATTTTTATTTTTCACAAAAATTTGCAACAGAACATGCATCTTTATATGTTATGAAAGTAGCTACTGGCTGACATTTTAATATAAAAGTTTTCCTGAGAAGTCCAGTTTACATGGACTAATTGCCCATCTCCCCTTTAAATACAGAGAATAATGTCAGCACCCCAGGATAATTAGTGATGAGAAACAGAGATCCATCATTCCATCTGAGGTTCTTAGTACCTGTAGCTCTTCAGTGCAATAATTCCCGAAGGTGGTCTTCACACTGCCAACATGTTCCAGATCTCATATTCCCTGACAAAGAATATTTCTGTCCCATTAGTTTAAAAGACAAATCAAGGAAAGTAGGGCTTTCTATTTATGTCATAAGGAGATCAGCAAGTGCTACTTGTCAAGCTCAGAAAAACTGAGTCATGATTTTTTGAAACTCCTAATACAAAGGTTCTCTTCGTGAGAGGTACCACCATCCTCGGCACTGACACATTATGCAGTACAGGAAATATTAATTAAATGATCCCAAATCTTCAACAATGGGGTAAACTTAAAAAACCCAAAAAGAAATGAAAGGAAATGCTATATAACAAACTGAAAAAAGAAGTAATAATAGTTTTTCTGCCTCAGCAAAAGATGGCTGATTTCTTTTATCAGTTAAGAAGTAGCTTGGGGAAACTGATAAAAAAAAAAAAAAAGCCAAGAAATGCAGCTGAATGCCATGCTGTCACGAGAAGACTCTACAGAGTAAGTTTTCTGATTTCCACTATCAAATGTTCTGCTGGAGTACAAATTATCTCCTGCCCCACAAACTTAAAAACAAGTCACAAAATCCACATTAGAATATAAGTTTTTTAATTTTTATAAATAACTTATCTGTTACAAAGATAGTTTACCCAGCTAAATCACAAAACCATCAACTCAAGATATCCAAATTACGTTTTATTAATAAAACAAGTAGAAACTGATTTATCAATCTTCACATAGAACTGCAGATGAAGCTGAAAAAACAAGGCCTATTTTTAAAACAAAATGCATCAAATGTAGAGGCTTTGGGTCTATTGTCTAGGATTGTCATACTTCTTCCCATATACAAATGCAAAGCCTGCAAAGGCTTTAATATTCCTATAGATCACCTGTAATAATCCTGTTTATTAAAAAATATCCATTTGCAAACATTTACAGTGGGTGACAGTCTACATTATGTCCTATCTTTTGCTACATTTCAGCACTTCCCTTAGTCCCATTCTAAGCACTGATATATAATTTCTGAACTCTTTTTAAATGTGTAGTTATTTTTTTCTTGATTTTAGTTATATACATTCCTGATCAACTGAATATTTTCCTTATAAAAATATATCATCAAAACACAGAGATGCTTGAGGTTGCTTCAGTGTTCAAGTTTGCTTGTTGTTCTTTTTTCCAGCTTTTCTTCAGTTGTCCTAAATATGACTAGCCTTGTTTTATAAATACATGACACTGCCACCAAGTCAGGCTTAGACACGGATTGCCCCGACAGGAAAGCATTTAAACTTTTCTCCAAAACAAGGGGATGTAGATATTCCTGCTGTTGCTGGTTGTGAAACTGTACTTTCCCAATTTAATCCCTTGTGAAAGTTCTGTGGGACACCAGGCATATGACGCAAGCTTAACCTTGTTGCTCTGTCAGTGGGTTAAAAATATCTTTTAAGCTTCCCTGTAGAAGACAAAACACTTTGTCGTGCCACCCACTGCTAAGTCAGTATATAGTGTGACCTATAGACGTTAAGTCTTGTAATATTTCCTGCAATTCACTGTGCAGCATCTGTACAGCATCTTCACAAAACACCAACACTCATGAAGGCAAAGTACAGAACAAGTAGAGGAAAGTTATTTTGTGCACAGTTTCATTTCATTAATGCTTTTTTATTTTAAGGCATTGCTTCTCTCAGATAAGGCTTAAAAGGACATGATCGTGCTTACTCACTAAAAAGAAAAAAGAAAATTAGTTAACAAAAGACTATTACACTATACATATAGAAATATAAGAAAATAATAAAGAAGAAAAGAAATCACTTAAAGCAGACTTGAGAGATCTGTACAGTAGGAAAAGCTTTGGGACATCTCACTGCATGTTTGCACAGACAGCGCGTGCTGCTTTCCTCTTCATCTGAGACTCTAGATGCTGGCTTCACAGAGTGGAGACGTTTTCAGGGAAGACAAAGACAAGGCCAAGAGTACCACAGATTTGTGAAGTTCTTCCCCTATTCATAGGCACCATGCGGCAGCAGTTTTTAAATAGCTAAACCTTGTTCCTTTTCTTCATGTTTGTAGTGTTTCACCAAAAGCTTAAAAAAAAAAGCCATCATTCTATTTCTTCCTCCTGTCAAAATTCAGTAGTGACATGAGGGGAAAAAGGCACTGGGAACACCTAGGCATTAACATATTGAGAATTATCCATAGTGGGATACTGGTAACACTGTACATGGTTAGGCAGCAGGCAACCAAGTCTTTCGGCAGATTACCTTTCATGTGATGAATTTCAACTGCCCATGACATAAGACTGAGGTATTATTAGCTCTGTGGGCTGACATTTAGCATTAGCACACCACCATCTTGTCACACCTTTGACAAAATCCTATGTAGCAGTGAAACTTGTCCCCTGATGACAGACTAGTTTCTTGAACTTCAAATGTGGTTTTAGAGATACAGGGCCTTTTGGCTCAGAAATGCCTTGGCATCTCACACTGTTCACAACGGATTAAGGCAGGATGGTTCAAAAAAGTACAGGCAGTACAATTCCACTGAGCCCCCTCATCATCTTCTGTGTCTTGAGTCTTTGGCGTTTTGATGGTGGACCTTTGATCTGTAAGGAAGCAAAAGAATTATTTTAGAAGTGAAAATCACAAAGTCATAAATTACTGGCACCTTTAAACATTTTTTGTGCAGCAGGAAGCAGCTTTGTTAACCAAATGAAGCATCTAGCTGAAACTACACGCAGGCTTGATCTTCACCAGCCTCTACTTCTCTGCTGTGAAACAGCAACTCAGACATGACACAATCACCTCAGTATCTCCTTACAGGAGAAAAGAGCATCATTTTCAATTTACAGCAGGAGAAAAAGGAAATCAATCCATACGGTAATACCAAGGATTCCTATGATATCACCTGAGATTGTGAAAAGGTGTCTTACTACAGGAGCAATACTGACAGTGAATTTGTGTCTCATTAGCATTTCACTTCCCACTGAAGTATTATTTTTATTTCTGTTTTCTATCAGGAATGGAAGTTTTTGTTAAGTGTTCCCTATCTGCTGAGAATGTAAGCCTTGAACAACACAAATAATATATAAAGATGAATTAATTTATAAAATCTTATTTTACTATGTATCAACAATAGACCCTGGAGAAATAGATGAGTGTAAAAATTTTACCATACTTTATTTCTCATAAATAAACACTAGATTGAGGGTTCTAAGTATGAAGTCCTGCTTCTGGCTCTGCTACTAACTCCTGATGTATTTGTTCTATGATCTTAGATAAATCACATATCCTCTAGGTTTCATCTTTCTTTATAATAGTCACTGCAGCTTTAAAAAGCCATTGCTCTGGAGTGTTTGAAAAGACAGAGGTACTTTAAATATAAGAAATAATTATATTCCACCAAGGTTGTGTCTAAGATGAAATTACATTTATGAAACAACTTTTTTTGGGGTGGTGGTGGGGGAGAACCGCATTATAAATTTAAAGTAATATTCCTACAAATTACTTTTGAAAGATTTAAAGTGAAAGAAGTATGCACAGTTGGATCTTTCTTGCCAAAGTTATAATGTAAAGATTCCAACTATGTTAAAACAATGTATATTAATTTGCAAATTCCATCTATAGTACTGAGTTGGTAATTAGTGATAAATTCTGGGCTACTTTAAAAGACAAATTATTGTATCTAGTAGATAAAAATATAGGAAGTCAAGTTTTTATAAAAATTCAATAATTGTTTTGTGTTCTGTACCCCTTTAGAAGCACCCTACTTACTGATCAGTCTTAACATTTTATTGTACAATTTCCAACTTTAGGCATTGGTCATAATTTTTAGGCAACATCACAATTTCTGCCATAATCATGAGCAACTTCAGAGTATTTTATATAGTAATTTTCTTGAAACTGAATAATTAAAAAACAAATACATAATAAGGCTATCTAAATAAAAATATTTAAAAAATCAAGGGTCTGACAATACTAGTTAGCATCTCCTAAATTGTATTAAAACAAGCACAGTTAAAATTTTTTTTGACTTTTTAACCATTTAAAATTATTTCATACTTCATATTTGGGAAACATTCTACAGAATGATTGTTTTAATCTAGGGACCCAAAATTCTACTCATTAGAATTTTGGTCTTGCTCATGTGTTAGAAAACATTCCCAGCTTGCACATTTTTACTAAAACTTTTGTCTATCCTTTTTGTTTAACTAAAAAGGTTTTTTAGGAAGGGTGACCAGGCAATCTGTATTAACATTTCAGTCTATTATTAAACAGCATCTTCTTCAGTATTTAAGTAATATTTAAGACAATCAATAGGGTACCGAAAATTTATTTTTAAAAAGAGAAATCTCCAACAGTTTTCTTAGTCTGCACAATCTCATTTGGTAGACTTACAAATCTTTTTATTAGAGATATTTGGAAACTAAATAACCACCAGAACTGAAAATAAGAATTTAGACTGCAAAAGGACAACTTATGATTTCCACACTTAATTTTGTTAAAAAAAAAAAACTGCACTGTGAAGCAGAACTGATTTTAAGAACTAAATAAAATCTCCATAAATCAAAGTAATAACTCCTTATCTTAGCCTTAAGGCAAAAATGATTGATTCTTTATTTCTCTGAAAATAGCATGTAAGCTTCTATATTTTGTGAAAAGATTTTAAGTAATGGATTTTTTTTTCCTTACTTGCTATCATGGATGATTTCAAACAAACAAAGTAGAGAGAACAATACAACAAACCCCCATACACTTTATCCTTCCTCCACAATTGTCAAGATCGATCTTAGTTCACTCATATTCCATTCCTCCTACCCTCACCACGTAAGACCAGATTATGTTGCAGCTAAACAAAAGTTTTTATTAGAAAAATTCTAATTTTTGAAAGAGAGTAAAAAGATTATATTAAGGCAATTCATTTGAAGTCTGGAATATCCACTTTGCTTATATGAAGGAGCTAAGCTATGACACTTTCGTCCTTTATTCAATGAACACCCAAAAGGCATCCAGTATCTGCACCCTTACTGACAGTCAAATGCCCCAATCCCATTTCTGCTCTTCTGTATTAACAGTTCATTACATTCCAACTATGTTTGGAAACATCTAAATAAAAAATTAAAAAAAATGAAGATACAGTTAGGCCTAACTAAATTATACTTGAACAAAAATGGGGGAGTGGAGAGAATAGTATACTAAATGAGAATGTGAAAATTCTTGCAAAAAACCAAAGAACTAGTAACCGACTTGTTCTTTCCTGTACCCATTTCCAAATATATGTTAATGCCTGGAGTAAGAAAATCCATACACATATTGTAGCATATCTTAGTTTGGTGTACATAAGTCTGTGAATATCAATGATGTAAAATGATAGTGGGAAATAATTTTCAAAAGCCATTCATCTGGGATTCAGAGTTATTTTGACTATACAGAATTATGCATAAATTAAACATGATACTCAAGAAAAATAAACTTCCCTAATATATCTTCCTCAACATTTGCTAAAAATTTTAAAGAACACAAATTTTTACTCCTGATGACTTTTTTCTGCCAAGACTTGCTATTTTGGAGTATAATGAATCTAAAGGACATGTATATTACTTATAAGGAGCTAAGTACATTACAATTTTGCATCTTCCCTAACCTCCAAAGTGTACATGGAAATAAAGAAATATATTCCTAATGAATTCATCCAAAAATGTCAAAGTCTAAAGTACTTCTAGAGTGGAAGATTGCTAAAAACAAAATTTTCTAATATCTTGTTCTTCAAAATGTAACAATTTCACACTTAATGGATACACTAACCTTTCGGTTTTGGTGGCACAGGGCCTACAAATCCAATATTGTCATAAAAGTTATGAATAGCGCTGGGATTAAAATGTGGTCCTGAAATATATAAAAAGTAAATAAATATATCAATTTTTATAGCTCAAAAATAGTTTTATTTTTTAAAAAGCAAGTATTTTCTTTCTAAAAACTATCATAGTATAAATAGAAGAAATGCTTCTCATTTATTCTGCATCTCTCATCTCAGATTACATGTAAGGATTTCAAACTAGGTGAGGCAGGTATGTAACAGTACTCACACCAGAGGTCTAGGTGGTAAACTGGAGAAGAAGTCAACTAAATGCCATTAAGAGAATAACAGAATTAGAACTAGGCTCCTTTTCTATGTGAGCAGTTAAAAAATAACTTAAAATTTAACAATTTAAAGTATAATTTTAAATGATCAAGCACAGACTTAAGCAACTAAATGACTTGTCACCAAGTATAAGAACCTTGCACTAATGTAACATAATGGTTCCAATTCTAAACAAAAGGAACAAGTTCAAGGGTTATAGTTTCTAAACTAGCACAAACTTTCTTTTCTCTACAAAAGTTGAATTACAGCATTTTCTATGAATGTTTCAAGACAAGCAGCTTACTAATATTAAAAAAATATATACAGTGAGTCATCTTTCAGTTTAATGGATTCTGGCACACACTCAAGAGTGAGGATGTCTTTTTTGTTGGCTCCCTTCCCTTTTCTGTCTTTTCCATTTTATATATTTCTATTAATTTCCCCAACTTCAGAATTAGACTTGTTATAAAATTTCCTTTAGTTGTCTATGGAACTGAATTGTCCATTTTTACTACAATAAATAATTATTGCGTACCACTAATAGCACAAGTATAATAAACTAGCTTTGTTATAAAAATTATACAAGCCGTATTTTATTCTTTTATCAATTAAAATAGTGCCACTAGGATGGGGGTGCCTTTTTATAATGTTCTCAAAAACCATACTTCTTGAAATGTACATGGAAAAAAGGGAAACAGGAAAAAAGCATTGACTACATGTATTTTAATCTTAGTAAGTATTGTTGTAACAGATTCTACTAATATATAACAGCAATACTTTTTTTTTGGGTTACAGAAGATTTTAACATCAAAGTACAATTTACATGATTAAAAGTTTTGATTTCCATATAAAATATTCTACTTAAATAGTGTAAGCAACTAACAAAGCACAATTTATAAATCACATCAAGTGATTTTCATCTTTGCACATTTTTAATGAAACGTTGATGGCTAAAAGCCAGACAATCTGCCAGTGAATGACAGACAGTAAGAAGGGTAGTACATACCATCAGCTTGTTTCTTTCCCAGCTATTAAATGTCACAAGTTCATATTTTTCTTGCTTGTGATCCCAAAACTGGCAATAACGCAATACTTTTGACTATACAGTGAGACATACTAATCACTGTCTACCCTGTTTAAACAGTGGAAGTGTATTTGAAGGACACAAAATGTATTAAATTACTCCTCAACCAAGTATGTAATTTGGGGGTTGGGAAAAAAATAAAACTCCAATGCTGTTCACTATTGGTATGATCTGGCTCCAAAGTCAAATCAGACGGTAAGATTATGACTGATAAGTCTGTGTTCAGCCACAGGAAGAGTTGGTAAATTAATACAATGAATTTCAGCTGAGTATGCACTGAACTTTACCTCGGGCTTGAAAAAGATCAATTTCTTTGGTTAAGCAGTCAATGTCAATCTGGAGTTGTCTATTACAACTTCTCAACTGCTGCATTTCTTCGAGCTGAAAAATAATTTCATGTGAGAAGGATCTATATTGAATTCTCGTGTCATTAGTTAAGAAAGTTGAGTTTGGCAGGGGAAGGTAAGGAGAGAGAAACAAGTATGAATTAAGAGCATTTCTAGAAAACAAGATCAATCTTTTATACTTAGGACAGATTGTCTATTCTCACATTTGCATCTTCCCTCATCTCCAATGTGTACATGGAAATAAAGAAATACATTCCTAATGAATCCATCCAAGAATGCCAAAGTTTGAAGCATTGTGCTTGCACAGAGGTCACAGTGGTTATAATAGACTTACTGAAGGTATTTGGGATATGGAATTTGATCTTTTCAGGCGCCTTCGAGTTAGATTATTTTCCATTTCGTTGACCTCAGATTTTAGTTTATCCAGCTTTTTCTTTTGAATCTCGAGTTCCCTTTGAAGTCGTTCCATTCTGGCCTTCTGGTGTACCAATAAAGCTGCAATACACGTAAGCAAACATGAGGACCCACCTACGTTTAGCCTTTAAGCAGCCTTGGAAAACAAACGAGTACTTCTATGTCAAGTGAGTTTTCCAAAATCCCCAAAATACATTAAAACAAAATACTCAGGTTAAACATTTAAAATTTCAAAAATTTTAAATTAAAAATTATTTTAATTATTTAAGTAGACAAATGTCAGTACTCAGTTTAATTTTTTTTTTTTTATAAGATTTGAATAACCCTTAAAATTACTTTATGGCCAAAGAATTTTTAGACTGTTACCTCTCTAAAGGTTTTTACTCTGGTCAATTAATTTATTCACATGACCCTCTGAAAGGATAAAGCCTTCCTACTCCAAAAAGTCTGACATGTTTGGACTATGCATAAAGTATTCTACTTTGAACACTTCACAGATATTTTAGAAGGGAATGTGAGTTAGGTTAAATCCATTTTGATTTATGCAACAAATAAGAGATTGATTTCAATCCACATGAATGTTAACATTAAACTGTTCTTACTACAAAGTAAAAACCATACTATTAGGTAAGTTACTTATCTTTTCTTATATCCTGATTGCATTTTGTAAAAATACTTTTCTAAGATTTTTAAGGAAAGAAAATAAGGAATCAATCTTGTAGCAGGAATGAATAGTTGCCTGGGAAAACTTATTAAGCCATAAGAATTGGTATATGTTCTTATGATCAATCCCTGGGCAATGTGAGCCTCATTTTTTAGGATACTGGACTAGAAGTGAAGATACCTGAATCTACTTCTGTAAAAAGGCAGCTTGGGATGTCGATACTACGGTGAGAAGATTTGGGAAAGTACAATCCACAACCTCTAAAAATGAATAATAGCTATTAAAATAAAAAAGTCAAGAAGATTAAACAGATTAGACTAATGCTGAATAGTCATCTTTAACTAAACTTAAATTTCTATGAATCTAAAAAATAAGTAAAAGGCTATGGCATAGAAAGGCATATTCAAGCCATTCAATCCATTAGTGGCTTCTAGAAGCCAAAATCAGAGTGCAGGGTGGGGGAAGCTGTTACATTCAAGTACTTCAAAATAAAAGAGCAGGTAATTTTTCCCAACAAAAATCTGATACTAATCTATAGATGGTTCCTTGGGTAATTTTCCTTTCCCACTTATGAGAAGAAATGAATACTAGGGCATTGTGTTTCAAGTTTTAAAAATTACGGCTGATTCTGATAGAGACTACAGTCCTGGTACCCTCTTTCCCCATTTTAGTGTATGTAATTTTTAATGCA
The DNA here is from genome assembly GCF_030020395.1 of Manis pentadactyla. Lineage (NCBI taxonomy): Eukaryota > Metazoa > Chordata > Mammalia > Pholidota > Manidae > Manis > Manis pentadactyla. The sequence goes on from NC_080030.1 coordinate 43,945,165, forward strand.
GGCAGGTGCTTTTGGAGGTTCACATGTTCCTGGTGGAAAACTTGCTTTGTCTTTGTCAATCCCTACCTATCAACCTTGTCTTGTCAGGCTTTTGTGTATTCGGTTTATTTGAACTGTAGTTTTATCTACTTCCAAAATATAGGAATTCTTATATTAAACCTAAGAGTTTATTTATTCTCCAAAAAGAAGATAGAGGCAGGAAGTGGGAATGAAGGGTGAGGTGAGGAAAAGGAACACTAAGAGTAATATACTTGCTTCATTTCTAAACTACCACCACTTACCAACATGTCTCAAAACGGCATTAACTGGACATTCAATCAAATGAATGGTTATTTAAAATAAACATTTCTCAAAACTAAAGCTGGAGATTTTCTCCCTAAAAGTTTTCTCTAAATATGTAAAAAAAGAAATTTAGACATTTATTTTGTGGCTCTAATGACTAAATGATCACTCATGTATACACTGAAATTAGAAAACACGAGTGTTAACATTTATACTGTAGGTGTCAAGAGAACCTCAGGGTCAGAAATTATAACAATTAGCCCCAGGCTGGTGATTCCTTTGGGGTGCCTGGCAGAAGCAAATACAAACTGCTTTGGAAACCCCTTGCCACTACCTGGAAGCTACTACTATGGGATCCATAAAGGAAAAATCCTCAATGAAGAAATGCTCTCAATAGAAAGGAAGTAAGACCAAACAAGAAAATGATCTACCATGAGAGTCAATGGACCAAAAGAAGCCCCACAAACTTAAAGACTATAAAATAGTCTGAAAGAAGCTACGAAAAAGTCTGTTTAATTAAGATTATTATAATGATAACAGAAGAAACCAAAGAGTAAGACATTATGAATAAAGAACAAATAGATTTGGAACAGCACCAAAACAACCTCTAGGTAAACGAAAAACAGGCATTGAAATGAAAAAGTCAAATGGCTAAAATTAAACAGTAGATCAGGTATCATCAAAGACACAGTTAGTGCCCTGGAAGATAATAGAAGATTATCACCCAGAATGCACAGACATAACATGATAGAAAACCTGAAAGAGGGGTTAAAAGATCTCACAAAAACTGAAAGGGAGTTCTAGTAGCAGACAACAGAGAGAATGGAGGCAAGGCAAAATCCGAAAAGGCACCTGCTGAACATTTTCCAAAACTGAAGAAATGAAATAATAGTTGCCAGGAGATAATGGAATAATTAGTTCACCTAACTAAATTATTAGAGTATGGATGAATAAAGACATTTTCAGACAAAGTGGGGAATTTACCAATAACAGACTGCTGCTAAAAGTACTACAGATGTTTTTTGGTTAAGAAGGAAAATAGTATAAAAGGAAGGAATAAGATGAATAAATCTGAACAAGTAAAATATTAGACAAGAATAACAAGAAATTGGAAATATGAGTATCAGAGTATTAAGGTTTTGAAGGTGTTTAGGAAGTATACTCTAAAATACTGTGAAACCAAGTACATGTATTAAATATTTAGGGGTCATTTCTAGAAACAGTTTCTAATTTGAAAGGCAGAACAAAAGGAGAAATAAAGAAAATCTAATTTAGAAGGCAGGAAAGGAGGAAAAAGAAGACAGAAATAGAAAACAAACAAATATGAGGGAATAATTCCAAATATATCAGTAATCACAACTGTAATCTAATTAAATCTATCTGTTTAAAGAGATCAGCAGAATGGATTTTAAAAAGCTCTATAAGTTGGTTATAAGAAGAACATTTAATACATAACTCACTCATCCATTCTTTAAATATATTAAGAGCCTATTATGTGTCAGGCAATATTATAGGCACTTAGGAAATCAATGAACAAAATGGCAAAAATCCCTGCTCTTGGAGGGGGCTTAATTATAGAGGTAGGAGAGATGGAGGGAGGCCAATAACAAGTCTATGAATAAGGGGTCAGCAAACTATGGACCACTGGACACTGCCTGTTTTATGAATAAAGTTGTACTGGAATATAGCCATGCTTACTTTTTTACTTATTATCTATGGCTATTTTTGTGTTATTGCGACAGCAGAGTTGAACAGTTGTGATAGAAACTACATGGGTTGCAAAGTCCTACATAATTTACCATCTGGCCCTTAATCAGATCATGTGGAGGCTTGTTGACCATATTAAGGATTCTTAGTAAACGGGGAGCCATCACAACACAGAAAGGGTGAAAGTAAAAGGACTAAAGTAAAATAAACATTTTGCACTTTAGGAATCACTTTAAGAGACACAGAGTAAGAGCAGCAGGCAATTGCTGTAGCTATTTGAGACTGTGGTACACTAGGGCACCGCCAAAACTCAAACCAGCTCCTGTGCTTCTGATTAAACTGACTCAACCCCTCACACTTAATATTATCTGACAGAAAAAGAGGTGTTCTTGTTTCTGGATATAAATACTATTTATCTCAGTCTCTTCTGTTTTTTTTACAGACAATATTTGGCATTCAACAAAAATTTTGGGACAGAAAAATAATGAGAAAAAGCCATCTTATCATCAAGAGATAAAGCAATCAACAGCACCATACTCAAAGGTGACACAGATGCTGGAACTGCCTGACAGGGAATTTAAAAACAACTATTATTAATATGTCAAGGGATCTAAAAAGAACTGACGGATAAATTGAGGAGCCAGAAATCTTATAAAAAAAAGTCAAATGCTACTAATAAAATATGGTACCAGGGATGAAAGAATCCCTTCCCAGCACACTGGATGCAGAAGAATCAGTAAACTCAAAGACAGAAATTACCCCAATAGAACACTAAGGAAAAAAGTGGAAAAAAGAACAAAAGTCGAAAGACCAGTATCAAACAGTCCGGTATACATGTAATTGGTGAAGAAGAGAAAAAATAAGACAGAAAAAATATTTGAGGAAATAATGGCCAAATATTTTCCAAAATTAATGAGAAACAATAAACTACAGATCCGAGAAGCCCCAAGATATCCAAGCAGTATTAAAACAAAACAAAACCTAGACACATCATAGCGAAACTGCTGAAAACCCAAAGATACAGAGAAAACCTTGAAAGGAGCTAGAGAAAATTTGAAATTGATATACAAGGCAAATATAAAACTGAAATAAAGCCAGTATAGCAACATTCATTAAAAAAAAAAAGAAAAAGACTTTAAGGCAAAATATGTTATGAGATACAGAGGTTCTTTACTTAATGATAAAGGAAAATAAAAATGCTAGCATACAACTCTCATTCTTTATGGAAGACCATAAAAGAATATTTGAATTTGTTTTTCAACTAATGCACTTAAAAACATATATTCCAGGACAGGGGTTGAATATTCTGTTACAGATAGCTCCATTAGTAATCCTCAATAAATTGATGTTTCTATCAAAATAGGAAACTAAACCACAGAGTTGAGAACTACATAAAAGGCTAATATTCATAGGAAATAGCCTTTAACAACAGGCAGAAGTCTTATTCAAAAAAGATTTAAGAGAAAAGGAGTCACAGTTGCTGAAAGTGGTGGGGATGTTTTGAAGGTAAAAAGCAAATTCTTCTGAATGTTTCTGAAATAGAAAAAAAACCTATGTTTTTGGGAACTCACAAAGAAAAGAGTTTTTGCAGTGCCTAAAGATGTGGCCTGCCTTTGGGACTAGAGGCAAGATACTTTCCATGATTAGACTGAAGCTCTAAAGCAAAATATTGCAAATCCAATGTCTTAGAATTTATTTAAGAGACATTTCTTTCTAGTGAAAACAAAATCTTGGAGCAGAGTTATAATGGCATATATTACTTAGAAGTCACAAATATAGTTTGTAGATTATTCAGGATCATGTCTGTAAATTATAAACAAGCTAAAAGCTCTGAATATAGTAGGAAAAAGACATGATCTCTATTTCTTAGCAATTCGTTCTTCTAAGTGCCTAGATTTTTATGTCTCTAGTTCACTTTCACCTGTGGTTTGGGATTTTAAGATAGGAATCTGAGAAAGATGAATTACAAAGAAAAGAGGGCTGTCAAAGTGAATTTCTAACAATTACCATGAAAATTCATCTAAAGCTAACTCTTTTTCTGTAGTTGTGGTTTTGTCTGCATTTTAACCTCCACTGTACAAAATATTACATAATACATATCCACTGACAAACAATATTCGACTTATAATGAATAATAATAATTGTAGTGTTTATTTATAAAGACACTTTTGTTCTGATCAGCCTCTACTAAATGAAAAGGGTTGGTGTTGACTGGGGAAAAAGAAACATGACGGTTATACGTCCAAGGTCCAAAAGAACGGACCTTGAAAGTCAGGTCCCATAGCTTAGAGAGTCAGGCATGCTTATAAATCAAGGGTTTCAGTTGTGGGATGAGGCTAGAAAATTTCACCTCTTTTATGAGAAATTAACTTTCAAAAGGCATTTGAGGAAATCCCTTAGACTGGCTTTTTGGGTTTTGTTTCTTTGTTTTGGCATGAGAAGAAACTGTTATAAACAAAACTGTATCAATACACATACAGATAAATTAGGTTCATACATAACCTAGTAAATATGTACTTATACAGAAGGAAGGCTGATTTGTACAGACTTCAGTGGGTAAGCTAAAGGAAAATTTTTCTCCATTCCTGTAATTTATTTATGTGTAGACTCATATGGACTTAAAAAACCAAGCTATGAAGAATCCATTATATCAGCCAGGACTTTTAGTTAAAGATGGCTGACTGAGCATTTTATTTATATTATCTTCTGCCTCCTACCACCCCAAGAAAAGGACAGAGGAATAAAACTGGTTCAACCCAACAAGGACAAACAACAGGAAAAGGTAATTAATGGACAAGGGATTTCAATAAGTTTCTGGGAGACTGAAAACCGATGGAAATGGCACAGAATGAAGGAGGGTGAAGAAAGCTACAGTCTCATAGACAAAGAGGACACTGCTGACAAAGAGGTAGCTAACTGGCCCTGTAGGAACCTACAGAGGCTTCAGACTTTGGAGAATGCAGGTAACAACAGGAGGCAGAAGTGAGGAATGAGCCAGAAAAAGGGCTTTGCTCAACGTCTGTTTATGAAACAGCTAACCTCTCCCCATCCTGCAGAAAGGCAGGTAGCGCATGTTTATTCTTAAAGCGCCCCCAAACACACATTTTTCCAGCTGGCTCCCATACACAAAGAATGCTAGGTGGTGATGGAGTGCTCTCTTGAGAAGCTGGCTCCTCACTTATTCATCACAAAGCACTCTGCCAAGTGACAAGTCTCATTTTCTTACAAAGGGCTTTCAGTTAGCCTTCACAGTCCTTCATTTTTAAGTAAGAACCAATAGCCAAGAATCACTACACATCTGAGGAACACCTGACATATGAAAGATCTAAACAAAGAGACTAGACCCAGATTAAGTGGAGATAATTCAGGAGAGATGAGAACTTAAATTCTAATGAACATCATTAAGATATCTGATGATGCACAATAATGCACCCATAAAACAACAACTGCTATGAGAAGGGAATTTGAGTACTGGCTCTTAGAAATTAAAAACATCACTGCTGAAATGCAAATTTTATACATGGGTTATAAAATTAGGAAACAAAAGTAAGGGAACAAAAATTAAGGAAATCTCCTAAACTACAGAATAGAAAGACAAGGAAGTGGAATATCCTGATACACAACAACAAATAAATAGAAAGTTAGTACTGAAAGTTAAATAGCTGAATAAGAGGTTCTAAGAAAGAGACAATGGAGAAAGTGGGAATCAGGAAGGGGATTTCCAGGGCTGAAGGGAGACACAAGCCTTTAAACTGAAGAGGTCCACTGAATGTGGAACAAGAATGATTGAAAAAAAAAAAAAAAAGACCTACACTTAGACATATCATGTCTATATATACACACATACATATAGAACATACGTAAATGTACATATACAAATATGTGTACCTTAATAAAATTAAAATATATCCAATCATATACAAGTAGTTAAATATACAAGTAAACCACCATAGTAAGGCCTGTGCCGCAGTTTCATTTGTGATATTTGCATTATAATATTTTGATTATTCAACTAAAAACACATTGAATTTTATTATTTTGTAATCCAAGATAATATGAACAGTAATGGAGTTTAATTTCTTAATGACTTGTTCAAAGGGCATTAAATAAGTTAATACAACATTGAAGTATGAAGGAGGAAACTAAATTAAGGGGAAGGAAACAAAGGTAAGGGAACAAGTTAGTTCAAGAACTTACATATTATTATTACTCTGTATTCATAAATCATTCACACTAAAGAAGAGTCCTTTTTTGTTAGATGAGTTCATTTCAGTTCCCACTTGGGAAAATTCAGCATTTTAGATTTTTCATTATCAAGTACATCTCTCAAAACTCAATCTCCTTGAGGGTAAACACAGAATTCAGTTTTGTACCACCTGATATCTAGGATTAAGCCTTGAAAATTTTAGGCACTTGATAAATATTAAATGTAAAATAATGTCAATAATTTGACTTCTAATGCATAGTAGAGTAAAATACTAATTTAAGTCCAAGAAATAGAAATACTGATGAAACAAAAACTTAAGATTTGTTTAAAACTCCCTAGTGTTTGTCATTTAGCAAGAGGTAGCACATTTTGAAACATGGCAAGACTTTCAGGTTGCCAACATTGCAAAGGTGGCTTCCTAATAATTTGCTAGTTCTACCAGGGAAATAAAATAAGTGATATATTTAACATCTCAATCATATATTGACTTCTTTAGTTTTCTAAACATACTTATCTATACTTTATCCTCTCAAATAGACAAAAAAAAGGAGGAGGAACAGGAGAAAAAAGTATTCAGTGCTTTAAAAATCCTCTTTCAGTCAGTATTACATTTTAATGGCTAAAGGTCATTTAAGAATGAACTCCCTCTTGTGGTTGTTAATATAACTGACCCTTAGTTAATTCAAATACTAGGGCTCTTAAACCACTCCGATAGGCATACTGGATGTTCTTCTACAGCAATTACAGAAAGCTTAATTCTTTACTCAACTTCTGTTGGCTTCAGATAAACAATGGAGACAATTTCTCACGAAACTTTGTAATTAGAAAACACATCTAGAGTTCCAGACAGTGTTAGTTTTTCACTAGTTTTAAGCATTCTATAGTGAAAATAATGTCTAATTTTTCTAGAACTTAAAAAATGAGAATGGATGTGCATATTAAAAAAATATCTTTGTGCATATTAAAAAAATATCTTTGCAACTGAAAAATGTATCAGGTATTTATGGATACAAAGATCTTAGGCTTATTTTTAAAAAAGATAAATTTTGCTGCTGGAAACATATTATTTCTAGTGTCTTTTAAATTTTTGTTTGTCATGACAATTTTATATGCCTAAGTAAGGTACATGCCTAAAAAGGTACAATATCAGCTTCTAAAATAAATCAAGATTTTTCTAAACTGTAACTGTTGGCAGCAGGGATATTGTTTTAGACTCCACCAATTACAGTCGCTTATTTGGTGACTGAGTCACAAGATTCAGAGATGGCAATTACTTATTAAAATAAAGCACCCTGATGTTTTCATCTATTTGCCATTCTTAAGGACAGTTTGAAATCAGATCTTGCAACAGTGCTGCAACTAGACCTGTAATTTGGGCAACAGATGTAACAACAGAACTATGAAGAATGATGTTTAACTTTTATAATTATTTTTAAGAAATTAAAAAATTTTAAACAGTATTATTAACAGATGAGTGTGGGGCTTCTGTAAGATAACATTTTGTTGGCATTTGTTTCTTTACAATTAAGAGTCTGCATGCAATCTTATAGCATTAGGATATAGACACAATCTAAAACTTCTATTTGAGAGAGAAAGAAAACTGGGGGCTAGAGATAGCAAAAGAGCCTCAAAGAAATATAACTGGATGAACCATTATAGAAAGTGGGGATGTTTACAGCTTAGAAATACTTCATACTTTGAAGGGATGCCATATGAAAGAGAAATGAGGCCAGTTCAACGAGGTTTCAAGGAGTCTCACTGTAACTAATGAGAAGACATGCACAAGATTTGTTCTTCTTTATTAAAAATCTTGGAATGCAGCAGGGTTTTATAAATAAAACCCAGAAGCCAAAAGGAAAAAAGATTGATAAGTCTGAATATATAAAAGTAAAAAAAAAATTTTAACAAAAAAATTTATTAACCAGGTTAAAATAACGTATTAGGGAAAATAGACTAGGCATCCTATAAAAGCAGGCAAGTTCACAAAATGAGAAATATAAATGATTAAAAATTAATACATGAAAAAATATTCTACCTCACTCATTTTTTAAAATTTTGCTATCATTAATGTACAATTACTTGAACAACATTATGGTTACTAGACTCCCTCTATTATCAGGTCCCCACCACATACCCCATTACAGTCACTGTCCATCAGAGTAGTAAGATGCTATAGAATCACTTTGTCTTCTCTGTGTTGTACTGCCTTTCCCATGCCCCCCACTCTCTACATTATGTGTGCTAATCATAATGCCCCGTTTTTCCCCTTATCCCTCCCTTCCCACCCATCTTCCCCAGTCCCTTTCCCTTTGGTAACTGTTAGTCCATTCTTGGGTTCTGTGAGTCTGCTGCTGTTTTGTTCCTTCAGTTTTTTCTTTGTTGTTATTCTACCTCACTCATTTTTAAAGATACGAATTTTAAAAAGCAAAATAATACATTTTTACCGACCAGACTGACAAAGACATGTATATTTTTTTCAGTCACTTACATAGTAATGGGTGGGGAGGGAAGGAGGAAAAGAACATTCTTATAAATGTTGCCAAAAATGTTCCCATTTATAAATACGGGAGTATAAACTGGTAGAATCTCTTTACAGAGTCTGGAAATTAAAATTGGCAACATGCACTGTGGTAGTCATCAGTATCCTTTGCTAAATATTTCTGGCTTTTTGCCTGCCAGGTATGCAGCAGAATTGCACACACCCCTGCCCTTCTCTCTAAATTAGGTGTGGTTATGTGACTTAGCTAAAGGTAACATTTGTCAGGGCAGAAGCTTAAGGAGCCAGTGCTGATTTGCTGTATTTCCTTTGTCTTGCCTGAACAATCATGGAAGCATGGAATGGAGCACCCCTTTACTTGGGTCTCTGAGTGAGGATGATGTAGAACAGAGCTTACTAGCTAATCTATAATGGCAAGTGAGCTGGAAATAAATCTTTGCTGTTTTAAAGAAAAAGAGTTTGTTATTGTAGTATAACCAAGCTTAAATGATGCATCTATCAAAATTAAAAATACACATATGCTTTGACATAGCAATTCCACTCTTAGAATCTCTTCTGCCAAATATACAGACATGGGCACAAATATGTATGCACAGGATTTTTACTACAGCAGTTTGTAAAAGCAAGACCTTTAGCTGTATCAAAAAAGGACTGGTTAGAGACTGAAGTACAAACTTCTAAGCAGCCATTTTTAAAACACACAGGTATGCATTTGCCGACATGGGATACTCTCAAAGAGCTAAAGAAAAAAATGGTAAAGGCAAAAAGCCAAATACTTTTCATTTGCATATAAAAAGAGGCAAATATATATATTCATATATATATGAACTAATATACAATTCCCATTTCTAGAAGAACACATAATGAACTGTCAGTGAATAGCTAGCTATTGGTGTCTCTGGTGAGGGGAACTTTTCATTATATACCCTTTTGTTCTGATTACATTTAAAATCAACTGTATGTAGAAAGATAACATTTTAGTGCAATCCTTATCAGAATCTCAGCTAACTTTGTAGAAATTGACAAGCATCTAAAATTTAAATGGAATTGCAAGAGACCTCAGCCAGCCAGAATGATCTTGAAAAAGAACAAAGAACTTACGTCTCAAGTTCAAAACTTAGTACAGTCATAATCAAGACCGTATAGGACTGACATAAGGAGAGGCATACAGATAAATGAAAAAGAATTGAGAATCCAGAAATAAACCCATGTGTTTATGGTCAACTGAATTTCTGCAAGGGTGCCAAGACCATTCAATGGGGGGAGGGGGAAGCCTTTTCAACAAATGGTGCTGGGAAATCTACACAGCCACATGAAAAAGTAAGAAGGCTAGATTCTTACCTCATACCATTATACAGAAACTAACTCAAAATAGATAAAGAACCACCATATAAGCACTAAAATGATAAAAGTCTTAGGAGAAAACATACGGGTAAATCCTCATGACCTTGGATTTGGCAATTGATTCTTAGGTATGACAGCAAAAATATGAGCAATGAAAGGAAAAACAGATAAATTGGACTTCAGCAAAATTAAAACCTTTTGTGCTTCAAAGGACGCTATCCAGGAAATGAAAAGATAACTCACAGAAATGGAGAAAATAATTGCAAATCATATAATGGACTTACATCTAGAATATCCAAAGAACTCATTACAACTCAATAATTAAGACAACCCAATTAAGAAATAGGCAAAGGATATAAATAGGCATTTCTCCAAAGAAAACATACAAATAGCCAATAAACACATGAACTGATCCTCAACATCATTAGTCATTAGAGAAATGTAAATCAAAACCACAATGAAATACCAGTTTACTGCCACAAGGATGGCAAGAATCAAAGTTAGAAAGTATCAGGTTTGTTGACAATGTGGAGAAATCAAAACCCTCAAATGCAGCTGGTTGGATTGCAAAATGGTTCAGCCACTTTGGGAAACAGTCTGACAGTTCTGGTTAAATGGAGAACTATGGGGTAGTTCTCTATCAGTTCCACTCCTAGGCATATACTCAAGAGAAATAAAGACAAATGTCCACGAAACAAGTGTACATGAACGTTTACAGCAGCAGTTTCGTAATAGCCAAAAGGTGTAAACAACCTGAATGTCCATCAACTAATGAATGAACAAACAAAATGCAGTCTATTTCTACAATGGTGTATTATTCTGCCATAAGAAAGAATGAAGTACCAACACATGCTACAGCATGGGTGAACTTTTGAAATATGCTCAGTGAAAAAAGCCTGTCACAAAGGATATTATTATGTAATTTTATTTATAAGAAGTGTCCAGAATATGTACATCAACAGAGAAAGAAAGTACATTTGAAGTTGCTTAGGGCTGAGGGTAGGGTGTAATGAGATGGGGAGGATTTAATAGCTGAAGTACATGGCATTTCTTTCTGAGGTGATGAAAATGTTCTTAGTAGCTGTGGTGAAGGTGACTAAGCTAAAAATCATTGACTTGTAGACTGTAAATAAGTGAACTGTAAATATGTTAATTCAAACTGTTAAAATAGTTAAACTTTTTTAAAAATTAAAAGAAACAAGATTTTTACATGCTGAAATACAATGATCTTATGTTAAGCAAAAAAATGTATAGCATATCCCTACAGAATATGGCTATGTCATATATACTGTAGAGCATGTATATAATCCTACATCTATGTATTTATGTATACCCATATATGTATATTATTAACTCTGTGTGTGTGTGTGTGTGTATGTCATTATAAAGGGAAGAATAAAGTAATGCTCGCAGATATAACATCTGACTTAAAAAACTCAGGGGAAGTGACAGGCCAGGGGTTGAAAGGAGACAAGAATTTTGTCTTCCTTTTTTTTGGGCTAGGACTTCTTTTATCATATGCATATGTTATTTTTGTAATACTTTTTAAAGAGATCAGGTTAATAAATAACTTACTAGACAGACCTCTACAAAAATGGAATGTGCTACCTTAGGAGGTTAAGTTGTTACAAGGTATTTAAGTTAAGTATAGATTGGATTTACACTTGATAGGGATCTTGTAGGACCAAATGTTGGACTAAGTAACTTTTGTTGTAGAATTCTAGATGACGACCTTTAAGGTTTCTTCCAAACCTGAGATTTATTCCAAATTAAAATGGTAGTCTTAAGAGTAGGAAGAACCTGTGAGAAGTAGGGCAAATTCGGAAAAAAAAAAATTCTATAAATGGTTTGCTGTCAATCAAGATTAATTACTGAGTTATCTAAAATGTGATTTCAATGTCAACATAGTCAATGTTCTAGAAGAGGTGTTTCCAATCAGCAGATGCATAAAGTCAAAATGTAAATTAAAAAATATCAACTATTTTCAATTATATTTCCTTTCAAAATGAGTATCTAGCTCCCTTAATTTTTATTAAATCTTGTTAAATAGGAAGCTGTTATGATTTGGAGGAAGCACTAGTGAAAAATGACAGAAAGCAATACAAAGTCCAAGAAGCTAATTTTCATCTCTTAATTTTTCTATTTGTAATTGTTTAGGTTCAAACTAAAGGCAACTGTTTAACAATATGATAGGATCATAAATATAACTGGGAAAAAGTATTAAAGAATCATTAAAAATGCCTGACTTCATATATATGTAATTAAAAAACAAACAAACAATGAAGTCCACCAGCTAGATCAACACCATAGAAGGATTTCTGTAGAGATGATAGAGAATGGGAAATCATACTTGGCAGCAATGTTAGTTTGGTAAAAGCCTTTGGCTATTATAATAAAATACAGAAAGGAGGTCCTTTTCCTGTAGTGCCCACACCCACCCCCCTCCAACCAACCTCCATGACAATTGGTTTGGAAAAACTAAAATATGTGTTCTCCATACCTATAGATATTGTCAGTGTTATGGAAATGCATACTTCTATGAATGGGAGTGGACACCAGAAAGTCTCAGAATACAGTCAATAATAAAGTATTTATTGGTACTTTTTCAGAAGTTAGGTAGAGTTAGGTGATACGAGTCAAGGGAAACACTTTTTTTTTATAACAACCTGGCTAGTAACTGTACTACTGGCATTTCACTTCATTATTTGTTCTTCTTAGCAGGGAAAGTAAGATTCTTCTTATCTATAGACTTTGAATTGTTATTTCTCTCTAACATGAATTTGTTTTTTATATTTGGCACTCATTTTTGTCTCTGATTCCTAAAGTACTTTAAAGCTCAAGTGTAATTTATTTCCTTTAGCAAAAGTGGTGGTGGTAGACTTGATGCTGAGATGGGCAGGGTCTCAGTGGACACTTCATAAACTTACCTCCTCTTCTTCTGCTCATTTTTATAGTAGAAGGCATGTCAAACAATGTATCTTTCATAAATTCTCATTTTTGAAATTTTTTATTATAGTATTTTTAGACTTCAACTATCAGGTGAAATATAAACAAAAAATAATACATTTTGGTTAGCATATTTGTTTATGTATGTTCTCTCAACTTGAGAAAAGTATTTTCCTATGATTCTAGTACCTGGCTCAACTTATTTTTCTACTCTCAAACAATGTGTTCCAGGAGCTTTACAAAGATCAATTTCACTACAGGAGGCAGATATTTCTTTTCTATTTATTACCCATACCACATAAATTAGAGTGTTATCAGTTACTATTCAGGTCATTTCATTTAATACTTCATTGAGTGCTGTGTAAATTGTAAAGTATCACACAGGTAAGATAACACCATAAAGATGTATTCTGAGAAAAGAACAATTCTTTGATTTGATTAGAACCACCAGATCAGGTTCTGTCACTGGATGACACACAAATCTGGGTCAATATCAGTTCCATAGTAAACTAAAGGAAATGGAAGGTTGGAGGACAGCACCTGCCCCCATACTGTGTGCACAGACAAAGATAATACAAGGTATAGTCATACAATGCTATGAAATCTCACATGTATGAGGGACGTTTAAAGAAAATATCATGGTTGTTACAGCTGTCTGGGGGCTGTTAGCGAAAAGAAGGAATGTGAGTGGCAGATTATGGAGAACCTGCTTCTTTGTAGGCTTTGAACTCTCAAATGGAGAGCCTTCACTTAGTAACACGTTTTTTTTTACCTCCAGATGACTGTAGAAGGTGCTGCCTACACCTATCCGGGTATTACTTTATTGTTTCAAGTTATTTCTAGTTCTATTTATGTACTGTGATTTCTTTCTCTATAGTTGCCTGTTTTCATTTTATTTTTATTATCTTTTAGCTTCAAGCTTCTCAAATGAAGGCACACATGGCCCAACAGTGGTGTACCGGGGGTTACATTAAACTACAAAGATAGACTTGAAGCATCTTTCCAGAGGGTTTATTTTGAAAATCTGGGAAGACATTATAGTGTTGTGGTTAAGAGCAAGGGTTTGCTGTCAACTTCCTAGGCAGAATCTTGACTCTGCCACTTGTCCTTTGGCAAGATAATTACCTATCTGTTCCTAAGTATCTTGAACTGAATATGAGAATAATGCTAGTGCCTATTTTATAGTTGAATGTGAGAACTAAATGGGCATTCAGAACAGTGCATAGCACCTGGTAAGCTTTCAGCAGGTATTAGTTGTTATGTATCTTAATATTAGAATATTCATTTTTCCCACCTTGAGCAAATATAAGCAAGCACTGAGAGAGAAAAAAAATTCTCAGGTAGGGGCTTAGGGAGACCAGGGACAGTCTCACTTAAAGGTGACCTTTTAATTGAAGACCTGAAGTAGGTGAGGGAGTTAACTGTGTATTGAGAGGATTTTAGACACAGGGTACAAAGATGATAAGGTATGCTTCTGTGTTTAAGGAATAGCAAGAAGGCATAGGGCTGGAACAGAGTGAGTGAGGTGGTGAATAAAAAGAAGAGATGGGGACGGGCAGTGGATCACACAAGACTTTGTAGCTTTTACTCTGAATCAAATAGACAGTCATCACGTGCAGAGGAGTGATTATGATCTGACATTTTTTGTAATCGTATCTCTCTGGCTACTGAGTTGAAAGAAGACCACAAGGAGGCAAGTGTGAAAGCAGGTAGGCTACTGCAACAATCCATTTGAAAAATGATGGTGGCTCAGACCAGAGTAGAGAACATGGGGCTGGGAAGGATGAGAAAGAATTCTTGATATCCTTTGAAGGTTAGAGTTGACACTAGGATTTAGTGTTAAATTAGATGTGAAATACAAAAGAAAGGAGTCAAGGATGTTCTGAAATTTCTGGCCTAACTATTAAAAAAATTAAGTAGCAATTAACTAAGATGGGAAGACTGATCACAGAAAGAGTTAGGTTGGGAGGAATGTCAAAAGCTTTTTCAGACACGGTAAACCTAAGATACCTGAGAAACAGCCAAGTGGAGATGTTAAATAGTTAAATAAACGGGTTTGAAATTCAAGGAGTAAGTCCAGGTTAGAGTTACAGATTTGGGAATCATTAGCATATAGTGATATTTAAAGTCATGAGGTTGAGTGACATCATCTAGGGAATAATACAGACAGAAAGGAGAAGAGGCCCAAGGACTGAGCTTTGAGGCTTTAATCTCACTTCTTTAAACTAAGAGTAAAAACAGAGGATGAGGGGTAGAGAGATGAGGAAAAATCAGCAAAGAATAAAGGAAGAGGTGGAAATTAAGAGTGTAGTATACTAGAAGTCAAATGAACAAAATGTTTCAGAGACAAAGAGGATGCTGGCTGTGGCAAATGCTGCTGACATACAGATGAAGGAAGATGCAGGCTCGAAGACCACTGGGTTTAGTACCACTGCTGGCACACATGACCTGAAAGAGCAAGCAGTTCTGTTTGACTGTAGTGGGAAAAACCCTGACTGGAGTAGATTCAGGAGAAAAGGGGTAAAAAAAACTGGAGATAACAAGCTTAAGTAGCATTTTATTTTCATGCTCTAGCTAAATATTAATATCTATGCCTACTTCAAGTGAAAATTCCTCTTATCAAATCTTCATAAAAAATTTACTTTTCATTTAAGAATTAGTAACTATTCAGACATAGGAGAGGAGAAGAAAAGGAGGTTTTGGGTAAGAATAGGAATTAAATATCAGTGGAATAAATAATGATACTTTAAATTCATATACTGTTGAAACTAAACAAAAATGGTTCCAGTTAGTCAAGACAAATTTAAAAAAGTTTTAGCACAATTTCTAGTGCAACCAGAATCACCCATAAACTTTTAAACACACATGTATATGCACGCACAGGCATGCAAAGACACACCTAAGCTTTGCCAGAGACTCTAATGAGCAAGTTTGGGCTGTGGCCTGGGCATCTGAAAGCACCTCAGCCCAGCATGGGATGAGAATCACTAGAATGTAACTGCTTAGAACATAAGATCAGCCAAAAAAAAAAAATTAGGATCCTCTAAGAAACTCAACAGTAAAATCACTATTTCTTTATAAATTTAAAAAAGGACAAATGGTTCTAGTAGTAGAAGGGGGCTATATGTTGCATGAGGGTGATGACATAGTATTTTCCAACCTATGATACTTGGAACAATTAACTGGAGATACAAAAATGAGTAAGATATGTTGTTACTCTAAGGGACTCCCAGCTAATCTACAAACTTGCACCGAAAATATCAAAGAAAACAAACACTAATCCTCCACTTTCTCATTCGAACGAATTCAACAGTTTCCTACTGAAGATTAAGTAATTTAAGAGGTCAGATAAAATGGTATGACAGAAATTATCTCTACTTGAATTAATACAGACATAATTTAGTACTATGCCAATATCAACTAGTCTGTTTCAGAAAATGATAATCAAGTAAGACAGGTTTAAAACTAGTTGTTATTCAGAATTCCAAATAAAATGAAAGGTTGCATTAATTGATGTTTAAGAGGGGCTGAAAGAGACAATAAGGAATATGATTCAAATTTCTTAAGGTTAAATTATTCTCAGATTCATAGCAATTTAGACTTTGATGTAAAGCAAGACTAATAATATACTAGAAAATGAATTCTCTATTTAGTAGCGAATATTTAATAGAGAATTCCCTTGGTTGAAGGCAGATTTATTATATTAGTCCACTAATCTCTTCTTAAAATGTGTTTTTATAAAATCCTTTTTGCCGTTAATTTTAAAGGGAAAGTCAGGTTCACCACAAAGGAGTAACTGAAAAAGTGTTATAAACGTTAAGAAAACAAACCAGAGCTGATTATTCTCAAGAGCTGATAACTCTATCATTCAAACTTCAAGTTATACAATAATAAACTTGAAATTAAAAATTTGTATGAGTACTCTCAAAGGTTCTTAAGATAGTATTATTTGGGCCAACATTTAAAAGATGAAAACAATAATGCTAAAACCCATTTCTGCAGTGAAATCAAATGTGCACCAATAAGCCTCACATGAAAAATGATCCCACCTTTGGTATTATTACCTTGAGTGTAGGCAGCATCATCAGATCCCATACTCAACTTCCGTGCTTCACTTATTCTATCCACATGTGCTAAAGCAGGGTCCGTGAGGTGCTGAATATTCTCTGTCTCTACATAATGATCAGGATGGTTTAGAAGATTTGTAAGTTCAAAGGTAGGGGACACCACCCCTGGTGAAACTGCAGGGGGTTTATTGGGAGAAACTGTAATTTTGAAAGTGTATTTTGTGTTGGGTTGAGTGACCACCACTCGAGGAGAAGTTGCAGAGTTGTTGCCTATTGTTCGACTTTTGGGAGGGTGGTGATGAATAAAGGCAGGACCCATGCTGACTTGCCCAGACATATTCCTGGAGGCAGCAGAAGCGCCAGAGTTTGTGGATATGAAGAGGGTGGGTTGATTCCGCATGACCTGTTCATCTCCTGTGGTGGCATTTGCTGAAATATAGACCTTAGGCTGACTACGGGACATCAACTCATCAGTATTTGGGGGGCTGGCAGCTATGTAAACAGTGGGCTGATTTCTATTTAAGGCCTGGCTGTTGACGGAAGAGGAACTGCTGGAGGTTCGAGGACCGGAAGACCGCAGTTTTGAAGAATTGTTTCTTTGTGGAGGTTCAAGTTTGATTTCAATCTGGTTTTTTCGAGGTCCTGTTGAAATATTCTGAATGTTATATTGACTATGGGCAGGAGACTGTGAGCTACCAGATGAATGAATTGTTGGTGGTTGTGGAGTGGTAGGTGAACTGATGGGCATGTAGACATGAGAGGTCTGGTGGCCTTGCTGATTTGGCTGCTGGGCTGAGGTATGTGACAGAGGATTAGATGCAGGGTATGTAGTCCAGGGTCCAGGATGTGAAGGCTGATAAACCTGTTGAGCATTCATGGGATTAAACTGGGATACCCAGCCAGAATGCTGCTGTGTCTGTCGAGTTGTACCACTCGGAGATGTAATGTAAGGCCTAATATAGATAGAATTTCCCTGTGGACTGTTAAGTACGGGTGGAGGTACACCATGTATGTGCAAAGATGTCGGAGTATTACGACCAGTCTGGATATTTGGGGCTAAAGTTACCATAATGGGATTAAATCTGGGAGTTTGTTGAGAAAAGTTAGATGTTCCTTTGCTGCCTAAGTGAAATCCAAGATGTGGTGCTGAATTTGAAGCACCAGATGTACTGGACATTCCAAAAACGTTAAAGCCTTGAGGAACTTGAGCTGGTGCTGTCTGCGGCTCCTGCTGAAATAGTTCATTGTTGGACTGACCGCCTTGAAGCTGTCCATCACTAATGCTGTGCGTTAGAGTCCTACTTCCATTCATTCTATTTCCTTCTCTTCCATGGTGATAAACATTCTGTGACTGCAAGTCCAAGTTTAGGGAAGTCATGTGATTGCGAAGACCTGAAATTCCAGAATCATCCGAAAAATTCAAGTCTCCTTCACCATAAAGATACCTTGTACTCTCCTGAGAGAGAACTGCACAGCAGGCATCCAGGTTATTATTATTCTATAAAACAAAATAAAAACAGCTTGATATTAACAACCAGAAGCTAATACTTATATTTTCATCACTTCTAAAATACTATGTTATTATCAAATGATTAGTCAATACAATCATAACAGATGTATTTTAACTTTTTTTGAGAATTTTTTATGCAAATGGTTAGAATTTAAAATCCTGACTACTAATGTAAGAAAAAATTCTCTAGCAATAGTTAAAAATGAATGAAGTCATCATTCTGTTTTAGAAGCTATTTTATAGTAAAATGGATTCATGCAAATACAGTAAAGTTACAATCTAAATAAAAATGTAATTTGATGTTGAACAAATATAACCATTCAACTTAAGCATTCACTACTGTTTAATATTTTGTACGTTCAAGTGCTATATAGATCCTTTTTTATAATGACTTTTTTCACTATTTGCAGATGACACATATTATACATAGAAAAGCCTAAAGACCCCACACAAAACTATTGGAATAATTGAATTCAGCAAAGTTGCACGATACAAAATTAATATGCAGAAATCTGTCACATTCCAATATAGTAACAACGAATTAGCAGGAGAAATCAGGAAAACAACTCCATTTAAAATTGCATCAAAAAGAATAAAATACTTCGGAATATAGCTAACCAAGGAGGTGAAAGACTTTTACTCTGAAAACTACATAGGATACTCAATGAGAGAAGTTAAAGACACCAATAAATGGAAATCTATCCTGTGTTCATGGATAGGAAGAATTAATATAGTCAAAATGGCCATCGTGCCTAAAGCAGTTTATAGATTCAATGCAATCCCTATCAAAATACCAACAGCATTCTTCAATGAACTAGAACAAATAGTTCTGAAATTCATATGGAACTACAAAAGATCCTGAATAGCTGAAGTAATCCTGAGAAAGAAGAACAAAGCTGGAGGATTACACTCCCTGACTTCAAGCTCTACTACAAAACCATAGTAATCAAAACAGTTTGGTACTGGCATAAGGACAGACCCACAGATCGATGGAACAGAATAGAGAGACCAGATATAAACCCACAGATATATGGCCAATTAATATACGATGAAGGAGCCACAAATATACAATGGGAAAAAGACAGTCTCTTCAACAACTGGTGCTGGGAAAACTGGAAAACTACATGTAAGAGAATGAAACTGGATTATTGTTTAATCCCATAACACAAAAGTGAACTTGAAATGGATCAAAAACCTGAATGTAATTCATGAAACCATAAAACTCTTAGAAGAAAACATAGGCAAAAATCTCCTGAATGTAAACATGAGCAACTTTTTCCTGAACACATCTCCTCAGGCATGGGAAACAAAATAAAAAATGAACAAGTGGGACTACATCAAACTAAAAAGCTTCTGTACAGCAAAGGACACCATCAGCAGAACAAAAAAGGCATCCAATTGTAGGGGAGAATATATTCATAAATGACTTATACAATAAGGGCTTAACATCCAAAATATATAAAGAACTTATACACCTCAACACCCGAAAAACAAATGACCTTATTAAAAAATGGGCAGAGGATATGAACACACACTTCTCCAAAGAAGAAATACGGATGGCCAACAGGCACAAAAAGAGATACCCTACATTGCTAATCATCAGGGAAATGCAAATCAAAACCATAATAAGATATCACCTCACACCAGTTAGGATGGCCACTGTCCAAAAGACAAGAAGTAACAATGCTGGCGAGGATGCAGAGAAAGGGGAACTCTCCTACACTGTAGGTGGGAATGTAAATGGTACAACCATTGTGGAAAGCAATATGGAAGTTCCTCAAAAAACTAAAAATAGAAATACCATTTGGCCCAATAATTCCATTCCTAGGAATTTACCAGAAGAAAACAAGATCCCTGATTCAAAAAGCCATGCACCCCCATGTTTATTGATGCACAGTATACAATAGCCAAGATATGGAAGCAACCTAAGTGTTCAACAGATGAATGAATAAAGATGTGGTACATATACACAATGGAGTATTATCCAGCCATATTAGCCATAGAAAGAAAAGAAATACCCCCATTTGCAACACCATGGATGGACCTAGATGGTATTGGTATTATGCTCAGTGAAATAAGCCAGGAAGATCAAATACCAAATAATTTCACTAATTTTTGGAGTACAAAAACAAAGCAGTAGACAAAATAGCAGTAGACTCATAGACACCGTGAAGGGACTAGTGGTTACCAAAAGCAGTTATGGGGGGAGGGGAAGTGGATTAAGGGGCATGATAATTCACAATCACAATATAGGCTGATCACAGGGATGGTAGTGCAGTACGGAGAATACAGTTAATGATTCTGTAACATCTTACTACACTGATGGATAGTTATTGCACTGGAGGGGGTGAGGGCTTGATAAGATAATATGGGTGAATGCTGAACCACTGTGTTGTGTATTTGAAACCATCATAAAAACATCAACGATACTTCAATAAAAATAACTAATGACCTTTTAAAACATTTATTTCTAGTATTTAAATAAAAAAGTTCTCAAATTCATAACAAAGTCAATTTCTTACATGCTTCCTCTTGTGTGAAAAAATGAACTAAAAGCTCAAGATTGCCTCTAGATGTAACTGAGTTCATACCTCTGCCTTAAGATAGCACCATAAAAATCAACTCCAGTGAAATGAAACAAAACAAAAAAGCAACCAGATTGTTATTGAAGAATCCTCAAAAGAGACTAATCACTACTCATAAATCATCCATAAAAATATTTACTGACCACCTACAATACACACAGTATGCTGTTTGAGACGTGGAAGAATCAATAACATTTAAAACCAAATTTTTCCTAGAAGAGTTTGCAACTAGACAAACCATGGATTTATGAAAAGGTAACATTATTAAAACACTCGGTATGTGCCAAATAGTAAGTGGTATTGAAGTTCAACAGCGAGTTAATATTTTGTAGGCTAATGTAGAAAGCACTGTGTTAATGAAGGAGATGCAGTCTGATGGGTTTCATTTACATAGTCTATGTGGAACTTGGGATGAGAAAAAAGAATTCTTGGTGAAGGAAATGACATGAGTAAAGAAAGACATAAATTTGATAGTGAGTAAAAGGATGTGCTAAACAAGGTGACAAACAAATCTGGCTGGAGTTAAAGGTCTGTACTGGAAATTTTGTGGAACAAATTGTCAGAAAAGCAGATTGGGATTAAATATTGAGGATTTTGAAAAATGAGTCACACTGCAATTTGGACATTAGGCAATGGGGAGAGCCACTGAATGTAAATAAACAGAGAAGTGAAGACACAAGGGGTGATTTGGGAAGGTAAGTCTGTTGATAAACTTAGCTGAAAGGAAAGGAAAATCTTTTTGACAAGAAGACCAGTTCAGGAGGCATGAAATAATAAACTATTTGATAGTGGAAACACATTACGGAAGACTAGAAATAAATATTCAACATGATTTGGCTATGAAAGAGGGAGAGCATTCAAAGAGGACTAGAGATTAGGAGCCTGACAGGAGACAGTTTTAGACATAAAAAAGATGAATAACTCCTTTAAAATTTCTATAAGCAGTTTTATATCAGATAACAATCTTACTAGAGAAAACTGAACTAAAAAGGGCATCTTGAAGTCTTGTTGAGAAATAACAGTCCAGAGTTTGAACAGGTGATGCAAAAGGTTAGGGAGCAAGGTTTGATTTTCCCTCCCCAAACCACCAGTTCAAATCTCTCATGCTGTAAAAATTCTTTCACCCATTTCAGAGGATGTTATATATCTGAATTGATAGGTATTCTTCAAAGAGAATTAAAAAACTCATCACAATCTTTGTCAACTGACTACTCCTTAATACAGTTAGACCCTATCTTTTGCCAAACCTAACTTGGTGCTTTTGCTTCAAGCTAATGTTATTGGTATTGGCAGTAAATTCTTCTTCCTTCTAAACCAAAGCTCACAAAGACTCCATGTTCTTTTCTTCTCATCTCCTCTCTGCCAACATTCTCAAACTAAATGCATATTCCCTACCAAATCCAATACCACACTTCCTTTTTAAAAGCTGATACTCAAACATCTGTAAAATCTTCTTTAATTCTTGTAACCTCTCAAGAATCCCTTAAATCCTTTTATTTAATGTGTTCTAGTCCTAGGTATGTCATAACTCACATGCCCTTATGTTATTTACCCTCTACAGATAACACATTCTTATTAGCAAAACTATAAAAGTTGTTGCAGGGATTTTATAAGGCTTCAGTAGGAAAATAAGGAACATACTTTTTATTAAATTTTTTATCTTAGAATATTTTAAACATATACAAAAAGAGAGAGTAAATATGACAAACTCCCCCTACATTCATCATCCATCATTAACAACACCAATGTATGGCAAATCTTTTTTCATCCAATGTGTAAGCCCCAGCTACTCTCCTACTAAGCTAGATCAAATCTCAGATATTAGTTCATTTTTATTTGTAAATATTTTAGTATGTATTTTTAAAGATACAGGGATTTAATGCTGTAACACCTTTCTACATTGATAGCACACGAAAGGGGGTGAGGATTTAATAAATGGGAATTGCTGAACCACTGTTTTGTACATTTGAAACCAACAGAAGATTGTATATCAACAATGCCTCAAATAAAAAAAATGGGGATTTAAAAAAACCCAGTGCCATTATCATATCTTAAAATAATCAATACTTAATATCACTTAATATCTAAATAAAGTCTCCTGACTGTCTCTTAAATTATTTAGTTTAAATAAGGATCTGTCTAAGCAAGTTCCCATATTTTGTTTTGTCAATATGCCTCTTAGGTTTCTTAAAATAATTAACTCTCACCTTTAAAAAAATGTTCTAGCCATTTGCTGAAACACTTCATCATTTGTCCAATAGCATTTCCCATCTGGATTGGCTGGCTACATCCTGTGGTGCCAATGTCCCCTGTATTTCTTTGTAAATTAGTAATTATAACTATAGGTGTGGGCTGGTTCATGTACGAATTTTTGGCAAGACCTGTGTAGGGTCTATTTCTTAATTGGATCACATAAAGAGGCACAATAATGTCTGCCCATCTTTTTGTGATCTTAAAGCTGATTCGAGGATTCTTATGTTGGCAACTTGATCCTGCTCATGAATTTTAGCAGCTACTGATGATCACTGTTTAGAAACTAGTTCATTAGGGGCTGCAAAAATGGTGACAATGGTAATATCCCAATTATAAGATACCTTCTTTATGTATCAGCTGCAATTTTTCCTCAAAGAACTTGCTCTAATTATTTGATACTCTGCACAGAGGCAGGTTTTCTCTTTACTAGTTTTTAGAATAATGACCCAACAACCTTCAGAGTGCCTAAGATTTATTTTTAGTATCATTATAAACTCCTGTATCTTTAATATTTTGATGTATGTCAATTGATTGTGGGCATTATATCCTATCTTTAGGCTAATAGGAATGACTTCAAGTTGGCTCCTGGGTACGTATGACATGAACTTAGGAGTCTTTCATAGCTTCCTTGCTTTTTGATATGACAAGATGTCCAAGATCATCTTGTACTCTTTCCATGCCAGCTCCAGAATCAGCTATTTCTCAAGGAAATCCTAGTTACTTTTAAAGGGAAACTGTAGAAGAATCCCTCTAAGTGTATCAAAAGGGATGAGAGGAGTTTTTAAAAGGCTGAAAATCATTGTTTTGCATATATACAAATTTGCATTCTCTTCAAAACTACAAGAGCCTTAATCTATTTCCATCCCTATTTCATTTTTTCCCAAGCTTCTTGCATAGACACGGAGATTAGAGATAGTATTAAATAGACACTATGACCATTCTTCTCAAACTCTGACTCATTCACTCCTTCAACCAATATTTACTGAGTGTCCACTAGGTAAACAGAAAGGAATACAATCATTGCTCTGAGGATCTCATGATCCAGTGGAGAAGATTAATGTATACCCAAATAAATATAATGCAGAATGATAGGTGCTTTGATAGGAATATGGATAAGGACTATGAGTGGAGGTCATCTGAGAAGGCTTCAATTAAGGATATGGTAATTAAAAACTAGGTTTTACATATACTGAATAAATAATACTTAGAGTATTACTCTGAAAAAAATAGTAATTTTAAACTTACAATTGTCACACAGATATTAAAAAAGTGAAAAACTCAGAAAAAGAAAAAAGTGCTAACTATGCAATAATTTTATACTATTCTAAGATTTAATTACCAAATATAAACAAATTTTAAAGGTATGAATTATACCTGCTGATAATATAGCTATCTTAGAGAATCTACAGCAGAAGGAAATGATATGAGTAGTTTCAAAAAGGGGAACCTGAGAATAAAAATGTCAAGAATAGGACAGAGGACAGATAATTCTGTTCTCTTCCTAAGAAGCAAGATGTTTAAAAACATGTATACAAAGTGGCTAGGTCATGATCCTTTATTCATGTCTTATATTTTGTATACTGTTTTTTTCATCTAGAAAAGTTCTCAACCAGTATAATATAAAGAGAATCTCTCCAGAGAAAGGAAAGCAGCTTACTTAATTAAGAAAGGGAAAGCAGCTCCCAAAAGAAAGGCTGTCACCAAATAAGATGTTTACAGTACATTTAGAGATACCTTAATTTACCTTAGAGTTTAGAAATATTTTTCCAAATATGGAATGACTTACACCATAGCTGTATCCCCAGAGGAGCCCACTCTATTCCTTTCTTTTAACATTTCTTGTTATATCACTAAATAGAACACTAGTTGGATGCCCAGAATGATTATCAACTCAAAAGAGTGAGTTCTGCCCCAAGAGTACCTTGCAAGCAAAACATTTCATTTGGTCAGCGCTAGTGCTGAGAAGCATGTGGTAGGGAGGTTTGTTTTTATAAAACCAGATTAACATAGTGAAGGTGATAATACTGGGTGCCCAAGGGAAATTCAAAACCACCTATTTTTTGTTTTTTGGTAATGTTGAAAATATGCTTACTTAGTTAATTAAAAAAAAAAAGATAATTCATTTACACAGATCAAAACAATATAAAAAGATACATGTTAAGAAGTCTCCCTCCTATCTATATCTGCAATTGGCCTGTTCTCTCTTGCCCAGTATGGGTAACCATCTTTTATTAATTGTTTTTAATCCTTCCTTTATTTCTTTATGCAAATGAGCAAATATACATAAGTGTGTATATTTATTCCTTTTGCCTTCATCTATATGTATACTGCTGTTTTGTTTTCTTAACTGAAGACACCCTGAAGATCATACTTTACGAGTACACAGAGTTCTTTATTTTTCTGAAATTATTTAAAATAATTCTGCAATAGGATCTAAAATTTTACTCGCAGTTAAGGTACTTCAAAATAGCTGTGCTATTGGGAAAGTGTTCTGGACAGGTCTTTCACATTAAGTCTCATAAAATTTTATTGAAGAACCTAGCATTTTTCATTTTTCAACAATTCACTGAACATTCTCATAATAGTCTTATTTACCCCAAAATTCTACTTGAAAGTTAGAAAGAGGTACCTGCATTCTAGGGGGAAACACCTTCCCCCACTATCTCTGCTCCTCCCCATACTTTCTTAACCATATGACTCCATTCTTATTACTCCCCCCCACCACTGTTATTTTTCTCTCTTTTATTCCTTTATCAACAAATGTGGACTACTGAGTCATTCCCAAAATACTTTTTATGGGTCTTCTACTGTTATTATTGCTATTAGTAATGGTTGTAACATTTATCGAGCATTCATTATGAATCAAATATCCTACTAGTTTCCTTTACTTGCATTATCATATTTAATTCTTTATGAAGTTTTTCTATTACCATTGTACAGATGAGGAAAATGAGGGTCAGAGAGGCTAATTAAGTTACTGCTAGCATCTGTTAAAACTTATCTGTTCATCACCAAAACATGTCATTTATTATTTATTAAAAATTATTTCCCCCAGCTTTACTGAGGTATGACTGACAAAAATTGTATATATTTAGGTTGTATAACATGGTTTTTTAAAAAGGTGTACAATGTGATGATTTAATACATGTATACATTGTGAAATGATTACAATAATCAACACATCCACCACTGCACACAGTCAATATATTTTTCATTTTTTTGGTGGTGAGGACACTTAAGATCTATTCTTTTAGCAGATTTCAAGCATATAACATACTATGATTAACTCAAAACATGTACTTAAACACTATACCACAGAAGAGCCAAGTATGTTCAGAGAATCCAATCAGTTGAGGATGTCTACAGTATAGGGTGTGAGGAAGGACTGGGCAAGAGAGCAGGCTGCAGAAGGCAGCAGCATTCCATATCACAGACCAAATAGGCCCTGCTCAAGATAGATGAACTTTATTTTGAAGGGTATGGGAACAGTCATGAGGTTTTGAAGCAGGTATAAAATTTGCATTTGGAAGACACTTCAGCCAAAGTAAGGAAAAAGGACTGGAGAGACCAAAACTGGGTTAGACTAAGGCTGGAAGGCCAAATAAAAGTACAGGTGAAAGGGAAAAGGGTGTTAACAAAATGCAGTCGGTTGATAACAAGTACAGATACAAATATTTAAAAATCTCTATAATTTCAAACTTTAAAAATCTCTTGTCCAGAGTAATTATATCTGAGCCCAAATTACTTTTTTCTCTAAATTAGCAAGCTGAAAAATTTTTGATAGAAAGATTTCCAGTTTAATTAAATGAGAAGGCACAACTATCAATTAAATATTGAGAATTATGGATTTCCAAAATTGTACATACTAAGAAAAATGTAAAAACTTATTAGGTATTTAGTGATAGTAATTGTAAAACATTGCCTAAATTAAAAAATATAAAACAAACTTTTCCCTTTAGAATTGGAACCTCAGGCATAATCTAGTCCAATTCCTTCATTTTACAGAGATGGAAAGTAAAGTACAAAGAAGCATATTACTTGCTAAATGTGCTTGGGGTTCCCATGTAGGATTAAAACCCAAGTTTCCTGACTGTTATTTAAATGATTTTTCTCACTTTCGCCCGAGTATCTCTAATTTTATAAAGTCCTCCTGGTAAAATAGGACTGGTGAAAGTGAAGCAAACTCATTGTTAAGTATGGACACTATATGAATGCTTTATACTGGGATCTCATTTAATCCTTCACATCTGCTTTCAAGGTTGGTGTATTATCCACATTACAAATGGGGCACAGAGAGCCTAATTAATGTTACAAGCCACATGACTATCAGACACCAAAGTTCATCTCTTACCATAGCACACTAATGCCAGCAAGAAGATAGAGTTTTCTTCCAGTGTTTAAAAAAATTACCAGGTTTGTATTAATAAATACAGAAATCATTGAACACTGACCTGTAACATGCACCTGGATACAACAACTTCAGGTACTTCAGGGAATTTTTGTCGCAGGTCATGTAAAACCTGAAAGTCAATTTGGTGGCTTCCTTGGGCCATTCGTATATTGCCTGATCAGGACTATTTGTACAGCAGGCAATTCTAGGCCTTAGTGGAAACAGTACTCATCTCTTCTGTCCAAGCATTTTCTGTGAAAGAAAGAAAAAAATTTTTTAATGAGAATTGTTAAGAAAATGAACATTGTTATAGATTTAAAATCTTGAATACAAAATGTGCTTTAGTACCTAACATTTAATGTGAATCATAAAAATATTTAGTCCTAATAATGCTTTCCATATACTATCTTTTCAGTTTACAACTCCTGATGGCAAACTTTTAGTCTAACTTCTACCTATTTGTGTGCTTTATAATGGCTGTGCCAAAAGGCATTCAAGTAAGAACACTCTGTCAAGGCTGCTCTCCCTCATTCTTCTAAAGAGGGGATAATGAGTAATTACTGATTCTTAATGATCAGAAGACAGCCTGAGACGAGTAATTTTATTTACTCTATTTAAGCTCTTAAAGTTTGGATCCTGAAAATGTTTATTTAAATGACTTTGCAGACTTTGTCTAAAAATCACCTATAACCTAATACATTTGATATTTTGTCTTAATTTTCATATACTTAACCCTTAAATGTGTAATCAACTCATTCTTAAGGGCTTAGTGACATTTTATTCCCTCTGTTTCTATTAAATCAGTATTTTAAAGAACATTAATGCTTGGGTCCCAGCCCCAGATGTTCTGATTTAACTGGTTGGGGAATAGCCTGGGAACATGGATTTTTAAGAGTTCCTCAAGTGATTCTAATGTGTGGCCAAAGTTGAGACCAACCTACCTACCTTATTTTTATTCCTAATGGAAACCATGTTTGATTTTGAAAGGCTCTCTGGGATATCAATAGTACAGAAAGCATATTAAATACCACATTAAAATATTTAAAGTCATGCTGCTTAATAATTGAAATACATTTTATTTTAGGATAATTTAACAGTAAGGCAATCTTTATAACACATTTCTCATCTGTAGTATTTCTCTGTTAACCTTAACATAAACTTAAAAAAATACAAGTCCACTAATAGGAATTAGGTCTCTTTTGTCCACTGTTGTATACCTAGCACTTCATAGGATTTTCAAAGGAACAGTAGATATTAAAATATTTTTAAATAAATTGTTATGATAGAACTCCTGAATAAAAGCTCATTTAGATAGCATGAATAGTAAAGCCTTTCAGCTTTTTATTGTCATTTGATTGTTCTACTTTTGTATATGTGACTTCAGATGATTTGCATCTCATAGATAAAAGCACTGCAAAACCAAGTTATTTGCACTGTCGATTTCCAGAATCTACTTCTATGTAAAACACAATTTTAGCACTCAAAGGAGTGTTTATTTCTACAAATAGGTTGCAGAAAAAGCACTGGAAATTGGTAAATAATATTTTAAAACAATTTAAGAGGTGATAAGCATTTTACAGTGCTGCTCATGCTCCCTGACTTTACTCTAGCTATTGGCTTCTCTGCCCCTTCCCTCTTCTGGGTTAAAAACTCCTTGAATGGATTGGTTAACCTTAAGCGTCTTCATTTCCTTCCTCCTAATATCTTTTAAACCTCCCCAATCAGGCTTTCATAGTTTTGCTCCACTGAAACTACACTTGTCAAAGCCCTGAGATCTTCAGGGTGACAAATCTAATAGTCCTCAGTGATCATCTTATGACACCTTCCCACAGTTTAGGACCCAGTCCATCACTCCCTCATTCTGCGAACAAGTTGTCACTTGGCTTCTGAGATAATCTGTTTTTCCTCCTGCCCACTGGCTCCTCCTTCTGTTTTCCTTTTCTGGATATCTCAATGTTGGAGGGCCATGGAGTTCAGATCTAGGGTTTCTTTTCAAATACACCTACATTCCTCTTCAAGGCGATCTCATCCAAACACACTGCTTTAAACAGAAGCTTTGCAATTTTATATCACCTACTCCAACAGAGCTTTCTTCATTGAATACCAGACTAATATAGCAAGTAGCCTGCCCGACATCTTTTTGGATACTTAAAATTCATTCCAAATTTCCTATGTCCAAAATTGAATTTTTAATGCTCCTCTCCCATAAACCAATCCCTTCCCAATTGTCTTTAACCTTAGTAAATTGCACCATCTGTTCATTCAGTTGGTCCTTCTCTCACATCCCATGTTAATCCTCGTTACTGCTCGTCCAAACCACCATCAAAATTTACCTAGATTACTAATGCAAAGGTCTCCTAACTGTTCTCCTTCCTGCCTTCACTCATTGCTCCACCCATACCCCCCACTCCATTGGGCAGAGCAACCTTTGAGAAAAAGTGGATCAGGGCAATCATTTCCTGGCTCAAGATCCTACAACAGTAGGCTCTGGCTAACTACCACCTCTCAGACTTCATCCCCTACCAGTCTCCTTGTTCCCTTAGTTCTGGTTATTTCTCAGAGAAGCCATCCTCATTCCTCCCTTAGGGCTTCTGGACTTGCTGCTCCTTCTGCCTGGTACACTTCTCTTACTTCATTAAGATTTCTGATCAAAATCACTTCCTCAGACAGCTTCCCAGACCAATCTCTATAACCTAAAATAATGCCACACTTCTCCACCCCCACCCACATCCTCATACCCTGCGTTTTCTTCATAGCATTTTTCAACACCTGACATATACTAGTAAAAAATGCAACACTGTTAAATGAAATGAAGGTTTTACTGTATAGTTTCCTCATATTACTTTGCTTCCAAAATACATTTCAAAAGATGTAGATCTGGAAATTAATTGTTTGGGGGGAAGGGAAGGAAAGATATGGTAGTTTATACACAATTTCAGAGAGAGGCAAATAAATAAATCATCAGTATAATTCAGGACCACCTTTATTAGTTAAAAGAGGATGAATTATAAAAATAGATTTCAACTTACTCCATTATTAAAACATACAGAAATATCTGAAATTCTTTGAAAAACTCTTATCATGCTTGCTTTTCCAATAAAGATTATCAAGTATACAAATAAAACTATTCAGATTGTACAACTGTATTTTAGGGATCCCACTTCCTATAACGGCTGAATAGCTCCTACTAGACCAACACTGATGAACAACACTATAAGCACTAGACAAACTATTAGAAAACAACTGTTTGAAGGCAGAAGGCAGAAACAGTAACAGGGTGGGAGGTGGTGCTGGGACTGGGAAGAAGGGAGTAGGTATTTAGAAGAAGGAACAGCATGGGGTGACCTTCTACTTTTTAAATGGCTTTTAGCTAGAGAGCTACCCACTTAGTCTGGGTAGCTAAAACCTACACAGAAAGCCTGCAATCTTACTTAATGAACCGAAGGGCAGACTTTAGCATAACCACAACAGCTGTAAACCTAGTGAATAAATCACAGAAAGGAAAGAAGCACCAAATTCTATGTATAAATTCTCCACCTATCTCTGATCCCCAAACTACACATATGTGAGAGATTCCAAACAGCCAGGCTAGGGCTAAAATAACTAAACTGAGATTATGGAGTTTGTAGTTTGAGTTCAGCCAAGTTAACTGCCTATTAAAACACACAAGCAAGTAAGCAAGAAAATCAACCAATCAACCAAACGTTAACATTCATGGGAGGAACACAATAAGAGACCAGAGTTTCTACAGTATGTTATTCACAATGTCCAGGATATAATCCAAAATTATTACCCATAAAAAACAAGGAAAAGCTAACCCATAATCAAGGGAAAAGACAAGAAAGGGAGACCAAGCCCAAAGATGACCTACATGCTAGAATTAACACATGAGAATTTTAAAGCGTTATTTTAACTATGCTCAAGGATGCAAGCACAAATATGCTTTATGCTCAAGGACATAGGGGCAAAAAGGCTTGCTTGGATCTCTCAGGGGATAAAAAAAAGAAACTACATAAAAAAGAACCAAATACAAATTCAAGAAGTGAAAAAATGTCTGAGATAAAAACAATTCACTGGATGGATTTAACTGCAGATTGGAAATGAGAGGAGTCAGTGAACTTGAAGACAAAGCAATAGAAATTATTCCAATCTGAAGGATGGACAAAAAAAATGACAGTGGGGTGGGAGAAGGAACCAAACTTCATGAACCTGTGGGAAAGTATCAAGAACTCTAACATACCTGTAATTGGAGATCCAGAAAGATATGGAGAGCACATGGGGTAGGAAAAGAAAAAGAAAACAGTGGTGAATGATTTTGCTAAGTTATTAAAATATATAAATTTATAGATCAAGAAGATCTTGATTGGCTCCCCAGTTATCTTGGTGGCTGCAAAGAAGACAAAAGCGTTGGTGGAACCAGTCAACTCTAGGCTCTAACTCCTTATGAAAAGTAGAAAGTATATGCTGGGATACAGGTAGACTATGAATATGATCAGACAAGGCAAAGTGAAAATGGCTATCTTCACCAATAACAGCCCAGCCTCAAGGGAATCTGAAACAAGAGTATAATGCCATGGTAGCCAGAACTGGTGTCCATCACTACAGTGGCAATAATACTGAACTGGGTACAGTATGTAGAAAAACTATAGGATACACTGAATACCAATGATCCAGGTGATTCTGGTATTTGATGTCAGAACAGACTGGTGAAAGGTAAACTGTGCAAAATTTTTCTTTCAGAAAACTGGCCACAGACTGTTTTAAAAACAACAAAGAAACCCCCAAAGCAAAATAAACAAACAAAAAGAAGATTGTGAGCAAGAAGAGCAGCGAACTCTAAACAGGAAAAGCCAAAGAAAAATCACACAAAGGCATAAGGTCAAACTACTGAAAATCAAAGAAAAAAATCTTGTTAACAGTCAAAGAAATGATACATAAAAGAACAACAATTCCAATGAAAGCTGACTTCATGAGAAACAATGATGCAAAATTTATTTTGAGAAAGTAATAAAGAAATCACACTTTATAGAAATGTTTCTAGCATTAGATGCAAAGTTTTGGCACCTAAATTGCCATCAACTCAAATCATCCAGGAACTTTCATTTCTTAAGGATTCTGAACATCAGAGAATATACAGTAGTACAGAATCTAACAATAAATATATATTGGAAAGGTTTATAAAAAGCGCCACATTCTATCCTTCTTGTTTTAAATTAAAGTATCATTGATACACAATCTTACGTTGGTTTTAAATACACAACACAGTGGGGTTCAACAGTTACCCATATTACTAAATCCTCACTGCCTCTAGTATGGTCACTATCACTGTAGGAGGATGTTACAAAATCTTTACTGCATTCTCCGTGCTGTACTACCATTCCTGTGATCAACTTATATTGTGCATATTCTATCTTTCTTTAAAGAGTATGTAAGCAATTTATTTCTGGCCTTTCAGTAATTATTATGACAGTGCAAAGTACTAAGTATTAGGGAATGGCTCACCCAGACTTCAAGCTATGACAGTTAAGTCTTCATATTCATTAGTTTTATCATGGTGAATTTTTCCAGGACTCTAAATGCTTAACACAGTTAACTGTTTAATTGTACCTACAAGAAGAGACCATTATCTTCACATTAAAAAAAAAAAAGCAACAGGACTCAGAGATCTGATAAAAATTTGGGCACTTATGAGGCAACTGAATAAGAGTATTTAAAATTGGACAAGCATCATCTACTTATCCACAACCCAGGAATTTAATGAGTTCTAGAATGCAGCAGATACTGTGCTGGAGACACATGTATCAGAATCAATGTGTGTGCTCTCTAGGTCACAGTAATTCCTGGATTGAAGGCACACTGATACAAATTTGTAATTTAGAGAACTATTTTAACTTGCCCATCATTTTATATTGTGTTTGCCTCCATCTAGTACCAGACCTGCTGCTTTCCATCTCAGTCTATCTTGTTGCTACCACATTTTTCAAACCTCTTTTGCATCATTCAAAAACAGAGATTGGAAGGGAGTATGGTCCCTTTTAGGAAAAACTAGAGAGCAAAGAGCAAGAAAAAGGTGGGCCCAAATTATGATGTGCCTCAGAGACCGTTAAATTTGGAGATTTTATCTTTAGAGTAACAGAAGTCACTGAAGGATTTAAGTTCAGAGAAAGGGAAGGTGACAGGAA
Source organism: Manis pentadactyla (assembly GCF_030020395.1). Taxonomy (NCBI): domain Eukaryota; kingdom Metazoa; phylum Chordata; class Mammalia; order Pholidota; family Manidae; genus Manis; species Manis pentadactyla. The sequence continues at coordinate 43,979,135 of NC_080030.1, forward strand.
CAAGAAATAAGGTATGAAGAACAGCTATTGTATAGAAGAAGGGGCAAAGGAATATATGAGAAGACCTGTTAGAAAATTACTGCTGTAGTCAAGCCAGGAAATGCTAACAGCTTGTAATTGCAGAGATAGCAATGGAGACTGAGTAGAAGGAAAAAATCTTAAGGGATTCATAAGAAGTAAAAATCAACAGAACTTGGTGACAGATTTAAAGAAGAAAAAATGTACGTAGTTTAAAAAGCCAGTATTGCAAAGTTTATCAGGGAAATCAGCAATTTTCCTGTCTCAGACTTCTCTCTCTTACTCTATCCTGTAGAGGTAACCATTGTCAATATTGGGCTGTTCCTCCACATCCCCACATAAGATGATGATAGGATTATTTCTTCATTTTTTCAATTTTACATATGATCTATGGATTTCATAATGTGGAAATGAAGAGTTAGCTTTACAATACGATCCTTATCCCATACATACTATGCTTCTTGACTCCTACTCTCCTGTGCTATTATTTCACAACTTTTGCTTAAATCTATATTCAGTATCAAATTAATTTTTTTTCTGTAAATTCTGCTAGCCTAGCCACTTAAGCCTAGTATGAGGAATGGACCCTATCTCCAAGGTTGTGTCCCATACTAGCACTATGAGAAGAAAAACATGTGTTCTTAATGAAAAAATTGTAGATTATTAATCATTATGTGCCCCCAAAAGATGGCTTTCCATCAAGTTCAGTCAAACAGCAAGGTTTGTGCAATTCTATTCCCAGGGAAAATGGGGAGAAAAGGGAGAGAAGGGGGCAAGGGGAAAACACTATTATTCTACTACTCAAGTTACAGATTTAGATGAGATGTATTATTTCATAGCAAACAAACTGCCTTGATAAGATGGTAAAAACAAAAAACAGGAACAATGACTAAAGAGATATGAAAAAGTATGATAAAGATTAAAGCTGACTCCTATTGACCAGGACGTACCATACAAAGCAGATGATGAAGCAAAGCTAAATCCCCAGAGATCCAACTTTCAAAACAAAAGCAGTTAAGTGGTGATACACTTGTATAAACTACTTAGATTTGCATAATTTAAACTTGACAGTTGAAGTATTGGCCTTTGTTATTAAAGTCTTATCAAAAAAGAAATCAATGAATAAATTAAATACTAGTCTCAGATAGACTTAAAACTTTCCTAAACAGAATTTCCTAAGAATAGAATTTAAAGAAACTGTATTCTACTTAGTCAGCTGTTTCTAAAATGTTCTGGCAAAAGATCATGTTAATAGTTAAAAACAGAGATAACCTAACATGCTATGTATTTCTGCCTTAATTCTATATAGTGGGTATTGTCTCATTTGATGACATAATTAAATGAGATTATGTGTACAAAGTACACAGAATTTGACACACAGTGGTGGCTAGTAATAAATTCTAGGGTTTTATATTTGTGCTCATTTATTTATGAAATTTAATCTGTCACTTGCAATGTCTTCTTGAGCAAATCATTTAACTTTCGTGTACCTCAGTTTCCTTATCTAACTGTGATGACAGAGTAACTACCTCTTATGACTGTGAGAATTAGATGAGCGATACATGTATGAGAATAAGAAAGAGCAGGCAGTAAGCACACAAGTAAATCAAACAGCTTATATAAATGTTGGCCATTAATACTATCATTTCTTCTTTGTAAAATGGAGAAAACAGCTCAAATAATTTCAAGGATTAGTGATAACATAGTCAAAGTTAATTGCATTGCACCAGCCTGGCCTGTAGTAAAAAATACAAACACTGGCAGTAATAATTATTTATTCTAAATATCATGAATTTCCACAAGTATAAAGGAACAAAACTTTAGCAAACTGCATGCCATTCCAGCTGCAAAATATTGAAGGAGTTGACTGTACCTCTGAGGCCTTCCTTTTCCGTGTATATGGACAAATAACTTGTATAACTGGAGAACAAAGAAAAAGCAACCTGAAAAACAAAATGTACCTGAAAAAACTAGGTTGTACAGAAGTGCCAGGTATGTGGTATATAAACTGTGCTATAGATGTTTAAGGGTCTTTCTAGGCTGAGGGAGGGATAGAAGGGTCTTGAATCACTGGTATTTAATGGTTCAAGTATGAAGCAAGGCAACGAAATGCTAGGCAGATTCTGAGACAGTCACCTGTCTAGTTAGAAGAAGGGAGAAACAGGAGGAAAGAAGGGGAGTATGAAGAAGGAATCTGGGGTGGGGAGTAGTTATAAGAGAAGAGAAAGGCCAATGAAGGACACAAATAAATGTACAGAAGGCCTTGAGCCACAGTGACATTAATGTTTCTGTATTACAATGTAAACTATACATACATTTTATCTTTAACTCATTCTTACATGATTTTTACTGGAACAAATTTAATTATTCTAACAATGGAAAATATAGTCCATATCGACTATCAAAGAGAAATAGGTTGATGTGTATAAAACTAAAATTCACTTCTTAACCGCATTAGGGTTCTCCTTTAGCTTACAGACAATAAGGTAAGGAGGTCTTCCCATTTTAACATATAAAGCATCCTAAAATTTCATTCTGGTTTCCCTTGTAACCTCGAGAGGTGGTATTTTTTTCTGTAAACAATGGAATCTTGAGTTGTACAAGATCCTTGGAAATTACCTTGTAAGACTATATAATTTAAGAGGTTAGAGAAAAGACCTGACGTCCAGTAGACTCCTTGCTAGACTTTGTCTTCCATCCATCTATCCAAGATTCTTAAACCGAATCTTTTGACATGAAAAAATTCTTTACACAAGTATTGTTTGTTCTAAAGTGGAGAGACTACCTTGTTAACTGCTGTATCCTACTTAGAAAGTGTATGCCAAGTAACAGATGCTCAGCAAATATTTGTTGCAATAAACCTCTAACACACATGAGAATACACCTAGATTTTAAAGACTACTATGTAAGCAGTGATAAATAGTCTTCTAATTACTGAAGTGTTTAACCATCCAAACAAGTGTTTCCTTTACCCTCCGCTATTAAGTCAGCGCTCCTGTAATACTTGTTTTAAAATGGCAAATCTGTTCCAATGCAATTGATATATATGAGGGAACAATTTGGGTATTAAGTGAATTTTGCTGTGATTTCATCTGCAAGAAATGCTAGGTGAATGTAGAAAACTGCACTCAGCTGAAACAAGCTGCGTATTGAATACACAAAATGTAAATAAGAACACACATCAAACATCTGCCAGCTACCCCAGCACACCACATTTGTGTGCAATTGGTTACACCCATCCACATCTTGTGTTACTACTTTCCTTCGAGTTTCAGAAAACCCTTCAACTACTTCACATTAACAAGCTCACTTCCAGAAGCAAACTTCAGGTATTTTTCAAAGCAAAGCAAAGTATTTATTTGTATAAATATGTAAGTGTTTACATAGTTTGTAACTATTTAATATATGTAACACTATACTATCATGTTTTGTAAGGTTCCTATTTTTTTCTAATGTTCACTAATCAAGTTTTTGAGTGTTGTACCCTGAACTCCATTTTTTCCAAAAGCCTGGTGGGGTTTTTTCCCTCACAATTTGCACAGGATGGGGATTTTTAGGAATATATATATATATACATCAAATTTTAAGAGAATTATCTGTATTACAAAGCTCCTCTAACAAATACTGTTAACACTAACTTCCCCAGGATGTCTAAGGGGAAGGCAGGATATTTCAACTTACCTATTTGGCTGTCAGTTAATGGCTTCTTATTTCTAATTATAATTTTTATCTCTTCTGTGGATTGGTGGACATTATCAGACTGTGCAGTGAGTTATTCTTAAAGAGTATCTTCACTATAGGATGAAGCACTGTTATGCAGTAAAACAGCTGAACGATGCTACAATTTTTTCTGAAGTATAGTTGATATACAATCTTACATAGGTTTCAAGTATACAACAGTTATAGTTACTCATATTATTAAATCCTCAACCCCACTAGTATGGTTACTATCTGTCAACACAGGAAGATGTTACAGAATCACTGGCTATATTCTCCATGCTGTACTACTATCCCTGTGACCAACTTATATTCTGACTGGGAATTTTATCCCCCTCACTGTCCCCACCCACTCACCCCAAACCCTCTACAATGGTAACCGCCAGTCACCTCTCAGTGTCTATGAGTCTACTGTTATTTTGTTCATTTTGATTTGTTTTTATATTCCACAAATAAGCACAATCATATGGTATTTGTCTTTCTCTGCCTGGCTTATTTCACTTGATGCTATAATTTTTTAAATTAAAGTGAAAGCAAGTTTTGAAACCTTTTGGCCTCAATGAAGATTCCAGAATTAAACCATGTATATGTATATATACATAAAACCTGCCTAATTACATACACTATACTAAATACCTTCTACATTATTGATGTATTAAGTATCTCATCAAAGACCAGTTAAGGAATAGTTGATGTACCTCACATATGATTAAAAGAATTTACAATGCCAATGACTGAACATGAAAAATTTCAAAATTACTTTTAATAGCAAATTATCAAAATTCTACTTCTTGGACCATGATGTTGTAACTTTACTAAGGCAAAACAAACTACCCCCAACTTCCTGAGAGTTGAAATGCAAGAATTATAGCTATGTAATTTTTAAAAATTTCAAATACTATCACCATTTAAGATTAAAAACAATTATAACATCTTTAGCATAAAACAGCTATACTACTGACTCATATTACATAGATAACCAATTATTTGCAAAAGTAATAGAAACATACCCAATCAGTCATCTAAATGTTACTTATCATGTTCAGATTTAGTGTTATTTAAAAGCCTGAAGGGAACAAAGGATTATATGTTACCAGAAAATGGATTTCTAAAGTTTATAAGCCTCCAACAATTTACTTCCTAAGAAAAACAATAAACATTAACAGTTGAAGTAATATAATGATCCATACTACCTCCTCTTAAAAAGAAAACTTCCCAATTTTCTCATTTAATACATTGCCTTAAGTCCATGAATGTTGACCATTTTTTATGGATAAGAGGCTTACCAGTTATAAGTTCTTATAAAAGGAATGTGCAAGTCAGCCACACTTGGCAATTTATGTATTGTGGTTTTGTGGTAAGTGCTACCATTTTCTAAGGATCAAGAAAAGCACAATAAATCGAAGACAGAATGGTTATAATTCATCAAAACATATTATGTAACTACCTTGTATTTTCCAATTCATATCTCATTATTATTTTCTACTACATTAGGGCTTTAAGGTGGAAACAAAGTTATCTCTCAGTGCCCCCTTTTACTGTAACTTTGGATGATCCATCCTGTACATAAATATAATCTTCAAAAGAAAACATGATATAAACATGTAATACAGCAGTAAGTTCCTATTTATGGGCAAAAGGAAAAAAGAAAACAAAATGAAAGCACTTGAAAGAACCAGTTTTCATCTTCCACCAACCACAAACATTTGTAATGAACCAATGGACTCAAAGACATGTGAAAATTACAATAATGTTAAAATAGCCATTTAAAATGGCATCTTAATATGAAGATTCAGAGAAAGTTATGAGAAACTTAATCAACTGATCCCCATGTAGTATTAATACCTTACTTGGTCCCATGTTTTTCCGGTTCATCTCATTAACTTTGTCTAACTTCTTTCCAATGTAATGGGCCCTCAGCTGACATTTCCCCAGAGTGGATTGCTGGCCAGCCACTGGGGATGTGGGTGTGTTATGACACTGGAAATATACGATTAAACTAAGTTAGACATAGTGTAAGTGGATAGGTATTATTGGCCTCTCAAAACTTTTAATAACAAAAAGCTTAACTGGCAATTTTAAAATTATACACATACACTTGATTGGACATTTGACAACTGTGGTCAATTATGAGAGTGCTAAACCTGTTAATGGAGAAAAATATAAAAATCTGTGTTCAAAGGAAAACATTTAAACAAAACATTTCATTTCTATATTAACGTTTAGAATCTTAAAAAAAGAAACCACAGAGAATTCAAAATGAGCAAAGTTAAAGCTGGTAAAACAATTAAATTGAATCAAGTCTCCAAAGTACAATACAATGCAACATTTTGTTTAGCATGTGACAGTCTTTCCAATACTGTGAAATTGCTGTATAGTTGGCTCTAAGTCTTGTTACGGTGAATGAACATTTTATTAGTGGTCAAGAATTACCTCAGAACTGTACAGAAACTTCTCATTGGCAGATTTATTATATATAAGTCTATTTCATAATTCTCTAATTACAGATATCCTTAAGAGAATATTCAACTGAATGTTATAAATTGTATAACCGAATAAGGAACCAGAAATCTCATCTGTAAAGCTAGAGACCTTCCTAATGAAATATGAAATTTGAAGTGTAAAAATATGTGAAAGTGATCAACTAAACATTTTTATTTATGAAATTCATTTTCTAACGTTATTTTGACATACTTTCATATGTACTACATATATACATATATGTATATCTCAGTAAATAATGTATCTCAGTAGATATATATATCTCAGTAAATGTTGAGTGCCTACTTTATACTGTAACAGGTGCTGAAAAATATTAAAAATTAAAAAGCACAGTTGCCAATGTTCAAGAAATTTATATTATAGTAGGGGAAATCAAACAAATAAATGTAATAACTTAGTTGTAACAGATATAATATTCATCATATAGGGGAAATAAAGGAGAGGGCAGTTAATTCTGAGGGAAGGGGTTGAATTTAAGGAAAGGATTCATTAAAGGAGGTGACATCCAAGCTGGGTCCTCTAAGATGAAAATGTATGCACAAGGTTAGAGAGAAAGAATACTTCAGACAAAAGTAGTTGCCTTGGGAGACTTAAAAGTAGTAAAATAGCCTGGCAGTTTCGGGAAACCACAAGTAGCTGGCTAATGCAAGGCACCCCTAGGGAGTGAGACTAACAGGGAGAAAGTATGATGACAGAGGAACCTCAAGAAGTACGGAAGGCAGAGGCAAATCGTAGAGGAGCTTAACTGCCCTCTGCTGCACCATCCACACTGCATCTCACAAGTCTGCAAAAGCAACATGCCACTTACTTTCTCAATTCAGATTATTTATCTCTGAAGTTCTAGGCCCTGCCACCAGGCCCAGAGGTGGGCATTCATTCAATTAGCAATATTCATTCTGCAATTTAGAGGTGGATAAGCTGCAATGGAGGTCAAGAGGAAGAAGTGCCTGAAACAGGAACTAAGGAAAGGTAGGAGAAACTTCACAAAGAATATAGTGGTGAGTTTAGCCATTACAGATGAATAATAAAAGTCTGGCAGGATATCACTGACAAATTTGTGTTGGGTGAAAAGCCATGAAAGAACATGATAAAGCTGAAGAATTATGGCTATAATGCAGCAGGGAAATGATAAAGTTGAAAAGGTAGGAAATTTTCAGTGAAAAAGGTGGATTCCAGATAATGCAAAAAATAGGTTTAAGAAAATTCTACTGGCCTGAAACTTTCTCATGGATATGATCTGCTTTTTGGTTCACCTTCATTTCTGGGACCCATTCCACAAACAGTGGCTGCTGTATGCCAGGCATTGTACTCTAAATATGCAAAGATGAATGAAATATAGTCTCTGCTTTTGAGAAAACCGTAATCCAGTAGTGTAAGATTTATATTGGTCATCCTATAGCACAAATCTACCATCTTACTTTATCCTTCCTACATGTGAAGCAGAGGACAACTGTTAAACGATTTCTTTCAACTGAGAGAATCGTGGAGAGACATATTAAGATAGATATCCACAGTTCCAACTAAATCAGGTTAGTATTTTAGGCCAGTAATTCGCAATTGTGCTGTTACCACCCACTATGGCAATCAGTTGTAAGGTGAGTTGAATAAAATTTGTTATTAATAATAAAGTACCAGAGTTCTATCTTTATCTATATACATTAAAGCATCTAGAGAAGAACACATGTGCTTAAAGAGGAGCATATAAGGACGGTCACCTCAGTGTATATTATTAAAAACAACCATGTCTACTGAGGAATGAGCAGTAAAATACTATACGACAATACTATGGAATATCATGCAGCTGTTTTCTTAAGTGCCATATGATATCCACATAGTTATAAAGAAAGACCTGTAACACATTACCAAATGAAAAAAGATGCAGAATCCATGTATACCCTTTGTGTTAAAAAAAAAGTTACAAAAGGATACAAAAATATATTAAACAGATATTTTTATATGAATGTGTAGGAAAGGTTCTGAAAGGATACACACTATTTCGAATAGGGTGGGGCTGAGTAAAGGGAACCATGGACATAGGAGGGTCCAAGGAGATTTAGTCATTCCTGTTATGCTTTCATTTTTTAATAAGTATATTCATGTATTATTTATATAATTAAACATAAACAATTGAGATTAATTAGAGCAGAATATTTTCCCATCACATTACTTATATTCTGATATGTAGAGCAGAACGTGAGTTATTTGAAAGTACCTACACTTAGCCAACTGTATGTATGGTTTTAAATAACTTAAAGCCTATTACCTATGCTGAAACTGTTACTGATACAGTTAACAGCTGCAACAATGGTAAATTATCAGGATGCTTGACAGATGAGATCTACCATTATGTTTCGATTTAAATGTTACCTATGGGCTTACATGTTTATGTCCATGACTAGCAATCTCCATATGTAGTCTATTTTATAATCAATCACTGTAAAACAAAAAAGCCAGGTCCCTTTTTTTCACCCAAAGGCTAACTTAACGTGAACTAATACCCAGCCCTCCAACTGAGTAAGAAATACTCATATACCAACAGATGGTTTGATTGTTTAAAAGAGGCAGGAAGTAGTAGAAAACATTTATTATTTAAGTTTATTTTAAGCATAAGAGTCCCTCAATAAACACAAAACTCTTATAGAAAGTTATCATACATAAAGGGGGACAAGAACATTTTTTTTCTGGGTTTATAGCAGTATTACTATGGCTCAGCACTTAATACAGCCCAGGTCCTGAGGTAAATGCTTAACATGTATTATTTCAGTGACTTCTCACAACATTCCTCCAAAGGATTAAATGAGAAATTGCAGGTAAAACTCTTCACACATCATGCCTGATGCACATAAAAATAAATGTTGTCCTTTATTAGGTCTTAGTACTGCCTCATCACTCTACTGTAGTCCGATTTGCAAAAGATTCACTGACTTGAGTATATCAATGCTAAGGAATCTTCAATGGACTCCCATTATCCACTGAATTAAGTAAGTCCAAACTCCTTCACCTGACATGTACGATGCAGGTTCATCTTCCATCACATCCTTCTGTACTCTACTATTCTCCAGACACCACACTATTTCCCGAACATATTATATACCTTCATTTCCCTTAGAAATACTGTTACCACTCTCTCTAAAGAACTCTACCTATCCCTCAAGGCTCAGCAGAAATATTATCTTCCCCACAAAGTTGATTCTCTCTCGTACTCTCTAATACATCGTTTGCACCTCTATTATACTTACTTTTTTTTTGGAATTCGTTGTCTATAAGTTCACTAAAAACAAGGTTTATTCTGTGCCTAGTACAGTGTTAGACACAACTTGCATTCGATAATGTAGAAAAACTCTACCATTACTAACAGCCCCAAGGATAACTAATAAGGCTTGAAATTCACATGTGATTCTTTAATTTCCCCTTCAATTCACCTAACAGTGGTAATGATTCTATAACCACTCTGGGAGTAGGTCCCTTTCTAGTCTAATTCAACACTCAAGGAGATATAATTCTTTCAATACCAAACAAATAATGTGGCACACCATCAGTGACCTAATGTTGGGTAGATAGGCTGACATTATATTCATTATGCATTAACACTGGAGGATGGAACATAAAGCACAAGTTAGAATATTAAAATCATCTTTTAAAATTATCTTTTAAAATTACAAAATTACAATGTATAAAATTCCTCTGTTCAATTTTGGGTAATCTCCAACCTTTCTGAATTGAACTTTAAACTCAAAAGATATATATGCTCTACCCATTAAGTAAAGTCACCTTTTATGGATTAATTCTGTTCTTAAATCTACACAAATTGGTAAAAGAAATAAATGTCCATAAAAGCTAACTGACCTCAGCTCTCTAATCATTCATAAGTAGTTCTCTCTCGTTAAAAGTCAAGGCAGCAGGAAACCTCAGGTTTTAGTTTGTTTTTATATTCCAGGACAATTACAACTACATATGACTTTCTTGTCTAGTTTCTTTTCAGCAGTCAAGTAAAAATACAGCAAATATTAGTTAAATACTTACATTTAAAATATAATTAAATTCTTCAGGTAAAAGTACTATATAACACATTATTTGGTTCTATCTAGAAATCTTATTTATGATTTCCAATGACTGTAGAATGTATTAACTCTATGTGAAGTCATTCATGGTGTAGAATAGTTGAGCATCTCAGCACAATCAGTTTCATTTAATTTCCTATACTACTTGTAGCATATGTGAACCTCTTAAAGGAAGACAATTCTGTTGTTAATGTAAAATTTTCAATGAAGACCAGAGTACTTCTTGGAGATTTATAAGGCTTATTAACTCAATAGTGCTTCAAATTTATTTTCCTTAAATTGTTTTTGCATAGTTTGCTATGACTAGCAAACAAGTTAAATTAGAAATATTTAGGCAAAAGGTATGTTAAAGTCAATACTAGCTGCATGTTATCTAGATGTTAGGGATGTTACTATATTTTAAGATGATCACAAATTTTGAATGTAAGGTTTGGTTATTATAAATTTCATAGTAAGGCAGTTACACAGGCTAAGTTTGATGGGTGCCATGGACTTTAGCATACCTGGAAATAGAAAAATTCAAATTGTAGCTGTTCTTGGCTGGCCCATTGCCATTTTTGCAGCTTACAAATTTTTAATTAAGTAACTGCAGTGAGCTCATCTCTACTGGATACTTCTTTTCCAGGGCAGGTCCAGGAACTGGATCTGGAGCCTTGAAAGCAGAAGAGAAACTAGAGTAAACTAGAGGTAGGCAGAAGAAGAAAAGTGACCAGATAACATTATGCGATCTAATAGCAGTGAGGTAGTCCCCAGTGTCTCTCACATAAAATATTCTGAAGTGGAATAAGGGTCTCTTAAGTTACAAGTGACCAGAAGATGCTATTTACATTAGTTAAGTCATTGTCTTAACCTACCCAACTCTCTTTTGGACTCCCAATTCTAGAAAGTTAAACAGTAGCCTTTATGAAACCTAATGGCTTTTAGCAACAGACTGTCCAATATGGGACCATGGAGTAAAACAGAAAGAGGAGAAAAACAATAATAAATCCATTTTCACTGGTAAAATGGATGTTTTCCCATTTTCAGACCATTTTGCTCTTCACTTTCACTAACTTATTTCCAATTATTTTCTAACAGTTCCCCTAAATTTTTATAATAAATTCTCAGAGGTTTCTTATGAAAGCCTTTAGATACATCCAAGCTATGAATTGAATTTCGAGCTCCAATTTTTGAAAACACTTGGTAATTCTTAAAGAGAGAGGCAAAGAATAGCTTACAAGATGTGGTTCTTTACATTGGATATTCTTTTTTCCATTACCGAAATAGATTTAATGATTTTCTAAAATTTGTTCAGTTCATATTATAAAGCAAAGGTTACAGAAATGGTTGGGTATTAAAAATGGTAGACTATTGTACTAACTAGAATACTAAGGTCTGGAAACAAAGTCCTTATTTTTGGTGAGCTGGCACTTTTAGGAGTTTCTCTAAGAAACAAATCTCAGAGCAACCAAACTGAATTCTCTGCTGCTGTCAAGTGATGGCAGATTGTGAGAATTCTAACAGGACAAAAAAACAGGGAAGACAAGGAGTCAAAGAACTTAACTCCTTGCATTCCTAGTAACAAACAATAAAATAAAGCAAAACAAAAAATTTTAAGAAAACTAAATTTTCCATCTTTTGTGATGGCATGTTGTAGCTGAGAAATTCTAAGAGAGACAGGTCTAGTTTCAAATCTGGTTTTCTGTATGCCCTTGGATGAAAACTCTTTGCAGAAGTTTCCTTTCCATTATATGAAATACAACCCCCTCTCCCCATAAAATGGGCTATTATGAGAATCAACTAAAATATAAAGCACCTAACAATGTGGCACACAGTAGGTATTCAATGAATTTTTCTGCATTACTGAAGAATGAAACGCTTTTTTTTGTTTTGAACACATGGGTATAGTCAAGTTTTCATTTTCATAAATGCTGAATCAACAGCTATATAACAGGCTTTAGGCTTATATAACTCAACTGCATCATATCCTAAGAGACGTAACCAATTTATTAGCACTGATTTCAGAACAGCTGTATTATGTGAGAGACCTCAATTTTGAGAGCTGATGATGAATAAAAATACAATAGTTTACAGTCATTACACAAAGAGAGTTCCTGGTGAACAAGAAGACATGTAATTCTTCTTCCTCCAAGAAAAGTAGAAAATACCTTTTCAACACATCTCCTGTTAAAAGGTTATAGATCTGGTATGTATAGCTTTTTAGAAAACAAAAATAATGAATACATGATATAACTTGGTTTTAGGTCAGGAAATGCTTTAAGGGCAAAGAAAAGCCTTACATTTGAGCAATAATTTTCCTTTTACTGATAGAACAGTGGGTTCCACACAAAATTATTTACCAAATATGGCTCAAAGATCAGATTACACCTTTCCTGGCATTACCAAGTAATAGAGCAAGTATCACAAGCCACAAGGAATTAAAAAAGATTTCCTTAAAGCCACTTTAAATGTATTCACTGCTACAATGTTATTTCAAAATAGTTTTTTAGAAGTTAGCATGGAAAGTGCTTTACTCAAAGTAGATGGCAGTTTACTTAGAGATGATAAAATTGACTTTCTACTCCCAAGAAGGCAAAAAAAGGAGCATTCAAGAATGAGGATTTCCCATTTATTAACCCGTATGGATGGGCTTTCAGTTTAAAGACCATCAAGAAAAACGTATTTAAAAAATCGTTAATTTTTGCTTATAATAAATTTGCCTCCTCCCTTTCCATAATTACATCTCCTATTTTGTTTTTTTGGTCTAATTACATGGCCAGCACTCCCAAGACAATGTTATGCAACAGTATTGCTGGCCAGGCCTTTCTGATTGATGACTTTTTACAATGAATTTAGTATATTTCCCTAAATACTAAAATAGGAATTTTAGTAGTTTAACCATTTCTGGTAACACAATGCTGACTTGTGGTCTGAGATATATAAAACCTTAGATATATTTATTCTTGTTTCACTAAGAATTCTTATTAGAAATAAATGTTAATTCCCCTTTTGCAGTATCCCTCAAGACACTGATACCTCTCTGTTCCCTACTAATAATTACATTCTTAGAGTAAATTCTACTTGGTTACAGTATTGTTCTGTTAATGTAATGCTAGATTCCATTTGATAATTTTATGAAGCATTTTTTTAAGCCAACTTTTGTGAGACTGGTGTGTATTCTTTTATGTCCATATTTTATTATGTTACGCTGGCTTTGTAAAAAGAACCAGGAAGCTTACTTTTTTCCCCCGGCGATATACTGAAACAGTTATCTGGTACCTAAGTTTTAAAGAACTCAATGGTAAAAGCTCCTGGGCTTGGCGCTTTTTGTGGGGAATAATCTCTTACTAGAATTTACGTTTGTGGCTCCAGATCCTATCCTCTTCTTTCAGATCTTGAGGAAACCAGCCCCCCGCCTTCTTTTCAGTCTCTCCCTTCAACTTATGAACGTTTGTTTTAACCACCTTTATTATACATCTATGTACACATTTGTACCACAAAAATTTTCCTTACCTGCTAAGTCTCGTTCACCATATATTAATTCACAAGGCTATTTACTAAAATTGCTACTTTATTCAACACACTGGGGAAACAGAATGACCTGCAGTTTTTGCCCTCTTCCTACTCCTTATCAAGCAAGAACCACCAACATGCATACAGAAAGCTGCAATAGTAATGCAAGGAATGAGTATGCTATTGTAGGTCATTTCTCTTCCCATCCATGCCTTGCCAAACTTTTCTACTGAGTAGTTATACTATGGCCTCAACTTTGTTTTAATCTACCTTCAAATTTCCTCCCCTGAAATAGTTTTATTCAAATCACCAAATCCAGTAACGTTTTCAGAATCCTCATCCACCATTTTGCAGTTAAGTTCATAGAATATTTTAAGGTTATTAGGCACTTTCTAATTCACTGTACCATCTGATCCTCATTAAAAACCACTAAGGAAAGCTAGATACTTATTACTCTCATTTTACAAGGTTCAAAAAATTAAGCAATATGCTCTCAAAACTCCAATAAGCAGCTGGGTTAGACCAGAAATATATTCGTGGCTTTCTAACTCCAGGTCCAAGGCCCAAGGTCTGTTCCTCTATGTTGTATTAACATGATTGATTGATTACTAACTTGAATGATTACTGACCATTTTCTTCTTCAAAAATTTTCCAGTCAACAGTGTGCACATTCTTCTAAACCCAAGGATTCCTTGGATCCTTACTTCTGGGCTTCTTATTAATGTTTCTTAAAAGGATGTAGGTGCAAAGTTAAGACATGCATTCTCTCACTTCTGCTGTCATCCCATTTACACTTACAGCATCATCTAAGGAGAATCTCCTTTAACTTGTAGTTTAAGTTTTCTGTGCTACTTGATGAAACTTAAAGCATTCACAATCATAGAATTTGATATTGAAAGGAGTCTTAGATTACCTACTTCAACATCTTCGTTTAATAGAAGAAAAACATAAAAGTTTAAATCATACAAGTCAGTAGAATTTGAAAAGGCAAAATTTGCCATTTTAAATTTATGAATGATAAAATGCATATATTTATATACTGTAAATATAAATAAACTAATTTTAAGAGTAATTATTGGATCTAATGTCATTTGTTAAAGACTTGTCCCTACTGGTAGGAGATTTTACTTATATGACAATAGTATGAGTTCATATAATTAGTGCTTTAAAAAAAAATCACGGAACAGCAATAAATTAAAAACCTACCCAATTTTATATATTCATGCATTAATTACCTATATTCCAGATTTTTTAAGTGAACTGGGAATCAAAATCACACAACTACCTATGCTAATGCTTCCCACCTAGGCTGATGTCACGACCCAGTCTACAGTATAGCAACAGATACCACTAGACTGCTTGCTGTAAAGCAGTTAGAACAGTGCCCGGCACATGGTAAGCAGTCAAACATGTCAGCTACCACTGCTGTTCCAACAATGATTACTTCTGAATATATTCACATCATTCTAAGTATGACCATATGAATGTAAGACATACAGAAAAGAATCCTGTTGGACGTTTACTCCCTTTGGTTTATTTTCCAGGTTTTATTCCACTTAGTAGGGCCAAAACCCTGTTACCTTCCAACCACTCCCAACCCAGAAATACTTTAATATCTCAACATCAGAGACTGTAGATTCTCAAAATTGAGCTCATTTTAAAAGGAAATTTTATACCCCAACACTTTGGAGCTTTTAAGCTCATTCACCCATGGTATGGAATATATGAACAATTAAAGGGAATCTCATATGAAGCAAGTTTAAACTTAAAACTCTTCTCTAAACTAGCTTTCCTCTTCAACTTCCCATTTTTATTAGAAGCACTGTTTTTAGCCTGAAAAGGGAAGTTACCTAATTTTTGCTCTTGCCTTCTTTACCTTTCTTAACTCCTTCAAGTCTCATCCATTTCATAATTAACGTTCCTCAAAACACAACTCCTAAGACTCCTCACTGGATGTTACAGTCAACAGAGTCTACAATCACTTCATAGTTCTGAAATCTAAAAAGTTCTTAATATTTTTTCATGAAAATTCCTGTCAAAAATCATATGGTATTGGCAAAAATCTGCTTTGAATAGAGGTGGGCTATTAACAGGCTTTATTTAGTTTCACTGTGAATATTTCCATATTTCACTGCAGAAAGTGATGCCTCAGACTTAGCTAGAGGTGTTACATAATACACAATATGTACACCATGTTACCTTCTTAAAACCAAAAAGCTTTGAATTTCAGTATATAATCAGCCACTATGTTGTAAATCTGAAAGCATTATAATATTGTATATCAATTCTAGTCCAGTAAAAATTAAAAAAAAAAAAAAAACCCCACAAAATCCCCAAAATTTTGAATTCCAAAACACAGTTG
Organism: Manis pentadactyla; assembly: GCF_030020395.1. NCBI lineage: Eukaryota > Metazoa > Chordata > Mammalia > Pholidota > Manidae > Manis > Manis pentadactyla. Next base: position 43,995,287 of record NC_080030.1, read on the forward strand.
GCCTCAGGGTCTCAGATAAGGTATTGTGAACCTGTACAGTATCATTCCCAGAATCCTTATTTAGGTACTGTATACTTAACTTTCTATTACTTTCCCTTATACCATTCCGGGCATTTCAGCCTCCTATTTACCACTGCATCCTGTAAGTTCTTTCCAAGCACCTCTTGGAATTGCCAATTCTACTCCGCCCCTACTGCTACCACACTATCCCAATCATTCCACATCTAAATGACCAGACCAAAAAGATCCAAATTCAAAAACTACCTCCTTGCCACACCTACTTATCACTTAACCTATTAAGTATAGTACAGATTAAGAAATGCTATGTAACCACTGTAAATTATTTCTCTCCTTTGCACAAGAATTTAATAAATTGGAACAGATTCATAAGAGGGTAAGGGTAATGGTTGTGGGATTATAGACAAATTTTTGTTGCCTTTTAAAACCTTAGTTTATCTCTATATAGTTGTGAGCTAAGAGGTCCCCCCCTTTTAAAAATTTAATGCAATGCAAAAATATTCCAAATTAACATATTTATTCTGTAATCAAAGCAAACAAATGAAAAATTTACTAGGCTCTTCCCCCTGCTTATCACTTTAACTAAAACTCCTTGGTGTGGTTTTCAAAGTCTTCTCCAGCTTGGTTCTACTAGATTTGATGTCATGGACCCCTTTGGTAGTGTGAAAAAAGTTAGATTCCCTCAGAATGCTTTTAAACATACAAAATACGGAACATAGGGCTACAGAGAAAGCCATTTTACTGAAATGTAGTAATTTTTCTAAGCAAATGTAAGAATTAATATTAGTTATATTTATAATATATATTTATACATAAATATCTACATTTATATAAATTAAAAATGTAATTTAAAAAATATGATTTTAAAGCCTAAAATACATGATTACAAAGAAAATCAATTATACTGAAAACAGTTTACCAGCTGTTTTTTAAACCCAGATTTGTGGAATATTTTTATATATGGTTCTTTAACACTCAACACAATAAAATCTAGGAAGTATCTAATAACTGTAATTATGAAGTAGCAATCTGCATAAATTATATTCAGAGAGATCTGCAATTGTGAATATGAAAATACCTGTGCTTTTCCCTGTTAGGCATAAAATAACAGGCACTACTAAGACTATTGTGCTTTACTGGATAAATCTTAATACAGATCTTCCTCAACTTACGATGGGGTTATGTCCCAATAACCATCTTCAGTTGAAAATATCCTAAGTCGAAAATGTATTTAATACACCCAACTTACCAAACATACCAAACATCTTAGTTCAGCCTACTCTACCTTAAACATTCTCATAACACTTGAAGTTTGCCTACAGTTGGGAAAAATCATCTAACACAAAAACTATTTTATAATAAAGTACTGAGTATCTTGTAATTTACTGGATACTGTACTGAAAGTGAAAAACAGAATGGTTGTATGGAGACAGAACTGTCAGTATTTCGATCGTTTGCTCTCATGACATGTGGCTTACTGGAAGCTGCACGTGTTGACCCTGCCCAGAATCAGGAGAGGATGTTCTGCAAATAGTTATCTGGGGAAAAGATCCAAATTCAAAAACTGAAATATGATTTCTTTTGAATGCATATAATTTTCACAGCATTGTTAAGTTGAAAATGCTAAATTGAATCATCCTAAGTGGGGGACTGTATGTAGAAGGAAATGCTAAATTTCAGTTACAGGTTATTGTTAGTGAAAATATTATAAAGATGTGATTTCTTTTTCTCATCTAAATGCATCAACTTCTCTAAATTTTATCCTTAGACCCCTTCAGGGTCATGGAGCCTTGAATAAAACTACTAAATCCACCTAGTTTTGCCACTAGTCTCCACACTCATGAGCCCTGTCAGGCTTGTGTGAGCATTTTCAACACAGCTTTCTTTTCTAACTACACTGAAGTAACGCCCTTGCTTATTTAGAAGGTCATTTCTCCACCTTGATGCTTATCAAAATCTTACCTACCTCTTCAAAGCCAATTCAAGTTTCATCTCCTTGAATCCTTTTTCTGCTGCTTTAGCCCACATGGATCTCTCTATTCCGAGACCTCATACTGCACTTGTGGATCAGTGTTTCAAGATCCAACATTTAATTATTCTCTTATAGTTCCACTTCTGTGTCTCTTCATCTAAGTTTTAAGATCTCTGGGGACATGGGCTATATGCTTGTGATAGGACTGCCTATATTTTATATAGGCACACAGAATGTATTCAATAAGATGACTATTTTCAATAAATCAAATATTAGAAGATCATTTGTTTGGCAACTTTAAGTACCAGAAAATACATCAAGACAAGGTAAAAAAAATCCACTAAGCAGCTACAATAGACATTATAAATGAAATTTAATAGTTCACTTCCATCAAAGCCTAGATGGTTCTATTATATTAGAATTCAGAAGCTTATTTACTGGGTAATAATGAATTCCAAGTAGTAAATCAGGAAAGGATTGCTAAAGTAGGCTTAAAACAATGATTCATTCTAAAAATATTTGCTGAGCACCTACTGCATGCCAGGCACTGTTCCAGATTCCAGAGATTCAATGGTTAAAAAACAAGACATCACACACAGGACTTTACTGTTAGACCGAGGACTTATTCGAAAGCTCAGAAACAAAAAGCTGTTTCCATCTTTCAGAAAAGGTTAAGTACGGGGCAGCAGGAATGGTCCCTATTTCAGAAGCCAGTAAATCATATAAAATATTATAAAGAAATAGATTTGGAGCTACTAAAAAATACATTAAAATGTACATAGTATGTGTGGACTCACATACACACGTATATAAATAATATATAAAAATCTCTATACATAAAATCTAAAATACATTTTGGTATAAGTTATAATTACTTATGTAGAATATTTATCACATAATGATACAATCAACTGTTATTCTACTCATTAATATTTTAATTAGAAACACTTCATAAAGTTCTGCTTTTCTTCAAAGAGCTCTGCCAAGTTGCCTCATTTATCTCATTTTTAAAAACCCCCCAAATTTACCTACCAATACGATGGAGGTGGAGTGGGGTGGTAATAGTGAGGGTGGTAAATATTACTCTACATAATCTTTTTCACTGGGTGGAAAGTGTCCAAAAGAAGAGGATAATGGGAATGTGGGTAGGAAACAAGGAACTGCTTTCCACACATTTCAATCTCTACTGTTGATTATGACCAAAAAGTAGTTGCTTTTTCTAAAGGAAGTTCTTCAGCTAATAGCAATGGAATTTGAGTGTGGGAGACTGAGGGGGAAGAGGAGGGATGGGTGTGGAACAAGTAAGCAAATAGCCTGCCCAATGCCATGCTAGCTAACTAAAGTAATCTTGTCTACAATTCAACTCTCACTGCCTCCCACCCAATAAGACATCTATATGTAAATTATTAATAACAGAGCGCAATTCTGAAGCCAGCAATCTCAGCGTCTTCAGGTCTTCCTTTCCTTGACACATACGATCAATAGCAAAGTCCCACTGATTACTCCCACAAATATTTCTTGCATTCATCCCATTCTCTATTTCCATAATGTCCTTGTTCAGGTATATCACCCAGACAACCACAGTTAAGGAAATACTCTGTTATATGATGGCTAATCCCACTTTTAGGCTTTTTTAAGCTATATTTCATGGTAATAACAAACCTTCTAGTTCCTAAATCACAGATGTCACTTTCCTCCCCAAGACAGGTAAGAGATTTTGTTTAATTATACTATACAGAGTTTCAGTAGAAGGTGGTGACATTGACCTAGAGAATAATGTAAAATGTACCAGGCCTGAAAAAAAAAGGAGACTTAAAGACCAAGAATTTACAACAAAGATGTCAGCAAAGTTAGATAAAATGCAGGCAAGAATGGGATCAAGAAAGCCAAACAAAGAGATGTAACAATAATTATTATAAAATTTAATGCTTATTACTTTTGTAATAATTTTATAACAAAAGTTTTCTATGAATAGCTAACATTTATTAAGCATTTATTACTTCACAGGCACTGGGCCAAATGATTTATAATGTATTTACTTGTTGTAATGCTCCCAATAATCATGTGAGATAGGTACCTCTATTACCAGACTCAACTGACTACATGATATTCTCTCCCAGAGAGAATAAGGATTATTTTATACAGCATACCATACCCCCAACCACTTTATTCTTCATGTTGCCCAAAACAGAGCACTAAACAATTTACCTTCTTACTATGTTGGTGTCAACAATACCAGAGAAAGCCATTCTTCCTATAACTTCATTACATTGTCATGGACTAACATGATATATACATGTATAAAAGATACATACATATACACATACACATACAAACACACTGTGTATCTGGAAATAAAATACTATGGCTTTCAAAAATAACTGTTCTCCTGGTGTGTAAATCTGAGTAAAGGCTCCAGGTATTTTTGTCTTATAAAGCTCAAAGACGAAAAGGTCTGTGAAAATGCTTTTTTAAGTATAATTATCACTGAAGAGAAACTTAGTATACACCTCTATCATGTACCTGGAAATGGTGAGGACTAGGTAGAAGATAGATGGACATTACTTTCTTTTAAAATGTGCACAGGAATCTCCTGTGAGACATGCTACTATGGACTAAACTCCAAGCCCAGCCTACTATTTGCAAGCTACTATGGACTAAACTCCAAGCCCAGCCTACTATTTGCAATGTGTATTCCATTCTGCACAAGACGTCTTGGCCAAACTTTAGATGATTTCATATAAATCCACTACCATTAGGAGAAAAACAAATAACAAAAGGCAAAATGTGTACCTAACTGACCTGGCACTAGTAATGTTGAGATGAATGGATATATTCTGGAGGAGTGGAATGTTTGAAAGTATCAAGGTAGTACTCAGAAAAGACATCTGACCATAACCCATACTCTGGAATCTCAAAAACTCATTTACTTTCAAAAGCAAGCAAGTTTATTAGCCTTAAACTTTAGTTGTGTGTGTGTGTATCTGGGTGTGAATCACTGATACAGAAATATTTATAAAAAGCTTAAGTGCCAAGGCATTGTATTAATGTTGTAAAACTTAAATTTAGTGGGAGAAACTAAAGAGTAAACAGAGTATTTTAACACAACATGGTAAATACTCCAAGAGAGGAAATAAAGACATACAAATTATCAATTAGAAAATGTCATTCATCAGTTAACATAGGAAAGATCATGGCATCTAAAAAATATTTTCCGGAGTACCTTAATATGAAGTAAACATATGCGAAGGAAGTTAGATCTGTCTCTTTACCAACTCTGTAAACTAAGGCTCATCTCTCTCCCTTTACTGATTTTTTTTTCTGGCTGTAAGTCAGAAATCTAAGTTTCTTATTCTAGCTACTTTGCATTTCTGTTTTTGATCTGTCTCTCCGGCCATCCTGTCTGTTTTATCTGCTATTAAGAGAAGTGTTGCCATAGAGAGCCATTCAGGCACTTAAATAAGTGTCAAACTCTTTCACAACATGCAAAGACCTACCTACTTCACTTTATAGAGATTTAGGACAAAGCTCTAAAAATTAGTAAGACACATGTGTCTATACTACTATTATAGCTACCTACTAATAAAATAAGTATGGTTAAACACATATTACAGTAAAATATAACCCTCAAGCTGTCTCTGAATCAGGTAATTTCTGGTACACTTAATGTCAGATATATAACATTCTGCTGATAAAAAGAACCAACCCAAATTGTCAAAGTTCTTGACATGCTAGGAGAAAACTGTTTTTTTTACTAGTAAGTCTTAAATTACAGTAAAAAATAAAAAGGTAATTACAGTTTTTAATAAGTAACACTATAATTTCTCATACATTGACTCAACTGATAACTCTCAAATTTCTACTTCTACCCTGAATCTCCTGCCAGAATTCTATTCTATATCTCCTACTTGATATCTCCAGTTACATGAATAATAGGCCTTTCAAAGTTAACTTGTCCAAAAACAAACTCTTGATTGTCCAGCTCAAACTTGCTACTTCACTGTCTTTCTCAACTCAGTCAACAGTGACTCCATAACTCTGATTGATTGGGCCAAAAATGTTGGGAGTCATCCTTTACTTCACTTTAATCCCTCAGATACAATTCATCAGCAATTCGTGCCCACACAAGGTTTGAAACATATCCAAAACCTGACCTCTTTTCACCTTTTCCTGTTTACTATCTTGGTCTAAGCCACCATCATCTTTCATTTGGATTACTGCAATAATTTCTGATATGGTTTCCCTGCATACATCTTTGTACCAGTCCCATAGTTTATTCCACACAGAGCAGCCAAAGTGAGTCTTTAAAAAGGAAAGTTACCATCAACTAACAGTTTAAAGAAAAGCTATAGGATCCTATCAACTGATGTAGAAAAAGCATTTGACAAAATTAAATACCCAGTCATGGTAAAGACACTTAAAATAGAAATAGAAAGGGAACTTTCTCAACTTTAAATGGCATCTACAAAAAACTGAGACCTAACATACACTTAATGGTGAAAGACTGAATGCATTCTCCCTAAGATTAGGAATAAGACAAGCTTGTCTGACCTCATCACTCCTATTAAACATAGTACTAGAAGTACTAGCCAGAGCAGTAAGGCAAGAAAAGGAAATAAAAAGGCATACAGATTGGAAAGAAGAAATAAAGTGGTCTCTATTCAGACACCTTAGGAAAACCATGGAATGTAGCAAAAAAATTCTTAATATTGATTAGTTTAGCAGGTCCTAGGATAAACTGTCAACTCACAGAAATCACCCATATTGTTGTAAACTAGCAATGAACTGGAAAACAAAATTTAAAACACAATATCAGTTATAATTTCTCCAAAAAACCCCTAGATCTAAGTCCAAAAAAACATGTATAGGATTTGTGTTAGAAACTACAAAATATTGATGAAAGAAATCAAAGACCACCTAAATCTAGGGAGATACATACTTGTTCATGGATTGAAAGACTCAACAAAACAAAAATGTCAATTTTCCGTAAGCTGATCTATAGGTTTAATGCAATTCCTACCAAGATCCCAGCAGGATTTTTTGTAGATGGAAAGGAACTAAAATAGCTAACTCAATTCTGAAAAAGGAGAATTAGGTTGGAAGGATTTCAATACCTGATTTTAAAACTTATTAGCTTGATAGCTAAAGCAATGAACACAATGTGGTGGGATAGAAACAAAGATCAATGAAAGAGAATCTAGAAAGAGACCTTCACAAGTATAGCCATCTGGTTTTGACAAAGGTGTGAAAACAATTCACTAGAGAAAGGATAATTTTTCAACAACTGGACATTCATAGACAAAATAAGAATCTCAATGTAAGCTTCACATCTTTCCACAAAAGTTAAGTGAAAATGGACCATAGACCTATATATGCAAGATACAAGGCTTTTAGAAAACTTTTAGAAGAAATAAGGAGAAAATCTTTGGGACCTAAAATTCAGCAGAGTTCTTGGACTTGACATCAAAGGCACAATCCATTAAAGCAAAAAACTGATAAATCAGACTTCAAGAAAATTAAATATTTTAGGTCTGCAAAAGCCCTTGTTAAAAGGATGAAAAGATAAGCCACAGACCAGCAACAAATATCTGCAATTCACACACTGAACAAATGACTTGTATCCAGAGTATATAAAGAACTCACTAATGTTAACAAGAAAACAAACAATCCCATGAGAACAGGAGCAAAAAACTTGAACAGACACTTCACCACAGAGGGTATACACAGCAGAGAAGCATATGAAAATATGTTCAACATCATCAGCCATTAGGTAGATATAAATTAATGCTGAGATGTCACTACAAACCAATTACAATGCCTGAAACAAAACATACTGACACACTGTGGCTGTGTTAGCTTCAAGCGTTAGCCACCTGGATGACCCAAGTAACTACCAAAGTTTATTTAGGAGTTCATTGGAACAATCGTTAGAGAATGAGCTGCTAAAGTCCGCTTTTCTTTCTTCACAATTTTATCTTGGACAAGTCCTTAAACTCCATGACCTACAAAGAAACTGTTTTGATGGTATGGAAAATAAAGAGAGGTCACATCCTGGGGAAAAAAAATTCTGACAATACCAAATGCTGACAAAGATTGAGAAACTGATCTTTCATACACTGCTGGTAGGAATGTAAAATGGTGCAGTCATTCTGGAAAGGTGGCAGTTTCTTATGGTTAAATATACATACATTTATCATACAGCCCGGTAACTGCATTCCTGAGGATTTATTCTAGAGAGATAAAAACATATACAAAACTGTTCACAGCAGTTTTTTTAAATTTTGGTATCACTAATCTACAATTACATGAGGAACATTATGTTTACTAGACTCTCCCATCACCAAGTCCCCCCAACACACCCCATTACAGTCACTGTCCATCAGTGTAGTAAGATGCTGTAGAATCACTACTTGTCTTCTCTGTGTTGCACAGCCCACCCCGTGCCCCCGCCCCATATTATACATGCTATTCGTAATGCCCCCTTTATTCCCCACCCCCCTTATCCCTCCCTTCCCACCCATCCTCCCCATTCCCTTTCCCAGCAGTTTTATTTTTATAGCCCCAAACTGGAAAACCGAAAGTCCTTCAATCAGTGAATGGTTAAACAAATTCTGGTAAATTAAATACAATGGTATACTTCTTAGCCTTAAAATAGAATAATTGATACATGCAACAACTCAGATGGATCTCCGAGGCATGATGAGTGAAAAAAGGCAATCTCAAAAAGTAACATACTGTATGATTCCATTTATATAACACTCTCAAAGTGCCAAAACTATAGTGATAGAAAACAGATCAGTAGTTGCCAGAGGGTAAGGCTGGGGGAAAGGTAAGACTATACAGCGGTAACACAAAGGAGTTTGTGTTGATGGAACAGTTCTAATTCGACAGCCTGAGTGTGATGGTTACACGAATCTATACACATGAGAAATGACATTGAACTGTACATATACAACCACCAACAAATGTTCTAAGAAGTGAGAAGAAAAAAAGGCAAATAGATGTCTTAAAACCCTTCAGTGGCTTCTTATCTCATCTTGAATAAAATCTGAAGTCTTTACTACAATCTAAAAATGCTACATGACAAGTACACACACACTGGATCTCATCTACCCTTCTCCCGGTTCTAACTACACCGATCTTCTTGCTTGCTGAACATGGCAAGCATATTCTCATCTAAAGGCCTCTGCATTTGCTACTACCTCTATTTGCAAAGCTTTCCCTTTATCACTTCATTCAGGTACCTGCTCAAATGTAATATAATCAGGTAAGTTTTCTGTGCCTCCCTACATACAGTTGCATACAGTTCCATCTTCTTTCCCCCTCCATAGGAAGCTTAAAACTAGCAGACCAGTTACTGACCCTCATATATGGTCCTTGTATTGCTGAATGGCAGGCACTACACTAGGCACCCCGGTACTCAAGCCAGAGCATGCAAGATCCTTAGTTAGCTTTATTTCACACTCAGTATTCTCTTCTCATATCCATCATCTACTCTTCTCCTTAATCACAGCCTTAATTCAGCTCCTTATCAACTCTCAAATACATGGTTATAAAGCCTGCCTCTCCCACCAAGCCTGGCTCTTTTAAAAATATTCTCTAAACTGCAGCAAGATCTTTCTAGAAAGTGAAACACTTGTCTTTCATCATTTATGGGATGAAGTCAAAGCTTCTTTAGAGTGTACAAATATCTTCATGCTTTGTCTTCTAATATTCTACCTCACTTCCTAATAACCCACTGTTGGTGCCTAATTCATTGTGGAGCTACTCAGTGAACACATGTGGATTTTCCTATCTCCATCCTCTATGCATGTTGTTCTGAGTGAAATGGCTTCTCTTTTCTCAACTTGTACTTCTAATTTTACTGACATACACTCAGATTGTCACCTTTCTATGAAGACTTCTCTTATATCCCCTTATCTCTCACTCAGACACTATCCTGTAGATTCCTAAAGTGTATTATGTTTAACCCTGAAACTTCATTTGGTACAGAATAGCATACTGGTCTGTAGATGCGTCTCTTGGGGGAAAGAACTTCTATCTTACCATCTCCATCACCTAGCAAAGTATGTAGCACAGAGCAGGAACTCCAAATGAATTCAAAACTACTGGCTAAGTGAATTCGACTGACTAATAAATAATGCAGAAATGAAAATAGTAGAAAAATGGGTCAGGCAAGATTTCCTGAGTTAGCCAGCTATTCTGCACAGGTGTCATACATAGAAGGCATATGAAACAAACTCTCTGAAGTTTCTTTCTATAGAAGTACTAATACTAATAACTTGGTTTGGCTAAGATCACCAGTTCAATTTTCCCCATGAACCAGCTACCTTCCCCCAAAGAGTACTTCTTGTTTCACTCACAGAACTACAGCAACGGCTCTAACAGTCACCTTGTAAATTCATGCCATTGTTCATGAGGGAAAAATCTCATGAGGAGAATGAGGATGTTTCACTCAGGCCAACAAATCACCTCAGCTAGAAATATCTCAAAGGGGGAGGGGAGTGTAGGGAAGAAAAGCAAGCCTAACCAATACATGTCCATGCATTTTCATATGTAAAAAAGAGCAGAATTGGCTATGTGGAAATGGGAATTTTTTTGAAACCCCCATTTCCACACTTTTTTTCCATTTCCCTAGAAAATCATCATAAGGTGGCAAGCAGTACATGCTAATCACAAGGTAAAGAGCAAGATTAAAGAATATTACATACTTAGAGATTCCATATACATACTATAAAATATTCTAAAGATACTCTCAAAGAAAATATACAGTATCTGTATTTCCACCAACTTTTTTTGGCAATGATCCCTTAGATATCTCCTTGAATACTTTTTCTCTTCAATTCTAGCAACTACTTAACTGTGATGCCCACATACATCTGCTTAAGTTCCAAAGAGTAGACTAGATGCCCTTGTTTATCAGGTCACTAATGGCCCTTTAAAAATCATCCAAGCAACTGTAACACAGTTTATGCTCAAGGATCAAAATGGAACACACTCTGTTCTGAATTCCTTTTAAAAAGCAAGTTTTCTTGGCTACACTGCTATCTTCTTTGTAACTATTTTAGAGAGATGACTTAGCACCAATAAAAATCTATGATCAAGAAATGCTAGCATAAAAGGAAAGCAGAAAGACAGAATAGTCCATAGAATGTCAGGAATATGTAATCAAGGATAATCTTTATCCTATACTTATATCTCGATTTGAATATTGATTTTTAAAGGGATATTTCTTCAATTTAAATTTTTATGCAACTGATTATTTACTGAATAAAAAGACAAACTGTTGCAAATGGAAAAAAAGCAAAATTAATTTGCTGACCTAATTACTATTGGCATTAAGTGACCCATTTGGAAGGATGTTAAAAATAGGTTAGGTTTTCAAAATAATAGATTTGAAGAAATAATAAATAATCCTTCACACTATGTGATGACTTCGCTAAAGGACAAAACTATTCAGCTTTAAAAATAAGACTGAAATAACCAGTAGGCATCTCACAATTCTCTCTTTAGTACTACATTATTTATCCGCTGATTAATGGCTAAATCTCCATCACTATTTGTGCTGTTTTTTAGACTGCACAAAACTGCACATGTGTAAGACTATACTTAAGAGATTTCATATACATACTACAAAATGTTCTAAAGATACTTATTAAAATGCAGGCAACTTTTCTTACCATTTAAAAGTAAATACAGCAATTGGATTTATAGTTCAGTAGTAAGTTATTTGTATTACTATAGTAACAGAAGAGTTCTAAGGTTTCTAAGTGATCAATAAAATATGATATTATTAATATGTTAAAATACTATTTATATGAACACTTAATATTATTAGTAGAGCAAAACACTCTGCAATAATCACACCAGCTCAGTCAATGGATTAAGGCACAAAAACTTTTAGGAAAAATTAAAGCAAGAACACACACATACACAAGTAATAAACACTGGAAAATTTATATCCTTTTTGAATGTGAATTATGGACATAAAAAAGATTACTGAAATAACTGAAAAAATGTTAACTACCAATTTAAAACAGAAAAAGTACAAAGATCATTTTACAAAGTACAAAGATAAAGTGGCACCAAGCTTTACAGTATTGTATTTAACCTCATATTTGAGGTGTTTTCAAAATTTGATCCATAGCTACTGTCTAATGCTTTCCATACAAAAAAATGAAATTATGGGTTGTAGATTACTTTCAATTTGAAAATGTGGGCTTTCCCACAAGAATGAGTAAGAAAAATACAAAGAATTAATTTGCATGCTTATTTTGTGATTAAAAAATAATCCTGTTTTATTTCATCCCTTGTCTAAAGAATCACAGTGAATTAAACAACAGAAATTATTTCCTTCTCATTCTATTTGTTGAGGAAAAATGAACAGGTACATCTTGAAGGGAAAAAAACCTATCAAGGCAAAATACCAAATTGAAGTTACATTTCTAATGTGACTAGAACAAGAATTTGCCTTGTTCTATTTAGAAGATTAATACTTTAAAAACAGTAGACCTTATTAAATGGAAGATGTTCAAAATGGAGTTAATTTAAGAAAGTCACAGGGAAGAAAAGCTGCCTTGAAAAGCATAGGGTATTGTAGGATATATTTTACATTTTGACTGCTACTTATTGATACCTACTAGGTTCCAGGAAGGTACTGTGCTAGGTAAAATAAGAAATACAAGGCTAGCTAACATAAGAAATACAGATAATGTAGTTAAAACTATCATGCAAGGTAGGTATTATGATACACATCTACTTTTCCAAGGTCAAGTCCTAGGTTCAAAGAGCCTGAGTAATTAGCCTAAGATCACAGTTACAGTTAGTAATAAAACTTGCTTTGAACTTCAGCTCATCTGACTTTAAAGCCCAGAGTGTTTTCTTATTACCCATCATTCACTCCCAACATGTTAAAATTAAGATATTTAGTTAAAGTGGTGGAGACTGGCAAATTGACAAGTTAAAAAATTGAAATTAAAAAACTGTTTTATTCAGTTGCTGAGAGAATTAAAATTAGATAAACTCCCTTCTACTCCTCTCTCCAGTTCATATCAGAATTATAGCTTCTGTTGACCTCTCTGACTACACAAAACTTGCTTGGTGTTAAGAACCATGTTCTGCAAGGTCAAGTTCCTGATTCAAGTTTTTGTTTGCATTGGTAAGTATTTTCTCCCACTGATAGGAAATGGAAAATCATTCACTGAATTGCCATTTGCTCTATACTGATGAACCAGCAGTATTTTCGGCATGCCCAACTGGCAAACTGACAGGAAGCAAACTTGTGATGGGCTTAATTTTGCTAACATTAAAAAAGGTTGAGACCAAGTAAGATATTAGTGGTCAAAAGAAATTTTCCTTAGTATAACTGTTAGAGTAAAACTTTAAAACTCAAAATTGAGGATTATTTAATAATCCAGATGGAAGTACAGTTAATAAACGAGGGAATGAGTATAATTTACTAATTGAAAATTACCTTTCCCACACATTTTTTGGGGGTAGGGGAACAATAATTTATTATCATTCTCCCAGAACCTGTCTTTTGTATCAGCCAAACAGGCAAGTTAAACGGGAAGAATTACTCCCCAGAAACTTTCAAGTATTTGACGGTAGCACTAATCTCTGTAATATACCTGTGAATCTGGCAATGCTTTTGACTTAATGTTGGCAAGGCTTGGTGAGAGACTGCAGGATCACACACTTTAACAGATTTTGAATACTTCTATTAATAGCAATCAACATTCATGTATTTTCAGCAAAATCTCTTGTTAAATTCTGTATTTCTTTACTCTTGCTTCTCCTCCCTGTGTCTTTCTCTGTAGGACCTTTCCAAGCTCTACTTTATTTTTGGCTTCTGTGACTTAGACTGTTTGGGTTTTCTTTCTTAAGTGAAACACGAATGCCATTTTCTTTAATAAGGCAATTAAAATACAAATTCTTATAATGCCCCCATCTATTCTGTACCTGTCTGTAGACAAATTAGACTTTCTGCAGCCACTCAAACTGACACTCTGCAGTGGTGTCCCTTTCCAGGAGTAGGTTGCTGCAGTTTAAAAGCAAACAAACCAAAAAACACAAGAGTATTATCAAACTATCAATTGTATGTGTTTCTATCTCATTTGCAAAACAACACTGTGTTATTCCAAATCTGAACATAAAGCAGTTTGCTCCTATACAACCTTGTGGGGAATTTTTTAAAAAGCTAAGAAATATTTTGTGTAAATGAATAAAGGTCTTAGAACTTGAGAGAAGACTTAAGTGTTAGGAGAACTAAAATTATTATTCATTAGGCAGAGAATAACTTGCCACAGAACAGGGAAAAGCTGGCTGCTGCTAAGACTTAAAAACATGAAAAATGGTTACTGTTAAAGTAGGGTGGGGTGGGATGGATGTTTTTCCTTTTCTGTGGTAACACCAATATTCCCATCAGTGGAACCTAAGTGACTGAGCCATTTGATTCTTGAAGTATAAATCTACATTTCACCGAAACTGCCTTAAATAGATAAGATAATCTTGTCTTTTAAGTTAGTTAAGAGCATATAATCATGTGTAAATTATTTTTCTACTCTGCTTTTAAGAACTGCTATTCACTTTAATGTCAACAACTTCGCTGAAATAATAGATTCATGAATGCTAATCTGCTACAAATAAACGATTTCTAGGATATTTTTCCAATTTTTGGTTAGACTTAAAAAAAAAAAAAAAGCATCCAGAAGACTTTGCATGACATCTTAGTCTGTGCTTAAAACTAGAGATTCAAAGACTTAGGTCCAGTGCAGCCACTTTTCAAAATGAGAAGGTGCTTACCACAAAAAAGAATTGTGATACACAGAAAAATATCACTAAGAACCATCAACACTTAACACCTGAACTCCTAAGTATAGACCAGGCTTCACTGAAGAAACGGTGAAATCAAGACTGCAGGAATGTAAGACATCATCTGTCCTTGAGCAGCTCAGTATTGATCTCCCAGTCTACAAGTGAAAAACAAATACTGCAATTTGATTGTTTATTCCACTCTCCCATCCACAATTTGCATTATTTTATTTTTGTAAAAGTTTTCCTTAATATTGTAAAATTTTTGGATTACACTTCTTCACATAATAAAGAATAAATAATGACAAAAGAGAACATTTATTGAATACTTACAATATGCCAGGCACAGTATTAAATGTTTGACTATTTCCATGAATAGGAGTATTTGTATTGCTATCAAAATGCTGAGATCCAGTCTATCATCCTGTTTGTCAAGATGATCCAAGCTCATCTTGACAAATGACAAGATATGTCACAATGTTCCTTTACCAGAAAAAGACCACAGGTTTACTCTTGCTATCACATTGACTGTGTACAAACTCCCCCAGAAATTACCAGTGAGTATAAACTACAGTGCATTTCAATTAACCTTACGCTATCACACAAAACTGCTTTAGACATTCAAATGAATGTCTATTAAACAATGTCCCACACAGTGCTTTGAGAGCTTCTTGGAGGGGTTACTAACTTTTAACCATGTTGGTTTTACACAACTCCAGATAGGAAGTAAACAAAAAAGTTGCATTTACTGAGTTCCTTCTGTATGTCAGATAATTTACACACAATGTACAATTTATCATCACAACAGCCTTACAGTGTAATATTTTTATAGAGAAGGAAACAAGCTCAGAGAGAGAAGGAACTGTAACTGACCCCAAATCACAAAGCTAATGAGTGGCAAAACCAGGAATCAAAGCAGGATAGCTGACCCCAAATTTTCTATTGAGCCCCAAAGCAGCTTTTAGGAAATACTAACAACGAAGAAATTGCTATTAACTGAAACTGTAATTCAGAAGTACAAACATAACAGTGTTCCCAAGTTATGAAGTATATTCCTAATCAAAGAAAAAAATTTATGTATGGGATAGTTTTACATCTGAAATCAATGGTAATATCCAGTGTGCAGCTTTTAAATGAGCAAATATGCAACCCCTTTTTCTGTTTTATTTTTCTCTGCAGTACTTTTTCCCCCCAGATACACTACATTTTACTCACTTATTGTGTATTCCACCACTAAAATGTAAACTGTACGAGGGCAGAAATTTTGTCTGTGTTATTCATTGCTGCCATTTGCTGCATCTCAAAGGGCCCTGGAATACATTAAGTGCTCAATATATATTTGGGAAATGAATGAAAGCTTGGCACTCAGTAGGTATTTAAGTAAATATTAGCTACTTTCTCTTTCTTATACATGCAGGAAACACTGAAAAGGCTGATATGAACATATTAATGGTCAAAATAAATTTATCACCCTCTTGATACCAAATTTTGACCTGGAATAGATCATCAGAAATGCAGTAGGATTTATTATTAATGTTTTACATTAAAAATGTTACAAGGCAAATCAAAACCACACATTCAGCAAAGCCTCATTTACCAAGCATCATTAGGAAATAAGGGGGTCTACATAAATTATATTTTGAACAAATGCACTTTTTAATGCCAAAACTTTCACCAATTTTCATACAGACCTTTTATGGATATTAATATTCACAATTTTACTTTGTGGCAATTCTGACTTAGATCTCCTGATATATCAACCTGTCAGCTGACACTTCTTACTGTGTTTTTAACAGTAGCCCATTCTTTTTCTGAGGATTAAGAAATAAGAAACTAAGCATATTCTGTATTCTGTAAAATGAGTCAATAAATATCAATGTGAAAAGTCTAAGTGGAATGCGTAACTTTAATGCTAGAAGGCTAGTAGTGCTACTTAGTACCAAATATTGTGTTTTGAGGGATGGAATACTTAGAAAACCTAGAAAAAGACAGCCATTCTTAATTTCTGACTCTATCAAGAACACAATCAAATTTCATGGTTGACTAAAGACAATGTAAAAAACACAGAACTGGCTATCCCTAAGAGTATTTATTCAGGAATTTTAGTTTTCTGATTAAGCAAGTGTTCATCATTTTTTAGGATCAGAATAATAAAAAATGTAGTATTAAAAGTGCTGTATTTGGAAATATGAGCCACAGTTCAAATAAATATGAGCATAACACATTTAATTTTCATACAATTTTAGGGTCTCCAAATCTTTATCATCATAATAGAGGGTTTAAAATAAGGTAACATAAATAGATTGTCAGAGTCTAAAGATTCAGAGCAAATTTCCTTAGTACGATTGAGCATGATCATCTTCCTTTGGTTCACAGACACCACTACCCACATCTCCATATTCTTAGCTGCCTAAAACTGTTCATCTAATTCTCTACCAGAATCTTATCCCCTATCCCTGTCTTCTCCTTCTTATTACTGTTTTGCCCCAATTCTTCACCTTTGCCTGCTATTACCTCATAATCCTTCTATTATAGAGTCCCAATCTTAGATAGATCAAATAAGGATGCCATGCATGAACAAAGGAAAAATGCTACTACTGTTCTCCTCTGGGTCACGGGAACTTGGCCAGGTAGAGATACAATGGAATTGAAGCCTTTCTGAATAACAATTTAATTTACAGAACTTTTTTCAAAACATGTGTAATAAGGCAAAAATTCCCTTTTAAAGTATGTTGATGATTATTAAAAAATAAACTCTGTCTTGATCAGTTTATATACTAAAAAAATGCTGTTTTAGAAAATTCAGACATCCCTTAAGGAATTTTCTGGCATGAAACCCACTCAGTTTCATGTAAATGGTATACGTTACACCTATTTTTCAAAATGCAGTATGCTCCTAGATACATACGTACATTTCATCCTAAGCAATATTTTGAGAATTTTCCTTACAGGGAAAACTCCAAAGGTAGAATAAACTTTTACTTCTGTCAAGACACCAAGACCAGTCATGTTAAGAAACTGACCCAAGTGTAATGTGTTACTAATACTAAAGAAGCAATACTCAATAGTGACGTAATTGTGGATATAGCTAGTATCCACTTAACTGCAGAGTTTAAAAACCTCATTTCATTACTTGTAATAACAGTATGCAAGTCTTAAACAATATCCTTAGCTGAAGGCAAACATTTTTTCCATTAAAGAGAGGACCAAACATAGGGGCTATTTCAATCAAATGGGGCTTATTTAAGTTGTAATTATTTTTCAGGAAATCTCTGTCAGATGAGACACGTTATCATTTACCCTTCTTAATGAATTACAAAAGCACAGGTTTTACTGCGTGACAGTTCTCTAGAGAGGGCTGAACGGCTGCATTTCATCACTGTCCTTTGAGGATACTTCGAAACTCAGGAAAAAATATTTCAAAGCACTCCAGAGAAAACTGCAACGAGGGAGCATATATTCAGTGGATGACTTATTAATTAACACATTCAATTTTCAGTTGATCCCTTAAAGATTTAGATCTTAAGCACTCTCTATTAGAAACTGATTAGATTGAAGGGAGAAAAAAAAAACCCCGACAGAAGTTCTGAATCATTGGAATTTTTGTTCTATTTCCTGTTAACACACCGATAGTACCATCATTTAATATGTTTGTTCCATACACGGTTTTTTAAAAGCGATAGGATCCTTTATAAACTAACTTGGCCCTAATTTAATGTGTAGCTCCTTTATCTAATAACTCATCCCACTGTTTCTAATTTAAGTGCTCAGCCAAAGCATACAATAAGATGAAAAGCATGTCTTCTTTTATTAGAAAACGCAATGGTTTCAAAATCTAAAGTTTCAGACTGTCGGAGTTTAAAATCAATCACGATTTCACTGTTATAAAGAATTCAGAGCTATTTTTAAAAGGTGTCAATACTCTGCTACTATACCGAAGAGTGTGGTGAGCAATAGTAGTTTAAAAACTGAAAGCAAAAATTCTATTCCATACCCACCGAAATTCCCGACCAAATGTGAAATTGCATAATGAGCAACATACTCTTTTGAGTGAGCTAAAGCACAAACGAATTCATTTTATAAAACGTGAATCAA
This sequence comes from Manis pentadactyla, assembly GCF_030020395.1. Classification (NCBI taxonomy): domain Eukaryota; kingdom Metazoa; phylum Chordata; class Mammalia; order Pholidota; family Manidae; genus Manis; species Manis pentadactyla. The sequence continues at coordinate 44,014,185 of NC_080030.1, forward strand.
CCTGACCCTAAAATTTGACACTTTACAAACTTACCCAAAACAGACAAAATGGATGCAAAATTATACAGCCTCACTGTTGCCTTGAATATGACTTTAAGTGTTCAAGAACTTTCCAACGAATAAAGGCACTTAAAACAGCCTTGCACCGGGGACCTGAATTTCATGGACTATCAAGAAACCCCTGTGAAGCTGCAAATTCCTCCTCTCTTCTAGAAACCCCTCTTATCGGAAACATTTGAGGAATTTCTCCGCAACAATTAAGCTGACTTGAAGAATGGAAATCTAACATCTCAAATACTAACTATATATGGAAGGAAACATGGCCAAACACATAAATACAAACTCACACGGTCTCTGACACTCTGGAATACAACTCTGCCAGAGCAATCCCACAGCATCAGCAACAGAAAGATACACCTGTCACCTGTTCGGCACTATCTAGACCCTTTCAGCTTCCCTGACACAACCACAATCTCACGGTTTGAGGTTGATCGGACAGAAAACGATTATTTTCTTGTGAAATCTAGGGGGCCACCCATTCAGAGCGGACTTGCTCCCCACTTCAAGGAGGCTGCAGAAAACCAACATTGGAAAGGCATCGCCTTTCTCCCCACGACCCCCACATAACTCACTCTCGGGTCTCTTCCCCCCACACCCTCGCCCCTAAGTCATCTTTATCCGACTGCCGTTCCCCATAAAGTTTTCCTTCCCCCACCCCCGTCTCACACGCGCCGGAGGGGCGGGCCGGGGGCACCGGCGCAGGCAGGGGCCCTGCCCACCCGCGGGCACCCTCCCCCGCCCGGGGCTCTCCCCGGCGCCCGACTCCAATGGTCTCCCCCTCCCCCTCCTACTCCCCGGAGCCCAGGCCCGGCCCGAGGCTCCCCACCCCCACCCGGCCTGGAAGACTTGGGGGGCCTCCCTCTCTGCCTCGCCACTGGGGGAAGGAAGGAGACGGAGTTAGAGTGGGAGGAAGAAGCGGACGCCCCGCAAGGGCCTTGCGAGTCAGCAGAGCCCCTACCAGACGAAAGGGGGAGGGTGCGGGGAGCTGGGGGAAGAGCCGGGACTGGGGATCGCTCCGAGGCCCGGCAGCGCTGTCCGTTTACCCTTCGCTGCCGCCGCTTCCCCCTCCTCCTCCTCGGCCGCCGCCGCCGCCGCTTCTCCCACTAGGGCAGCCGTCTCCACCGTCGCCGCCGCCGCCGCCTCCACCACCACGGCCGCCGCCAGCGCCGCCGCCGCCTCCGATTCCACCCGGCAGGGGGGACACCTCAGCCCTCCCTCCCTCCCCGCTCAGCCCCTCCGAGCGGCCGCCGCCGCCAACTCCCTCCGGCCGCCGCCGCCGCTGCTCGTGGCTGAGGGGGAGGGGAGGGGGCCGGGCTGGGTCCCCGCCGGCGGCGGCTGCAGATCAAACACGACGGCTGGGTGGCGTCGCCGCTCCCCGTCCCTCCGCTCCGGCTCACTCGGCCTCCCTACCTCCCTCTGCCCCCACCCCCTCGCGCTCGCCTGCCCTCCCCCCACCCCCCCCAGCTCTCGCTCGCTCTCGTCGCGGCTCCGCCAGCCCAGTGCAAATCAAAATACTGTCATACAATATGGCGGCGCAGCGGCCGGCAAACACCGCGAGATCTGCGGCCGCTGCTGAGGCGGCGGCCGTGACGAAGCCTCCTCCAGCCGGGCGGCGGCGGCGGCGGCGGCAGCGGTGCGGGGATGCTCTTTCTCCGCCCTGCACCCCTCCCCTGATGCGCTTGGACTCCACGCCCGTCTGCGACGGCTGGAGAGAGAAGGCTGCCCAGGGGCGCGGACTGGCGCGGGCCGCCGCCAGGGCCGAAGGAGAGGGGGCGTCGGCGCCGACGGCCGGGGGGGCCCGGGGTTCTCCCCTGTAGAGTCCCGGCCTCCCACTCTGGAGGGGTGTGTGTGTGCGCGCGCGTGTGGAGAGAGTGCAGGCTCTCCCCCCACGGGGGCTGACAGCAGTTGGGGCCGCAGGGAGAGGGGACCTCCAGCTCCCGACCGCCCTCCTCGTCCGGAGGCTGGCTGCGGGAGCTGCGGGGAGGTCGGCGGCGCCGCGCGGAGCGGGGCCCTCGAGCTCCGGCTGGGGGCGGTCTCGACGCCGCGGCGCTGCAACCCCCCGCTCCCCGAGCAAGCAGGTGGGCGCGCGGCGGAGGCGGGTGTCTGGCCGCCGCGGGCCGGAGACACACCCCCCTCGGAGCCCGGAGGCCCGGAGGCCGCCGGCTGGCGGGGTGGCCGTGCTGGAGACCAGGCTTGCCCGAAAGTGTGCGGGTGACGTCCTAGAAGCCTCGAACTCCCAGCTTCAAGATTGAGAAAGTGTCGGGCTCTGGGCTTTCTTAAGCACCAGGAAGAAACATCTAATGCTGCAAGGGTTATGTTCTTTCGATTTTATTTTAATTGCAAGTTCCTAGAAGTCCTGGAAGCAGAGCCAAAGACACTATAACTTGGGGGGAGAAGGAGAGACTTATGTTTCTATCTTCTTAAAGAAATATTTGTTTAATTTCCCCCTACGGAGAAAAAAAAGGTAAACACTCAGACAGTTCTCACAGTGTAAAAGGTTTAAATATTCTAGCGCTTTCTTGATATCCAAAACACTCCGGCATTTTTCTGTCCCTGTCCAAAATGCCCATATCCCTGCCAGTTTCTTCCTTGAAACAATTTGTACTCCTCAGAAAAATCCTGAAGAGCCATTTTTATTTTTCTCTTTCCAGTATGAGCACTATAGGTACAGTGACAGCCTTTTTTTTAATAAAGCATCTTTTAAGAAGTACACTTTTACAAAATTAAGGGATTTTCTCAGTTCCTTTCCTCCCACTCATCATTTAAAATACCTGAAATCTTGAAATATAGCACCAATTCAAAACCTTTACCACTTCAGAAGTCAAAAGTACCACTACTTAACAGATTTTAAGTATTTTTCTCTCGTCGATGTCATTAAGAGATGTAAAAGTTAATTAGGATTTAAGAAATGGAAAGGCTATAGTTTTAACTTTTCGCTGGTAGGTAATAAATCACTAAACCTTAATACTTTACAGTAGTCCTCTCTGAGGAATTATCCCTCTGCACAATGTTAAAATAGTTGTTGAGGTGAATTTTGGGAAATTGAATATTGAGTACATTTCACTTGTCTTTAAAACCAGTATGAAGCACAGAACCAATGACGGCTTTTGAAATGGTAGAATTAAGTATTTTATACAAAAATATTTATAGGAATTTAATGAAATGTATATGTACATATGTTAATAGAAACACAATGCTTTGTAAACTTATGAATATGATAGATGTAAATAGATTAAGTCTAAAGATGAGTGGTTGGCAGAGAAGGTATATGTAACCACATCCTTGCACCAACTTTGAAGAGCTTTATGCTGGATCTAATCATAAGAAAGCATCAGACAAACTCAAGTAACGAAAAATTCTATAAAGTAAGTGGCCTGTGTTCTTAAAACACTCGGTGTCCTTTGACAAAACAAAGCTGCAGATTAAAAAACTAAAGAGACACGACAACTAAATGCAATATGTGGCCCTGAATTGGATCCTTCTCTGGAGGAAAAAATTGCTATAAAGGACATTATTGGGATAATTGATGCAGTTGGAATATGGATTGTAAATAAAAGTACTGTATCTGTGTTAAATTTCCTGAATATGTTATGTATGAGAATATTCTTGTTCATAAGAAAACACTGAAATATTAATGGGTAAAGGAATATTATGTATGTGGTTTTCTCCCTAATGATTCAGAAAAAATAAATTATTCACACACACTCACACACACCTGAAAGTGAGAGAGAGATGGGTAAAATTTTTAAATGGTGTATCTAGGTTATAATTTTCATTGAAGAATAAATTTTATTTCTATTAAGATTGGAATATGACGAAAAAGGGGTTATCTTATAAAAAAAAAAAGGAATTTAAAATGACCCATAAAGAAGAACTTCTAAAAAGAGGTTTCCAAAATACAAGAACAGATTAGTTACTAGAAGAATAATTAACAGGATAAAAGAAGATATTTTCTTTTCTGGAGTCTACAACAAAATTATAGCTTGTTTTTCAAGGGGTTTAACCCTTCTCATGCTTGAAGGTGGTAGTGTGCCTTTTTTTGTGTGTGGTAAAAAAAACTCCATGTAACATTAAATTTAACATCTTAGATATTTTTAAATAAAATGTATAAACGTGTTAATGTATATGTACATGTGTAAGTATGTAAGGGTATATATATATAAGTGTAATGTATGAGTATATTCACAGTATTGTGCAACAGATCTCTAGAACTTTTTCATCTTGCAACATTGAAACTCTATACCTAACTAAACACTAATTCCCTGTCCTTCCCCAGCCCTTGGCAACTACAGGGTTGTTTTTAAATTCTAAGAAATGTTTAAATATTTAAAAAACTTGGTGAATATGGAAATTTCTGTATTGTTCTTGCAATTTTTCAATAAGTTTGACATTATTGTGAAATTAAAAAACAAAGAACTTTAAACTGCAGAGAGTTCCCCTACTTGACTATGAGGAAGAAAGCTGTGAGACAGGTAAAGAGAGAGATCCATTTACAAGGGAACTAGCCATTTGTTTCTCAGTAACAGGCATTTTGGTCATTCAGCTTTTCCTTCTTTATTTAATCTACTTGAATTTGGAACAAAAATAGTTAGGAACCCTTGCTTACAAATTTCATAAATGTGATTTCCATATTTAACGATCCAATAAATATTCAATGCCTATTAATCACAAGGCTCTGTGGAGAAAATAAGAGGGAATAAAATAGACCATTTCTTTCAGGTGTTCTCTGTAGTGATTACAGAGATAAAGTAAAATATAATCTCTGAACTACATTTAAGAGATTTTTAGTCTAGTGCTGTGCTGTCTGTTACAGTGGCCACTAGGTACCTGTGACTATATTTACATTTAACTTAATAAAACAAAACAAAAAATTCAAGCCCTAGTTGCACTAGCCACATGTCAAATGCTCATTAACCATATTCACAGAAAGTTTAAAGATTATGCTATATAAATAGCACCAATACAAGTAGATGGGAATAAGTAGATGGGAATAAACCCCGTAGACACTTAGGGGGAGGAGAAATTACTTTTCAGGAGACAGAAGTAGGGGGAAACGTCAGGGACAGTTACAAGAATATTGCATATGGATGGGGGAGGTGGAGGCAGAGTTTCAGGGAGAGGAACCATGAACAAAAGCAGGAGAGGGAGAGGCATAATTGAGGGATGGCACTTAATTCTGTGTATCTGTAACAAAAGATATGTGAAGATGGGTAGGGCTGTATAAAGCAGACAAGAAATCAGAGCAACATTGGCCTTAGGTTGGCAGTGGGTTTCTTGGCAGAAATGCAGGTGTGGTGGGATGGCAGAGAGATGGAGGTGTGCCTCTTCCTTGCTTTGCCATCCTGCCTTACTCTTCCCCTAACTGTAAACTTCCATGTACACAAGGCTTTAGGGTACAAGAGGACTCCTCCCGTTGTCCTGTCACTCTTCTCCCCTGCTTGTTGAACCTGATCTGCATTGTATCCAGACATTAAGTCCCCTCGGCTCTGCAGCCATTTTTGCACTAAGGTGGCTGAAAATCCTTAATTTAACCCACTCTTTTGTGGGACTCTGGGGCCTAATGCTTATCATATTTGCAACAGAAGGGCTCTGTGACTCACAACACTGCCCATTACTGAACAGAAAAGAACTGTCTCAGCTTCAGATCTTGGGGCGGGAGCAGCGAACTGATTCCAGGGACTATAGGGTTATTGTCAGGAGTTAGTGATTTTGGTAGGTCCCAAGCATGGTCTGGAAGCTAAATAGACAAAAATACAATTGCTGTTGTATAGAGAGTCACATTTTAAGATACTCCAGTTAAAAAGGAGTTCTTATTCTCAAAAAGTTTACAAGCTACACAATTAAGATCCTAACTTGGTATAGTCTTTCATGACTTCACATCTCTGAGTATGCAGAGTCCCATCTTCCACCCCCTTTCTTCTTGCCTGGTGAACCCAGGAGCAGGAGCATGAGGCCCAGCACACAGTTTTCAATAAGACTGTTTAGCCCACATTTTATAGACTGTAGAATAGCACCTCCTCTTCTTTCCCTTCCTCTTAGTTCTCTCAAATTAAGTTCTATGCAAATTAAGAAAAAGAAAAAGAAAAGAAAACAACTTGGATTGCTTGGGAGCAGTGGTGAGGACAGGTACCGAATAATCTTCATATTCCTAGATCTGATTATTGGTTTATTTACTAGAAAAATTTTCTAACCATTTTTTTCTAAAAGAAATGTTGAAATGCTTGCTATTATAAAATGGAAAACCTTATGAATTCTGAAGAACTTTATAATAAGCCTATGTATCTGAATTGGAGGAAAAAATGACATGCTAAGGAAACTCTTATAGACTCTGGTTTCAGCTACTATAGCATTTCTTTAAATAAAGTTTAAAAGAATGTTACCTCAGATTTATGAATAACTGCTTTGTCTATGTTACACTCCAAGTCAACATTTCACCGAAGAACTTTGTATTCTATTGTTTTTTCTTTGAACTACTTTGCTTTCCTCATGATAATGTCAGGGTTTTTAGTTTCTAACAGCTCATCTACTAACAGCAAAGAGCAGGCAGGACATTTGTGATAAGGAAACGATTAGGGGGTGCTTTTCTCTGTGTAATGGTTCCTGAGTCTGAACAGTCTTGTGAGATTTGCATAGGGCCCTTAGAAAAAGGAAATGCATCCGAACCGAAAAGCTATTGCAGTATTTGAATTTCCAGCCAAGTCGCATTATGGGCTCATGTAGCAGAACTGATGTTAGATTATGTTAATAATACATACTCCTGCCCCAACCCCACCTCATGTATCAGCATTTCAGAAAGATGTCTCAACAGGAAGAAAGATATTCTATTTGTGACAAAATAATTCTCAACATTTTCCAAGTGATGTATACAAATTTGGAAAGATTGCTGCACCAAGCCACTTCTAAGAGAGTCTAGTCATTCAGGTGAAACGATGAGAGATCCTGTGACAGCCGGATCGTGATAGACCTGTGCTGTTTTCCACACATAAACCAAGTGCGTGTCAGTAATTTGTAAAGCCAATTGCTTTTGGGAACTGAAGGCAGAGCTTTGGAACCTAGGTTTTTGCTATTGTACTTGCCATTTGTGCCATCTGTGCCTATCAAAATGTGACCCCTTCTGTAGTGTGTGTCTCTGGCAAGCCAGGACAAGCCCAGCTTCTGAAGCCCCAAAAAGAGTTAATCCAACCAAAACAGACCCTTGGAGACTGGATCCCCAGACTTTGGTTCCTGAAGGAACCAGAGGAGCCAGCAGGTAACTGGGCTGTCTGCGAAAACCCACTGTGTCTCTCAGTTCAAATGGAGATATGATCACTGTAAAAACCAAAAGCTTCTTTAAAATTAATGATAATCAATTAAAGGTCATTAATTAATCTTTAAGCTGAGTCAAGATTTTGAGGAAATGATACCAGGTGGCCAGAAAGCCAAGAGTACAGTGCCCTTAGATACTGATTCCTTGATTTGGGTCCAGCTGGGTGGGCAAGGAGACCCCCTTTAGGAGAAAGCTTGTAGATGGGAAAATGGGGTAGACAGTGCTGTGAACAATGTTACCTGCACTGAAACATATAAGGCAGTATAAACAAACTCTGAAGCTCTCCCAAACTGTGATCCAAACTGTTGAGGCTGTTTCAATAAGATTCCAAAGTGAAAACAAAAAAAAGGTACCTGTTCCTTCAAGGTCTAGCTGAAATGGCACCTCTGTACCAACTTACCCTGTCTTCTAGACAGGCATCCTCTTTCCATCTCTTGGACCTTAATAGCACTTGCTTTGTGCCTTTCTTAGGGCACTGCCCGCAGTCCACTCATCATCTCCTTTCAGATTTCTGCTTCCTTAACTTCATGATTCTTTGACATTTGCATCTGCCATGTCCCTAGCCCAGGGCTGGTATATAAAACTTCTGTGAAGAAATAAATGAGTGGGTATATTCTTTCACCAACCTGGTAAAAAATGTAAAAGGTATATATAAACCTATCACAGATTAAACTAAATTAATAATATGTTAAAGTTTGCTTTTTAAATTACATAGTAATACACACTTATTGCAGAAATTTAAGAAAATTCAGACAAGCCAAAAATTACCTATACTCTTTCTATATAAAGAAAGCCACTCCTCTGAGCTTTTTTATATTTGTAAAATTCATAGATATATGTGCATATAATTATGTAAATGCAGCTATTTTTTCCAACCAAACTATAATAATGTGCTACACAGCTTTGTAGCCTGTATTATTTCAGGTTCTCCAAAAAGCAGACACCAAAATAGGGTCACATATTTGTGTATACCTTGTGTACATTGATAAACATACATGTACACACACGTAAAATACGTCTACATATATATTATGATCGTAATTTTCTAGCACTCATGAGGGTGATGAGATCTGCTCCTGAGCCTGTCTCGGGCATATTTTTGAATGACTAACCTGCAAGTTCACAGAAGCTGAATGAGAGGCTTTTGGCATATACAACCTTAAGACTTTAATGATTTCCTTCTTGGAATTGAAAATAGGCCCAATTTTATACCTCTTAGTCAAAAAATTATTTTATAAATGGCATGTATATTTTTGTATTCAATAATATAAGAATGTAATAGGAAAATATGCCTTAATCCTTCAAACTTTCCTTCTGTCCTCCAAAGTGGTGGCTCAGTGACTAGTGCATCATAGCTCTATAAAAGTGGTTTATTTTGAAATCTTAAGGATAAGATTTTAAGGGATTTTAGCACATTCAGAACAGTGTTCTCTGACAAGTATTCCTTGTATGCTTGGCACTCTTTTTAGTCACAATGTAAATAATCAATGAAAATACGGTTGTAAGGACACAAAACAACTTTCACGTGGATAAAACAAATACATAAATAAAATTTTAAATGTGAACTGGCATCCATTGAGTTAGGATTTATAAACATGGGTTCTTATTTCTCCTGACCATGTTTTCTTGATGAGTGTTTAAGTGTAATATGCAGAAATGATCATTTCATCCTCTTATTCACTCCCTGGTGGCCTTCATTTTAAGAAATTTTAATAGTTATTTAATAGCATAATCTATACAGTGCAGGCTTCAACAACCTTGATGTATAAATGACTTTACAGTTACCTTAATACTCCAAATTGTAATGGTCCCAAGATCTTTTACCTTGATTAGCAGGTTTTCCAGTTTTTTCCCAGGATTACTGTAGTTCCTCTGTAACTGTACATTAGAGGAGAGAGAACTCAAATGTTCCTTGAAGGTAAACTCTGTAACTGTTGGCTCTTTGCCATGCCTTCTGGTTTTGGTTGTCTTAAGGGCCAGAGATTTGCCTCTGGTGTCATTGGTGGTGTTCTATGATTCTGACCACAGTGTCAAGACCCCCCTCCCACAAAGATGTGGCTGTAGCCTACCCCACTGTGGACCTCTGCCAATTAGCCCAGTTCATGATGGTTCCAAGGGTGAAAGGGAAGGTGGCCTCTTGTCATTAATCAGTCTCTACCCAGATTATCTCACAGCAGAACTCCTTGAGCCCTGGATGCTAAAGTACTGACAGCATTTCAATTTACTCCTGGGTTCATTTCTGCCAAGATGAGTCCAATGCTTTTGGGTAACTGAGTCAGGATCCTCCCTTTCCATGCAGCAGGATGCAAAGTCTCGAACATTTCACTCCAATGACATAGGCCTCAAATCTAAGGATCATTGGTATTTACTCCCCTCTTCCTCTCTCAGCCTTCAGTCTATGTCTCCCTGTCATTGCCTCCTTAATCTCCTACTGGAGCTCCTGGTCCTTTTCTCAGTCTGACATTGGGTCTATCTTTTAATAATGGAGTGGGGTGGATGTGATAGTCAGGGAGAGATGGTTCCAGACCCGTGACTCACAGAAAGTTCTGTTGCATAGCACTAAATTATTTTCAAGGACTAACATTCAATCCTGAAAAGGCTGAAGGAATGAGAATGATCCTAAAGTGTCACTTTCAGTCCTATACTGAATTGTAAAATACTCCACAGAACTGCAGAATTTTACAGTTGGACTTTTAAAGATCATTACATGCAACTTCCTCATTTTGCAAAAACTAAGCGATTTTCTGAAGGTCAGAGTTATTGGCAGAATCAGTTCTAGAATCAAGATTACCTGACAATCTTGTACCTATGACTCAGCAAACATGTCTCATTGATGAAAAAAACATTGTGTATGATTTTTCTTAATATGTGAGGGAAAAAGGACATTTTAGATCTCTTAAGCCAAAATACAAATAAGAGTTTATTTAATCAGACTAACTACTCACAATGTATAGACATTTTAGGATGGGCCCCTTTACCTGGATTTGCTCCCAAATGATCAGGATTATAGGGTCTATCCTCAGTTTACAGGCTTCCTAGTCCTACCATAGATACTGTTCCTATATTGCTAATACTTACAGATCAATATTCTTTAATAACAGTAAGAAAAAAAATCCTGTTTTCATCCAGAAGCTTTATTTTTATCTAGCAAAAGCCTGGGGAAAATAGATTTTTCCCTAATTTGTAGTGAACTATTAGGTTTATTAACTTTCTTTCTGACATGAATTATAATGGCAGCTGACAATAGACATTCATGTAATTACTATAGTCTTTTGACTAGAAGTAAATATTTCAAACCAATGCTATATGTACAGATGAAAATTTCCACTAAAATCAGATTCTTAACATAGTTTTCCTCTTCCACTGTAATAGTTTTCATTTTCACTTATACATGAAATCCATAAAAATGTTCATAGGTAGCTGTCCAGTCAAGAAAAAAAATCTCTCACTTAGCATGAAAAAAGATTCTTTAAGCAAATCCCCAATGAAAAGTTATGATTGATGATAACAATGGACCTAGGCATATTTTTTAAGTTCAAAAATAACATAAGTAGAAGGAATGTATTTAGCTAGTCATGAAATTAATCCCTCTAGCTGAGATTATCTTCAAAATTCTCAAACAGGTTCTGTTAGGTGGGAGAATATAGTATCATTTTATGGGATTTGCTCCTGAAATGAGAAAAATTAATGTTTCTCTGTGTGTTTGTGTGTCCTATACTTTGTAAAATATCTTCCATATTTTAATTCTTCCTTAGCATAACTTTTAAGAGTAATTTCCAATTTATAAATGAGAAAACTAAAGCTCAAAGAGCTTAAATGACTGGTTCAAGGTTACACGTGTAGTAAATATTAGTCTTGATTTAAAATAATGTCTTCTGATTTTAAAACTACATGTCTTTCCTGAAGGACTGTGCATTTCCAAGGAATAACATGCAAAATTTTGGAGATACTAGAACAATAGCCACTTTAGTACAAAATATTATAGTAGCTATGAACATTATCTCCTAAAATCCCCTAAATTGTTTAATTTTTGTCTTTTAATTAAATTGTAATTTAGTACCAATGGCTTCTTTGGGTGTTTTAAGTTGGTGGCCCTACTTTTTAGGCAAAACAGATAAACTGATAATCATTGAGAAAGATACAATAATTATTTTTAGAATTTCCATAACCCAATATATTGTTGCATGAAGCCATACATTTTTTCTTTATTTTTTATTAAGGTATGATTGGTATAAACTCTTATGAAAGTTTCACATGAAAAAACAATGTGGTTACTACATTTACCCATATTATCAAGTCCCCACCCATACCCCAATGCAGTCACTGTCCATCAGTGCAGCAAGTTGCCAGAGATCCACTATGTCCCTTCTCTGTGATACACTGTTCTCCCTGTGATCCCCCACACCATGTGTACTAAACATAATACCCCTCAGTCCCCTTCTCCCTCCCTCCCCACCCACCCTCCCACACCCCTCCCCTTTGGTAACCACTAGTTCATTCTTGGAGTCTCTGAGTCTGCTGCCATTTTGTTCCTTCAGTTTTGCTTCATTGTTATACTCTACAAATGAGGGAAATCATTTGGCATTTGTCTTTCTCTGCCTGGCTTATTTCACTGAGCATAATGTCCACTAGCTCCATCCATGTTGTTGCAAATGGTAGGATTTGTTTCTTTCTTATGGCTGAATAGTATTCCATTGTATATATGTACCACATCTTCTTTATCCATTCATCTACAGATGGACACTTAGGTTGCTTCCATATCTTGGCTATTGTAAAAAGTGCTGCGATAAACATAGGGGTGCATATGTCTTTTTGAATCTGAGAAGTTGTATTCTTTGGGTATATTCCAAGGAGTGGGATTCCTGGGTCAAATGGTATTTCTATTTTTAATTTTTTGAGGAACCTCCATATTGCTTCCCACAATGGTTGAACTAGCTTACATTCCCACCAACAGTGTAGGAGGGTTCCCCTTTCTCCGCATCCTCACCAGCATTTGTTGTTCTTAGTCTTTTTGATGCTGACCATCCTTACTGGTGTGAGGTGATATCTCATTGTGGTTTTAATTTGCATTTCCCTGATGATTAGTGATGTGGAGCATCTTCTCATGTGTCTGTTGGCCATCTGAATTTCTTCTTTGGAGAACTGTCTCTTCATATCCTCTGCCCATTTGTTAATCGGGTTATTTGCTTTTTGGGTGTTGAGGTGTATAAGTTCTTTATATATTTTGGATGTTAACCCCTTGTTGGATATATCATTTACAAATATATTCTCCCATACTGTAGGATGCCTTTTTGTTTTGTTGATGGTGTCCTTTGCCATACAGAAACTTTTTAGTTTGATGTAGTCCCATGAGTTCATTTTTCCTTTTGTTTCCCTTTCTCGAGGAGGTGGGTTCAGGAAGAAGTTGCTCATGCTTATATTCAGGAGATGTTTGCCTATGTTGTCTTCTAAGAGTTTTAGGTTTCATGACTTACATTCAAGTCTTTAATCCATTTCAAGTTTACTTTTGTGTATGGGGTTAAACAATAATCCAGTTTCATTCTCTTGCATGTAGCTGTCCAGTTTTGCCAACACCAGCTGTTGAAGAGGCTGTCAGTTCCCCATTGTATGTCCATGGCTCCTTTATCATATATTAATTGACCATATATGGTTGGGTTTATATCAGGGCTCTCTAGTCAGTTCCATTGGTCTACGGATCTGTTCTTGTGCCAGTACCAAATTGTCTTGATTACTGTGGCTTTGTAGTAGAGCTTGAAGTTGGGGAACATAATTCCCCCTGCTTTATTCTTCCTTCTCAGGATTGAAGCCATGTATTTTTATAGGGAACCTGCAGTATAGTAAGAAAAATACCAAGCAGAAATATTTAGGCTTAGATGGCTTTGCTGGAAGCTTTACTAAACATTTATGAGAGAAATAAATTGGATCTTTCACAAATTCTTCCAGAGAATCTTGAATCTTCTTTAAGAGTCCACCATAACACCCACTCATGATGAAAACTCTATTCACCATTGTACTGGAGGTTTTGGCAGTACGGTAAGGTGAGGAGGAAAAATAAAAGTATATGAATGGAAAAGAAGAAATGAAATGGTAATTTAGATGGTGTGATTATTCACTTTTCTATATCTGTGATGTATTTCACTCTCAAAAGTTAAAAAAATCTGTTTTATTTGCCTAACACTTTATGGCTTTCACCTCTCTTACATTAGTGATCATAAAATTCTGTGAGGAAGCAAGAGTTCAGAGAGGCTGGGTCACCAAGCTGGTCAGTGGTAGAACCTGCCTAGAACCCAGTTCTGTTGACTCTTGCAGATCCTTTCCAGTTCCTAGGTGTTTTTACTATGGCATACATTTTAGTAACAATCATCCACAAAACAGTCCATTTACTTGGGAACATCATTTGCATTAGGTGTGTGTGTGGGGGTGCTATTGGTTATAGAGTGATGCCAAACTATACACGACCTTGGAATTAAATAGGAGAAAGAGCTGTAACTTAACCAACACAGCTGCTTTACTTGAGTATCTTTATTTATCGAAAGAGTAGGTGCTAAATATGTGTGAGAAGCCATCAATAATTCTAATGTTATGGGTTGAATTGTGTCCCTCCCAAAACGTCTGTGTTGAAGTCCAAACCTCCAGCCGCGGAGAGTCTGACTGCATTTGGAGATGCGGTCTTTAAAGAGGTAAAGTTAAAATGAGGTCATTAGGGTGGGCCCTAATCCAATAGGACTGGTGTCCTTACAAGACAAGGAAATTTGGACACAGATGGGCACAAAAGAAGACCATGTGAAAACACTAGAAGAAGATGGTTATCTATAAGCTGAAGAGAAAGGTGTAGAATTGATCCTTTTCTCATGGCCCTTAGAATGAACTAATCCTGCTGACAGCCTCCAGAACTGTTTAGAAATAAATTTCTATTGTTTAAGCTGCTTTAGCCTAGGGCATTCTGTGACGGCAGCCCTAGCAAACTAATAAAGCTATTGACCAGGAAAAAAGAAAAAGGCCATTGCTCTTGAGCAAAAACCAGATACAGTCAGATGCATGCTGAATTAGTACAGTGATGCTTAGATTTTATAGCTATTCACTTATATCTGTAAAAACTTTCTGTTAATTTATTTTTCCATGGGAAATAGCTTTGTTTTTGAGTGTTTGACATTCTAGTCTCTATGTGCCTTTTAACCATTGAAACAATTGTTTTATAACATCATATTGGGTTAATGAGGTTTTATAGCAATTAAATTATTATTTTATAGCCGATCAAACACTTTTATGATGACTCTATATTATCAGATGATATAAATGAAGTCATACGGTCTGTGAAGTGATTTTTTTAGCATTTTGAAAGATACCATACATTTATCTTTAACAGAATATGTTTAAGCTTATCTTTAGAGGATACAGTTTTGCAGAGTTGATATGAATACTAATTTATTAACTATTTGAAAAGGCGTTAGGGCCCTATCATACATGCCCTTCTCAACCCACGCTGAATATACCTGAAACATCTGGTCTTTCATTCATTAAATTCAACATTCCAATGGAAAATGCAGTTGGAATGTGCAAAGACTCAAACAACAAGCCAGGACAGCTGCATCTGAGACCAGTTCTATTTTGAAACCAGAAAGCCCATGCAAATAAACAACAGCAAGGCATATAAGAAGTGAATTAGTGACAGATTACTGGAGATGACTCAAAAAGGGAATAAATTCAATTGCAGTTTCCAGGCCTCTCTCTAGGATTAAAAGAGGTGGGTTTACTAATCATCCCTAGTGAGGTGGTAGATTTCTATGAAACCAATTTATACTACATCACATATGAGAAAATATTTCATAACATTTTTACACTCAATGATTTTTCTAATTAAAACAATTCATTTACAATTCACCACAAATTTCTCTGCCCCCCTCACCTGCTTTGTCTCCAATTTTAACCAAGAGGAAGAAAGACAATTCAAAGGTTTTCTAATGTTGTATTGTCATTATTAAGCCCTCTAACCGCAGGCCTGCAATTTGAAGCCTGGCCTGAGAAGGCAGTTTCCGCCATTCACAGGGTTGTTTTCTCTGGAAGCACAGTTCAGTTGGAAACTCAACTTGCCAACTTTTCAATCAGGGAAACTAATGAAGATATGTGCCTGGAAAAATTAATTTATGCATCTGGAAAGAAAATTTTAGTTTAATCCTCATATACTGAATAACAATGAAAACTGTTGTGATTAGCTTGAGTTATTTGATATTTTTATTTAAGAAAAAGAAAGAAATTTAATTAAGATTAAGAATGTTAAGGAAATAGGTCATATGATTAGCTTTAAGTAACATTAACTTTCGAATAAGCTCATTGTTGCTTGATGAAGGTATATTGATTTGTAGAAACTTCCAAATCAGAAATATGCTGGATTTCTTAATATGTAACATTTATGCTTCTTAACACAGTTATTGTCATATGTTTTGAGAACACTATGTTATTGTCAAAAACATAGTTCAGTGTGCTTTCAAAGGTAAATTAATGATTGATTGTTACTCTTTTAAAAAAAATCTAGTTTATTTTATGCTTTTTCTTAGAGTAAGCAAAATTTCTAGAAATGTTACTGGTCATAGTCTCATTGTTTAAACTTGCTACTTTATAGCCAAGTCCTTACTTCCTAGTAACTTTAATTGCCTCAATCACTAGTCCTAAAATTGTGCTTTTCATCTTGAGTTGTTCAGTTGTCATGGACTCCCAATTACGAAAGAGTTTTCTGATATCAACACTGATAGAGTTCAATCTGTGGTCCACGGTACCAGGAAATTAGCTTAAGTAGTCCATGCTGTCAAAATTTACTGAAGCACTCACTCTTTACAGAGCATTGTGTTAATCAGAAGCACCATACTTCTGTATAGTTGATCAGTCTGCTTGCTGTTCCCACTCTTAAATCCTACAAAATTCAGTTGCCAATCTCTTCCTCCCGGAAGGCTGCTAAGGTTATCCATTTATGTTCTGAATTTGCATAATTTTAATGGACATTCATTGGTAGATTGCTTCATAACTTGTTTTCTACTGGTTTCATTCTTGTGATCTGTCTTTGTAGCTAGACTGTAAATCCTCAAAGACAGGCACTGGCTCCTTCCTATTGCTCAATCACCAACAACATCACCAAGATTAGCACTCATTCACCTAGAAAGCTGAAATAGTATTCCTAATGATGACATCTAGTCACCCTAAAATTTTCTGAAGTGGTTTCTGAATAAAGAAAGAACTGGGTTTCACGCTGTACTCTAATTTTTTGAAATTTGACAGTCCCTGAATGGGAAATGTACACAGTCACTTTCAGTTCGCAGAGCATAATTATTCCTAATCATTCTGCATAAGCAGGAGTTTACCAGGCGGTGGTTCACACAGAGAAGGAATTCACAGACTGTGTTTGAGTTGAACAACATGGAACAAAACTTCCAAAAGAAGAAAATCTTTAAATTTGGATCCCACTATTTTGGATTTTGTGGTAAATTGTCAAATAAGGCCCAGGCTGAAATATATCTTTGTTTTAGCTATGAAATGGGATTTATCTAGTAAGTTATTTATGTAAAGAAGGTGAAGGAATTTAAAATAATTTATTCATTCAGTAGCCATTTATTAAGCACCTATTAAGTGCATACTCTTCTAGGCTTTTGGGATATATAAGAAAGCAAAACAGACAAGTATTCTTGCCCTTATGGAGTTTACATTGTAATGGGGAGGAGGAGGGCAGGGAACACAATTAAAAATTAGGATATCTATTGAATAGTGATAATTGCTACAGAATCATAAAGCCAGGAGGGAGGATAGAGAAGATGAGGGGTGGGGATGCAGAGGGTGGTTAGGTAAGTATGCTCTGGAAAGGTGGTGTTTGAACAAAGCCCCGCAGGAGTGGTGACTGAGCCATGGGACACCCTGCCAGTACAAAGCTGTGCAGTGAGTACGTCCCAGACACAGGCCCCAGCATGCAGCCCAGTGGCCCTGAGTGGGCTGGGTGAGCAGGGGAGCGGTGGAAAATGAAGTCAGATCCTGCAGGACTGTGCTTCTCCACACTGCTCCACACATGAGTCATCTGTGGAGCTTCTGAAGGACTCAAGCTCAGTCCCCAACCTAGAAACTCTGGTTTTTAAAGGCTCTCTAGGTGACCCTCTGGAGAGGATGGTGAGGGCTTTGGCTTTTATTTTTATTGTTTAATTTCTTCCAGGTTTATTGAGCTACACTTGACATATAATGTTGTATTAGTTTGGGGTGTACAACATGATTTGATATCTGTATATATGGTGAAATGAATACCACAGTAAGTTTAGTTAACATTCATTACCTTATATACAATACCACACTGCAAATTTTTTCTGTGATGAGAACTTTTAAGATCTACTCTCTCAGCGACTCTCAAATATAGAGCACAATATTGTTAACTACGGTTACCATGCTGTACATTACATTCCCAGAACTTATTAATCTTATGCCTGGAAGTGTACTTTTGACCACTTTTACCCATTCCTCTACCCCTCACCCCAACCTCTAATAACCACCAATCTTTTCTGTTTCTATGAGGTCAGTATTTTTTTTAGATTTTTACATATGAATGTGATCATACAGTATTTGTCTTTCTTCATCTGTCTTATTTCACTTAGCATAATGTGTTCAAGATCCATCCACACAATTGCAAATGGCAGGATTACCTTCTTTTTTATGGCTGAATAATATTCCAATATATGTAGTGTGTGTTGTATATATATACACACACATATATACATATGCATATATATGTACATATACAAAACAAATATATAAATACATACACCATATTTTCTTTTGTGGATGGACACTTTCTTCCATTTTCAGCTTTTATTTTGAGCAACCTGGGGGCCACTGGATGGTTTTGAACAGAGGGAAGACATGATTTATCTTTTAAAAAGTTTGGTTCCCATGTTGAGGTGCAAGGGCAGAATCAGGGAAACCATTGACTTAAGAAAAGTATTTGTGTGTGATCTTACAAAGAATTGACTGTGAATTGAAGATACTCTTATCAGAACATTGTCAGACATCATCTAAATTCCACCATGAAGTATTGGTTATACTAATAAACAAAGGATGTTACAAGTTCCTTCATACATAATACAACTGCATTATTGTGAAAGTATGCTGGAAATCAAAGTTTTCAGTGATTTGATTAACTTTCTTGCAGTGGTTTGGGTTGGAGAGGTTTTTGCCAGATGAACAGGAAAAGGCCCTTTTCTTTTTCTGCTGGCAGTGCCACATCCCTCTCCCTGGTCACGCGTGGTCTCAGGGGCTCAGGAATGAGCAGGATGAGAGGAAAAGGAGCTGGTAGGGCAGGGCTGTGGCTGTGGGCGTGGCTTGTGTTTGCTTGCTGGAGTAGCCTTGAGGTGCACAGAGCCTGGATGTGGGCTGAGGAGCTGGTAGTCGTCTCTGTGAGTTTGCAGCTGGTGTCCTCTGCTCTCTTGCAGAGAGGTGAGACAAAAGAAAAAGAGAGCCAGAAAAACATGGACTCTACTGAGCAGCCCACGGTGTGCGAAGGAAACCACACAGGAACCTATCTGGATCTTTGCTCCTTTGGTTCCTCCTATGGAGATAATTGTTCCCACCTCATAAAGTGATTTTGGAATGCCTGAGATACTCCACATTAGCTTCTTTGCACAGTACTAGGCACATAGGACTTAAAAATATTTACTGTTATCATGCTATTTGTTTGTTGCTTTTAAACATTTAACCAATTCACCATAACCATACTTTTATTCTTTGGCTTAACAATAATTTGATGGTTGAATTTAAACATGTTTTGCAGGAACATCAAAGTTCCAAATATTATCTAGTGAGAAATGCTTTTGTGAAGATTTGTTTGCTTAAGATTAATGCTTAAGACCTTGTAAATAATATACCCAATGCATAGGCTCTCAGGCCCTTTATTTATGAATGCATTTTAGAAAGTGTTCAGTACTAACCTGCCTTTTCCTGAATTTCTCTCTACAGGGAATAGTATTAACTGGTAGTTTCAGTGAGCACAATGTCTTTATTTTAACATATATACAAATAAAATGAGGCACACTACCACACTGAAAATGAGTTCAGTACCGCTGACTGAGTGGCCCTGTGCTTGGTGTGCTGGCTAGGAATATATAGATCAGCAGTTTGCCTCAAAAGAAAGGCCTTTACAACAACTTTTAAAGAGCAGATTTCATTTTCCTTCTGAAAAAGCTGCAATTTCCTACTACTCTCTTAAAAACAAAAAACGAAACACAAAGTGTGCTTGCTATATTCCCTCCTTACTTAGTGTATAGGGGAAGCTTATCATTTCTACCCATTTAATATTTCTGGTAGCATTTTCAGGGTGGGCATAAGTTCACATTTCGGGGACTTCTTCAGTTTTTATTTTTTACACTGTTTTTAAGACAAAACTTACTGTTTTTCTGTTTGTGAAATGAACACATGCTTAATGTGGTCATTCAGTGTGCTTAGTACATGATTGTATGTGATGAAGAGGTTATGTAAGTATATTAGAGTACAGCTTTTAGAACCTTTTCCTATTTCTTACTTTATAAGAAGGAAGGATTCTCTGTTGCTCCCAGACTTTACAGGATTAATAGGGATAATAGGTGGAAATGCAGAAAAACTTAAGAGAAGAAGAAAGGTCCCTTGTTTAAGATATGCCTAGTATTATCCCTGGGAGATATAGGAAGCTATTGCCCGGTTAGGATTTTCTACAAAATGTATGAGACTCAGGGCTCCAGGCACAATTGTGAAATATTTAAAATGTGTCTTTAGCTTTAGCCTTCTGGTTTTCTATCCCAGGGTCCTGTGCTTTTGGTCTACCCATTATGGTGGTGGGGGTGATCACTAACATTCCCTGGGACCCTATCTTGTGCCCTCCTGATGAGTTTAATGGGCACTGCAGCATTTAATTCCTCAACTACATCAGGAGAATGTGACCTCTTCAAAACAACTAAGTCTCAGAGGGGAAATAGGTGAACAGGTGAAACGATCTGCCCAGAGATATTAAAGTCAGAGGCAAGACAAATCAGACTTGCCTGATTCCAGTGGTCAAGCTCTTCATCTCTGTGTGACTGTGTCCAGATGAGTGTCTTTAAGCAGCATCCCAGATTCCAGAACAGTGCCTTTCTCCTTCCTTCAGTCACCTCCATTTTCTCAGGTGGCGATCTTAGATGCTCCTGGCTCTGGAAGGACCGTGGGTGTGGGGAAGTAGTTCCAAGCAGAGAGTGAGCATAATTCAGGGTTACCTCTTTCAGGACTGTTTGCGTCTAAAGAGAGAAAGCTTGAAGAGACAGTCCTTTAGATGTTTTCAATTTGGGGTGGCCTCCTTAGCAGTACAGCAGCTCATGGATAAGGTATTTTGGAGTGAGTTAAGGGGAACATCCTAGCACCTTTTCAAGTATACCTTTCAAGCAACTGCCTACTCTGCCCATGAGTAGGGACAGATTGTGTGTGTGTGTGGTGTGTAAAGGGACCCTTCTATGGCAGATGCAGGTTAACCCAGAGTGAAAATTTGATCTAATTTGTTTTGTTAGATGCTTCCTCTTACTCATAGTGAGATTTGCATTCTCAGAACTAACTGAAGAAACACTTATTGAGCGTTTATTATGCACTAAGTGATAGGCATTGGGATACAGACGTCAAGAAAGATCTAGCTGGGGAATTAGAGATATAATACTATATAACGTTGTTGGGACAATTATGGGTATGTTCTTAAAGAATAACTGAAAAGAGGAGAGGTGCCCAACTCAGCTTGGGGAAAGTCAGAGAAGGGTTTCTGGTGGTGGAAGTAACTGATTGCTTATTAAAGAATGGATACAAGTTAGAGTGGAGGGCATAGCTAGGAGCACTCAGGCTGGGTAAGTAGGGAGGTGAAGCACATTCATACTGCTTCCCTGTGAGCTGGTGGGAATGCAGCAAGTGGTGAGACACCTCACAGAGAGGTATGGAGTTCTTCAGCCTGGTGATAACGGGCATGCCTTTCTGCTGTAGGCTGTGGGAGGCTGTTAAATGCTCTGGGAAGACAAGGCAATGGGCTAATTTGCATTTTGGTATATGATCTGCCAGCTGAGAGTTAAGTTCAAGGACACCAAATAGGAGGGAGAGATGTTGCAGTTAATCACTGGTGGTTACATATTCTAGTAATAACACACAAGATTGTCATTGGTTATGTTCTGAAATCTAGAATTATTGATCCTATTAATTTTTGTGATTTTAATTATACTTAAAAAATGTGTTTTAAAATCAAAGTTATCCATACCTGGTGATAAGCCACAGTCCCTTGCCCTCTTTTATTTAACTCTAGTCCTGCTGCGCAAAGCTGCCACTTCTCTTTAAGTCGTTCTTCTTATAGTTTCGTCTACACCTCCAAATGATATTCTTCTGCCTCTGCTTTGTGATTTATTAATTCTAGATATTATCAATGATAATATAACCTACATGTTATCAGATGATCTAGATATTATCAGATAAATCTAGATATTATCTACATACTATCAATTCTAGGGAATATCCATCTAGATATTATCAATGGCTTTCCTATCAAATCACACATACACTTCTCCCCTCCTCACATGTTCCCTTTCTACTTATAGAACATTTTTAGTTCCTCTGTTGATTACCAATCCATTTACATACATCATGACCTGAAATTCATGGCTTCTACTATCTACACCCACTTGGTATCAAACAGAGCGTGGTGGGAGAGCAAAGGGGAGCTGGTAAAAGGTTTCAGCCAGGGAACCGCCTGCAACAGAACCACCCAGGCCTACTAATAGGAGAAGTGGTTAATTTATTAAGTAACTGTGAGATCACTCTTTCTTAGCTGGCCTTTTGTTTATTAAGGTAGGGACTAAAATCTTCCCAGAAGTTTTTTTTCTTCCTCAAATTTTTCTCACCAACAGATCTCCTAAGCTGTCCAAGTCAGTTACAACTTACTATGAGCCAGCAGTCAAGAATGCCTTTCTGTGATGTATTATGGCCTTAGGTGGTGAAAAGATATTTTTTTTAACACAGGCAATAACTTTTTTGTCTGACATGGCAAGAGCTGCTTCCCATAAGAGTGGTGGCAACTGAATTCCTTCAATGTGTGACTAATGTACGTGACTCAGTCATAATCTTGGGCTTTCTTGTGGAAAGAGTCAATTCCTGCTGAATTCGTATATGTTCTGATTATTGCTCTAAAATATGATCTGAAAATTCAGTAGGTAATGTTTTTAATCAAACATTTAATAATCATAATAATTTCTCTCCCTATACCTTTAATTTCTAATTTAATTCCACTATAGTTAGAGAATATACTTTGTATACTTGAGTCCTTTGACATTTTATATTTTATGGTGCAGATTATACTTTAACTTAGCAAATGTTCTGTATGCACTTCAAAAGAATGTCTATTTTGTTGTTCAGGAGAATGTTCTACAAATGTCAGTTAGGTCAAACTGGTAGATAGTCCTGTTTGAGTCTTCTATATTCTTACTGATTTTCTGTCTATTTGTTCTGTCAATTACTGAGAGGCATTACTGCATTCTTCAACTATAATTATAGATTGTCTATTTCTCCTTATAGTTCTATCAGTTTTGGCTTCATATATTTTGAAGCTTTGTTGTAAGGTACATAAACATTTAGGATTATTAGGTTCTCTGGATGAACTGACACATTTATCATTATGAAATGACTTTTAAAAAGATCCCTGGCAAAATTCTTTGTTCTGCCATCTACTTTGTAATGTATTAATAAAGCCACTCCAGCCTTCTTTTGATTAATGTCAGCATGGCATATTTTCCCATCTTTTTTACTTTTAATCTTTCTGTGTCTTTATATAAAAAGTGTGTTACTTGTAGTAAATATATAGTTGGGTCTTTCTTTTTTTATACATTCTAAACAATCTTTGCCTTTTAATCGGGGTGTTTAGGCCCCACTTACATTAGTGTGATTACTGATAAAATTAGTTTTAAATTGGTTATCTTATATTATTTATCTGTTTGTTTCATCTGTTCTTTTATTCCCTTCTTTTTTCTGACTTCTTTTGATTTAATCAAGTATTTTTATGATTCCGCTTTATCTCCCTTATTGACTTACTAGTCATAACTCTTAGCTCTGTTATTTTAGGGGTCGCTTTAGGGTTTATATTATCTTCAACGGTGTACCTTCAAATGACATTTTATCACTTCAGATATAGCATAAGAATCCTACAATAGTAACCCTTCTCCTTTTTGTGCTGTTATTGTTCTATATTTTTCCATGACTTTTCACATACTTTGAACCTACATTGTTATTATTTTTATTTAAACAGTAAATTAGTTTTCTCTTAAGGATACTTAAATAATAATAGAAAAAAATCTTATATATTCACCTGAGCAGTTCCCATTTCCAGTGTTCTTCATTTCTCTGTATATTTCCTTCTGGTATCATTTAACTTTATATTATTAACATTTTTTGAAGAATATTTTAATTAGCACTAAATGTAGCACAAATCATGTCTCTAAAACGACTGTTAGGTTTTTTGCAAGTAAAAACTATAGCAAATACTAAAATCATAAGTATCTTGCCTTTAATTCTCATAGTTCTGTTATGACTAATTTAAAAGAAATAGAAAACAGTTAATTTATTTGTATGCTATATGTTTAAGTGCATTTAGACTCTTATCTGAATAAGAATTCTGTATTACAGATAGCAGCCTTCTATTTCTCAAAACGTAGAGTTTTAAAACTCTTTTGATTTTATGTTTAGGTATGTTCCAACATCCTTTTGTTTATTAAGGTAGGAACTAAAATCTTCCCAGAAGTTTTTTTTTCCTCAAATTTTTCCCACCAACAGATCTCCTAAGCTGTCCAAGTCAGTTATAACTTACTATGAGCCAGCAGTCAAGAATGCCTTTCTGTGATGTATTATGGCCTTAGGGGGTGGAAAGAGATAATGTAGTTCCAACATCCAAAAGTATAAAAAGTTATTCAGTGAAAGTTGACCTTTGTCTCTTACTTGTCCAGTTCCTTCTCAGTACCCTCATTCTTCATACCCAACTAGGTAACCACTGTTATTAATATTTGGTTTATCTTCCTAAGGACTTTTTAAAAATGCATTTATAAGCCAATTCCTGTTCCTTATATTTATACATAAATGATATATCCACTGCTCTGCATCTTGTTTTTTAAACTCAATATATTTTGAAGATTTTCTATATCAGTATGTAAAGAGCTTGCTTATTCTTGAAAAAGCAAAACAAAACAGCTATGCACTTTCCATAGAAGGGATGCATCTTACTTTATTTAATCAGGTCTGTAATTTATAGACCTTTCAAATCAGCTTATGTCTAACTCTGAGCTCTTATCCTGTGGAGGTGGCAGGAAATTCCACTTCAAACATACTTGGGGCCCCATGCCTCTGGTATATACAAAGGTCCAGGGGTCTCATGGAGCCCCAAGGCACAGGGACAGATTCTCTTCCTGCCCTGGTTATTGCTGAGATGCCTGTGGTGGTAGCCTGCATAGGACCTAAGCCTCCATGACTGGGGCCACACGTGAGGTGTGGTGCTCCTGGGTAAGGAGAGGGTCCAGGTCTGGGTACACGTGTGGCTGCTGGGGTGTGGCACCACCAGCAGCTCTCCCCGAGCATTGCTCTGGTCCTGATTTCTCTGGAACCCCACCCTTCTTCCCTCTTCCAATCCAGGGCCAAATCCACTCTGTCTTCACCACCTCTCAAGGCCCATTTCCCTCCAGGACAAGGAGAGCAGCCTCTCTGAGGGACAAAGCTTTTCCCAATAAAGAAAGGGGATTATCTTTCAGGCAGCTTTTGCTTTCAGCTCTGTAACTTCTGAGACATCCCATTATCACGGGGCACAAGAATGTCTGCCTACCTGCTTTAAGTAGTGGAAGAAGAAAAACGTAGGGAGAATAAAGCCAAGCTAATATTTCAATATATTTTCTTCCATAAATAAGTAATTGTAGGTTTGAGAAGTGAAGGTCATAAATTGCCTTCAGTTAGAGTTATGAGACAAAAAACACTTTCTACTTTGAGGTGCAGAATTGGCAATTCCACTCTTGAGAGCAAAATGCTCAGATCATATCCACACACTTTAGGAATAGGTTCCCTTAAGTGGATCACTTGTTCTGTGAGGCTTTGGATGTTGAAGATAAGATCCCCCCTAGACATACCAATTTGAATGCTATTTATGTCTGGGCTCTGGGGACAAGACTCTACCACACTTCTGAGTTTTGGGCTGAGGTCCTTTTATGTTGCCAACAATGGTACTGGTCAATGGAAATGTTACACTTTTATCACATAAAACTAATTTATTAAAGGAGATGTGACTTGGTGAGGTGTAAGCACAAAATTTTACTTCCTCCAATCACTGATTTCGATTGTTCTCAGTCAGCTCTTCTTGTTCTACTAGGCAGTACATTTTTGAAATCTAGAACTGATCCTTTTACCTTCTAGTCACTTCCAATTTATTGAAGTTAGTCCAGTTTAAACTCTAATTATGTATCTTATTCAAAACCTTCCTTTCCCCTACCCATCACAGGTCAGATTTTGGCTTAAAAGAATTTGAGCAAGGAAGCTGTGTGGTCTGCCTTTCTGTTCCCCTTCCTCATTTCATTTTGAGGGATTAGGTGTAAATGGGAGTGTGGGAGCCTAATTACCATCACTGGGTGTGGATTGTTGCTGCTTATTTTGCCAAAGTTGATGGGCTGAGGACGCTATCTTTGTGCCAGGCATCCAATGGCTGATTCTTTCATGGAATAGAAAAATCAGTTCTTAGGAGGCCACACGAACATTTCCCTTTCTGGAAGACCTGGCCTTGGGCCAATCTCTTCTAGTCTTCTTTAGCGGCCGTCTTGGTAGACATATCTTCAAAGTACGGCTCTGCTACGGCACAGGTTCCACTCAGCGTCTCTGCACAAGAGTCACTCACCCATACGAAACTCAAGTGTCTATTCCATGCTAAAAGTTGACACCTTTTCTTTAAGACCTACTGCTCCCCTCCATTTTCTTTTCACCTACTCAGGCAGGCAGAGAGAAAACTGACAATTTCACCACTTAAGGATGGCATTCTTAACTTCTGTGGGTACCTCTCTCTAAACCAGAGTTTCTCAACTTTGGCACTGATGACATTTTGGAATTGATAATTCTTTGTTGTAAGGGACTGTCCCATGTATTGTAGGATATCTAGTGGCATCTCTGGTCTTTATCCATTAGATGACAGTTGTGACAATCAAAAATGTCCCCAGATATTGCCAAATGTCTTCTGGTGATAAAGTGACTGATTTCCCTAGTGCTAGGCTTCAAATTCCCATCTCCTGGTATGGCACACAGAATATTGTCCCCTCAAAGCTCTTCACATTGCAAATCCCCCAAACCTGTGCATATATTATCTTCCACGGCAAAAGGGACTTTGCAGATGTGATGAGTTAAGTACCTTGAGATGGAAAGATTATCCTGGGTTATATGGGTGGACCCATTGTAATCACAAGGGTCCTTAATAGAGGGAGGCAGGAGGGCTAGTGTCAGAGGAGATAGGACCAGAGCAGAAATTAGAGTGATGCAATTGCTGGCTTTGAAGATGGAAGGGGGCCCAGAGCCAAGAAATGCAGTCAGTCTCTAGAAGTTGGAAAAGGGAAGAAAGGATTCTCCTCAAGAGCGTTCAGAAGGAACACAATCCTGTCAACACCTTGATTTTTGTCTAGGGAGACTTCTGACCTCTAGAACTATAAGATACCAAATTTGCATTGTTTAAGCACCAAGCAAATATGCTTATTTGTTCAGTGGTCCTGGGCTTCTATTCCCTCCCTCTAGCACTCCTCTTCCCCCGACCTGTGGGCTGGGATGGAGGGAGGGCTTAGGTCCCGCCAGATTGCGGCTTTGCCGCTTTACCCTTTTCTGTGAGGTCTTCTCTTCTTCCCCAGATGTAGGCAGTCTGTTCTGTAGTCTTCAGGTCATTTTCAAGTCTAGTTGTACTTGCTGTATTTTAAGTGGTTTTGGTGATTTTGGGGGGAGGTTTCTGCTTTGCTTCTTTCACCGCCATCTTTTTTTGGCTTACTTGTTATAGCAGCAATAGGAAACAAACATCCAGAAACTCCTCAGTTCCAGCCCAACTTAGGATTGTTGGTCATCCTACCTGGCCAGCAAAATTGCCGCTGGATGAGAAACACTGGTCTAATTTTAGGAGTGATTTTCTTGAGACTTTGTTCACTTAGCTTTGAGTAGGGAATATATCCTTTTCCCTGCTCATAAATTGGGGAAGGAATTATTTCTTACCATGGAAAGTTACGTTCCTCACAGGGCAATTACTCAACAACTTCCTCTTACCTCTTTACCAGTTCAGTCTTTGGGAGGTTGGGGGTGGGGCTGGAGGTGTGTGGTGGTCGTGTGGGGGTATCGACACACTGATGCTCACTCAGTTCCTCAGTTTTTGCCAACTCCTTTTGCTAATTCTAAGGCAAAAGGAAAATCACAATCAACTTTATATTAGCTTCAAAAGTAGCTTTGGGCAAAGCCTTTTGTAGTTTACAAAAAAAAACTTCTGCTTTCTGGTTGCCTGTGAGTATGAGTAAGAATATCTGATTTATCTCCATTTCCTACCTCTGGTGGACTACTACTAGCCCCCCTATATATACTCTTCCACAGTAATAGAGCTTTAAGGAGAGCACTTGACTGTCCAGCTAACGAGTATGCTTTTAAGCCTTCCTAGCATTTAACTGTGGATAAATGACTAAGATTTGGCCAAAAGGATGTTAGCAACTTCTGGGTCATGTCCAAAAAGAAAATTCCCTTTACTTCCTCTTTCCCCTAGAGTAGGAATAAAGATAAAATGATGGTGAATTAGCTTCAACCAAGCAGATGATGACACTATGCCAGAGGATGATAGAATCAGAAGATGTATAGAACCTGGGTGTCTGAATGACTCCATGGAGTAGAGCTGCTTACCCATCCTTAAGGTTATAGATGTACTAGCTCACTAACAACATTATTCACACCCATGTCCATTATTCTCTGTGTTCCACATAGTAGGGATTCCCAAACCTGTTATGTCAATGATGTTCTTGACAGTATTTTCAATTGGCATTTTATTAAAGAAGATGTGTAAGTAGAAAATAAGCATATGAGATGTTTAACATCATTAATCACTAGGGAAATGCAAATGAACACCACGAATCTGATCAAACACCTATTAAAGGAGCTAAAATAAACAAAAGTTGGCATTATCAAGCACTGGCTAGCATAGAAACACTTGGAACTCTAATCTATTGCTGGTGCATGCATAATGGCATAGCCACTTTGGAAAACAGTTTGGCAGTTTCTTGTAAAGTCCAATATGCACTTACTGTATAACCCAGCACTTTATATCCTATGTATTTACCCAAGTGAAATGGAAACCTATGTTCACAAAAAAACCTGTGAATGTTTACAGTGGCTTTATTCATAATCACCAAAAACTGGAAACAAGTAAAAAATCTTTAAATTGAGTGGCAGAGAAACAAAATGTGATACAAGGAATACTACTGATTCCATTATGAATGGAATGAATTACTGATACATGCAACAACATGGCTAAATCTCAAATACATTATACTAAGTGAAAGAAGTAAGATTCAAGAGTCTATATATTGTATGATTTCACTTGCATGATACATTTACAAAGGCAAAACTACAATGACAGAAAACAGATCAGTGATTGCCAGGGTTGGAGGTGGTGATAAGGATGAGTTGCTGAAAGATGCAAAGGAATTTTTTAGATTAGACTTAAATAATAAATTAAAATAGAGCTTATTCTATTTAACTGTAGTGGAGTCATACAACTCTATACATTTGTCAAAACTTGAAGAACTGTACATTTAAAGGATGAGATTTGCTATATGTAAACTGTACTTTAATAACAAAAATGGAAAAAAGAGTAATGCAATGAATTTTTAATAAAACACTTCAATTTAAAGATGTCATGTATTACACATGCATTATAATTTTTAGCATGATGTTGGTGATAGTGTACAGTGTATTTATTTCTTATTTGGCAGAATAAGAAGTTGGCTGCCTCATACTGGAATCCAGGCTTTTTGGTATGTAATCTTGGCCTAGGTGGCTGTCTTAGGCCAGGCTTTATAGATTTTTAATCAGGGATTGTTGGTGCTATAAAATAAAACCCACTCAAATCAGATCGAGAAAGGCATTTACTAGGGAGATATAGAGGACTCTGGTGGAACCCATATGCAAGAGCTTTTCCTGATCTGTGGGAATAAGGAAGCCTCAGGTAGCTTTCTCTCCACTCAGCCCTCATTTTCTCTCCTTGGTTACAAGGGCCCTCCTCTCTGCTGCTTTCTCTATACGTGCTCCTCTGTCCTGGCTGCACTGCAGCCCTTTCTGCTTGCACATGGCCCAACATGGTGGCCACCTCCAAGTTGTAAGTGATCCTTTACTCAGTCTCTGTTCATAGGAGTCAGAATCTGACTCGCTCGGCGGCTCATTGTGGGTCAGCTCTTCCTGTCTGTGCAGCCAAATGTGGCTGAAGAGCAAGTTGGGTTTTGAAGCAATGCTGGGGCTCTGTGTGGACATCAGATTATTTAACATGGGGTAAAGGGGAGGCAATGGCTGGTACCTTTACTACAAATGAGTTGTGTTCATAGTCTGCTTATTAAATGCTTGGTAAATGAGTAAAGTAAACCACGGAATGTTTCCAGTCTTCTCTCTCCATGTCGACTAAAGCAGGTTCTGAACAGTGAGGCTTTGGCCTATTAAAACTCCAATGTTCGCAGTATCTCAAAGGATGTACCATTTATATTCACAATGCAGAGACTAATGAAAGCGGTTTTTATTTAGGTGTTATGCCTCTGACTCAATTCTCAACCTATCTTAAGTGAAAATAATGTGTTAAGTCTTTACAGATCTAGTGAACACTAACCAATTGAAATTTCCAGTGACCCAGAGCATCCTTATTTACTTTATAAGGAACCTAAGATTCAGAGAGGTTAAAGGAATGGCAAAAGATACACAGCAAGGGACTCTCTGCTCTCTGATAAGGACTTGGAAGTTTCTATCTCCCAGACTCATGCTCCGTCTACTAGGTCACTCTCTGAAAAAAAATTTGACATTAAAAAGATTGACTCATTCTGTAACCATGAGAATTGGAAACAACTACTGTACTGTGCTTTAAAAAAAAAAAACTTTTTATTGCACAAGCAGTACATTTCATTATAAAGAAATTAGAAATTACAGATAACCAGATGGAAGAAATTGCAGACACATATATTTTATTTTAAATGCAGAAAGGAAGATTTGTTTTTATAATCAGTGACAGATTATCCTCTGTACATTCAGAGCAGCACCAGCAAATTTTATTTTCAGAGATGAAGAAGTGAACATTTTCCCCTTTTTCCCACATTAGAGTCTCCCCCTTCAGCCATTCAGAGAGGGAGAATTACTTCTCAGCTAGTGGCAGCCAACATGCTTCTGGGCTAAGAGCTTCCAATACCTTCATGGAGATAAAGCAAAATCACGGCTGACGTCCAGAGGAGGCCTGGGACAAGTACCACAAAAATGTACTCTGTCCTTGGATAAAAAAACCAAAAAACTCAGCTCAGTTCAACACATGTATTCAAGACTCAATGTACCATATGCTGGAGAATAATACTTACTCTGTGCCAGATACTTACCATAACGATATTACGTGGAGGAACAAATCTGTTTTCTTTATGAGGACTCTGAGGATTTTGAGAGGTTAAGTAACTTGCCTCAGGAACTACAGCTAGAGAATGATATGCCCAGAATTTGAACCCAGACAGTCAGACTCCAGAGCCCACTACCTTAACCAGTGCTATTTGAAGAGACAAAATCCTTGAAACCACAAAGAGTACAAAGAGATTAAGAATCATCCATATTTCTATTACTCAGAATACAATATTTGTTTCCTCAGGATTTTTTTAAAAAGAAAAATCACATGCTTACAATAAAACTCAAAGAATACAGAGATACACAAATAAGAAAGTAAAAGAGTATTGCCTAAAGTTCCCACCACATTAAACATCACTGCAGTTATCTTTCTATTTATTCAGATTGGGTGGCAGACATTAGTGGCTCTACACTCATTCTAAAACCCTGCCAGTGATAGAGCATCATGGGAGATGTTTTTCCTGCCTTTTTTCCCATTCCTCTTCTTAAATTCATGTTAGGTCCCCTTAGAGTAGAATCATCATCCATCCATCCATCCATCCATCCCTCCATCCTTCTGACCATTATCCATGCATCTGCTCAGTGGTTACTGTGTACCAGGCATTGTACTAGGTGCTCAGGCTAAAAAGCTTCTTGTACATGGTAAAAGAAAGCCTGGTGGCAAAAACAGACATTTGAGAACAGTTATAGGAATTTAATAGTACTCTAATAAATTATAATGTATTCTGCAAGCACAGAGGTAAAATGGCAGTGATAAAAATTTACCGGTACTGAGAAGTTACCCTGTAATTCTTGGCTTATTTTGTATATTATTTCATTTGCACCTGGAGAGGTCAAGAAGGTTTCCAGGAGGAAGTGACATTCGAGTTTAATCATGAAAGGTGAGGATTCATTTAACAGAGAGTCAGGTAAAGAAAACATGTCAGAAAGAGTGTGCTGTGAGAAGGGTAAATGCTTTGTTGGGACTGAAGCAAGCTTTATCAGCAGGGAGGTGGCAGTAATAACACTCCAGGCCAAAAAGGTCAGGTAGTGCATCATGAGGAATTTTAAGGAACTGCACGGCATATGCAGATATGTGCAGCCTAAAGATCTCTCTGGCTGTGAGTGGAGAGTAGATTGAAGGAGATTAAGGATAAAAGTAGGAGGACCAGTAGATAGACCTGTGAGTGTTGATCCAGCCAAGAACTGATAAGGGCCTGAATGAAAGGTGTGCAGATGGGAAATGGAGAGGTGGAAGGGTACTTGAGAGATATCAGGAGTTAGAACTCTCAGTGAATAATTATAATAAAAATAAGAAACATGTATTGAGCACTTAGCTGGTGCTCAAAAATCTCCACCACAGCCTTATGGTATAAACACTATCATTAGTCCCATTTTACAAATGAGGAAACAGCTGTTAAGTGATTTGTTCAAGGTTATATAGGTAGTAAGTGCTGGGGCCTAGTATTGAATCCAGGTTTTCTGACTCCAGAGCACATGCATTGGATCCTGTGCATGCAAACTTCTATCATTTTCATTAACTACATTTATAGAGGCAGATCAAGATAGAGACTCAAAGAACAACTGGATGTGGAAGTAAGAGGGTGTCAGCTATGTTGACTTCCAGATTCCTCCATTGGACAAAGCAACTGAAATTAGTGTAGCATTCTAAAATAATAACATGAAAGCATCTTAGCATACATACATGGAGGACGGCTGCTTAGCAAATCATATTTTTCTCCTTTTATGTATGTGACAAAAGAATTTCTCAGTGCTCACAGTGGCAGACAATGCCAGTTATTTCTCATATCCATTCTCACCTTCTCCTTTACTAAGTAGGAGATATGATTTTTAGGTAGATATGATCACCCAGAACATTATTTTCCCCAGCTGTACATGGCCACATAACTAAATATAAAAGGAGAAAGGGTGACCAATTTCTGAGAAGTGCCCTTAAAGGAGAAAGGCCAGCACTTCCTGCTTTTCTTCTTCCTGACTGGAATGCTGACATGATGGCTGGAGCTGGAGCAGCTATAATGAACAATGACATGAAACTGAGGATGGAAGAATACAACAAAGAAGAGGCCTGGGTCCTTAACAGCTTGGAGGGCTACATCAGTCCTGGACTGATGACCTTTGCTGTGAGTGAGTGCCTTTTTGTTTAAGTCACTATCATGTTGATTTTTCTAGTAGTTAAAGCCAACCTAATCCTAACTAATGCATTAACTTTGACATACTTTGGAGATTATATTTTGCTATATCCTCTGATATCACCTTTTGTTTTGGGTGATGATACCAGCCCACTTAAATCATTTGACATGTATTTATTGGGTTTTTACTATTTGTAGGAGACTGTTCTAGACATTAGTAGCATAGCAATTAACAAAACAAAATCCTTATCCTCTTAGAGCTTCCTTTCCAGTGGAGGAGAGACACAATGAATGACTATCTCTATTGATGTCTACAATATGATGTCAGTTATTAAGTTACTGTCTTAGTTCCAAACTATTCTCCTTCGGCTTCACAATGCTGGAGCTGGGACTCAGCAAACCACCTTCTCCTTTCACTGATGTATCCTTGTTAGGTTCTACCAATAGGGGGCATCAGAGAGAACTTGGCCTGCAGGACAAAGGGATACGTGCATGCTCTTACGTTTGCTGTATGGTGCCATCCTCTTTCCTTTCCCTCAGAAACAGCAGTGCCAGTGCAGGTGCCCCCTTCTAGTTGTTCCAGCTTTGCAGGAAGTCCCTACTTGTACTGATCTTCTAGGGCAGCCATAACAAAGTCCTTCACACTGGGTGGCTGAAACAACAGGCGTTTATTTCCTCACAGTTCTGGAGGCCAGAAGACTGAGACTGAGGTATCAGTATGGTTGGTTTCTTTAGAGGTCTCTCTCTTGGGCTTGTAGATGGCTGTCTTCCCTGTGAGTTGTCACACAGTCTTTCCTCTGTGCCCATCTATACCCTTTGTACCCAAATGTCGTCTTCTGATAAAGACCCCAGTGATACTGGAATGGGGCCTACCCTAATGGCCTTATTTCAACTTTGCCACTTTAAAGGCCTTTACTACAAATAGTCACATTCTGAGGTACTAGGGATTAGGACTTCAATGTATGAATTTTTGTGAGGACATAATTCAGCCCATAATATTACTCCAAATTTCTAAATCTAAATAATTTCTACTTCTTTCTTTTGATTCCCCAGTCCTAGTGGTGGAAGCTACCTTCTGCTGTTGTAGCCATGAAACCCTGGTGCTCTTCAAGATCTAGTGCCCCATTCCCTATATTAAGTTCTCTCTGTGGAGATACCTTGTGTGAGTTCTCCCTCTTAACCAGGCCCTGACTGGTGCAAGACGAGGTTGTGTGGCAACTGGAGAGACAGTGGGACGATGTCCCAGGGATTCAGGCTGACTTCCCACAAAGGACTTTCAGGAGGCATTGCCTCTAAGAGGTACCATATTTGTGTTCTGCTCTTAGCTTGTAAGGTTTACAAACTTGACTTGGTCTGTGTGCCTTGAGATGGCCAGATTCTCAGCAATGGGTCCTTGCAAAACAAACTCACAGGAGTTGAAGGTGCAGGCTACAAACCTGGGTACCATTTGTTAGATGATGTAGGTTTGGAATACTTATGCTCTGTAGTGACCCCTTCTCTTTCTTAGGGAAACCTACCTAGGAACCCAAATGGGACCAAAAGATTCTTTGTGAGCCTGAAATCTGAGCAAAGGTAAAGACTGGAGTGGTCTCAGCAGGGAGGTGACCAGATTGTGACATGTTAGCATATTTGTTTCTGCTGAGGACAGTCTGCCAGATGGATGAGAGATGAGAATGCTTGTGTGCACCAGTGAGGGTGCCCTCTCGAATGACGCAGACATGTGGACAATTTGTGGCTCCTTGGGCAACACTGGGTTCCTTTTTTCTAGATTTCATACAGGTCAGTCTTTTTCCTTCTATGTCCTTTCTGCCCATGGACTTGACAACTGCCCTTTTGTATGTTCAGTTAGCATCAGATGGTTTTTTGGGTTCATAATCTCATCCAGCATCTGAGTGTGGTTACCTGTTGTAAAGCCCAGAAATGGGCCTCTGATCAATAAGACCTCTGCAGAGAAGGACATGCCAGGGTTGTCATCAAGCTGAGCACAGAGAGCAGGGATGGGCATGTGCTGCTCATGGGCAACTTGTCAGCTGGCTGGAGAAGAAAATTTATGTGGGGACTGTGGTAGGAGCAGCAATGCGGGTCAGTGTCATGCTGGGAAAACTTTGAATTCCAGGCTAAGGAGTTTGTACCTTATATAGACAATAGTCAACCACAAGAGACATTTGTGTGGGGCTTAGAGGGTTAGCGTTAAGCCCTGGGCCTTGCAACTCCAGCATTAGTGCTCTGGAGACGACAGCCGCTAGGCAGAAGCCCTCATTATAGTCCCTGTATGTTCCTCTTCATAAAACTTCACTTTCAGTAACGATGCTGCATGGAACAGTGCCTGAAGGGGTAAGTAGTGGGGGAGGAGGGGCACTGAGGAGCTCAGGGAAGCAGGGACAAAAACACAAACATAACCCACAGAAGAGGAAAGTGAGTTCTTGGTTATTCTTTCCATTCCTGTGGATATGAAATACTATTCCAATTGTGGGAAGCTGAGAAAGACCACAGCAGAATAGAAGAGAAGCAGACACTGGAATGGTGATGTTCAGATGTTGGAAAACCTCTAAGGTGTAGACTGACATTATGGAAATATCCTTAACCTCAACCAAATTCCAGGAACATTCTAAAAAGAGAACGCTGGCAAAGCTGGAATTGCTTTGTAGGGTCTTCGCCATTAGAGACCCACAAAATTATAAATCTTGGAAACTGCTGTTTTAAAAAAAGGATTGTCATTTAAAATGCATTTTTCCAGCATCATTTCAAATGAGTCAAAACTCTCTACCCGGCCCCACCTTTTTTGAAGGCTCCAACTCACTAACTTGGTCTAACTTGGATTTAGAAATGACGCAACTCTAAAGATAAGTATACACTAAATGCCCAAGCCGTTTGCACATGTCACAACAAGGTACCACCAACTGGGCTCTCTAACTCTCCCTCTGCCTTGGCCAATCACTGGACAGGTGGCCCCACGGAGGCTTTGCAGCAAAGCCCACATGTTCTCTTTAGTCACTAAGTTCTTCTTCTGATGCCAGTGCCACTCATACCTGAGGCGCTCCCCTTGGCCTCTGCCGTTTTCTGCTGTGGCTTTTGCTGTGTCACGGGGATGTGATTGCCATGCAAACAGCATTCCTGTCACCCTCTTTGCAGGCTCACTCCTTACTTTCCTGTCTGCTGCCTGGTTCCTTGCTTCTTCAGCAGTTATGATGCTGGGATGAGGAACTCCCTTCCCCACCAGTGTTACTGTTTTTTATTAGGCCTCTGATGAGGAATGCCTTCCTCCTTCTATTAGTTGCAAATATTAGTCATCAGTGGCCATTAATGTCATAACTCTCACTTAGTCTTTGTTTTCGAAAACTCCTCTGTGGGGACCTTGGCACGCATCCCCTGGGGGGGCAGCCCCTGTTTCTACAGTTGCCTCTACAGTAGAGATTGTTCTTCTCGCCGATGGTGACCAAGAGTGCCTGCACCAAGCAGAGCACCCGATTCCTGCCTCACTGTGAGACCAAGGAATTCCCAGGCCTCCAGGCCCTGCCAAGGAGACCAAGGCATGGTCTTGCCCTTCTTCCTCGTTCAAGAGACTTGGACCAGCTACTACTGCCGGCTGCACTGGGCCCCAGGGCCCACGCAACCCTGGGCTGCCTGCCATCACACTTCTGAATGCCCAGGGCGGGCATGTAGAATAGGTATCGCCTTCAGCACAAACTAAAAAACATTCACTTGATCCTCCCTTGAAGCTGGCAAGAGGCAGGCTGGGAATGTGCCATGGAAAGAAGAAAACAACCCTGCCAGATTGTCGGGTTTCCAAAGTCAAGAAGAGTTGGGGTTGGTGCCCCAGACCTGACTGCCGAGCTGACAGCCCACAGAGATGGCTCTGCGAGAGGGTGTGTCCCCTGCCCAGTGCTCTGGAGAACACCCCTGGCCTGCCCCGTAATCGCCTTGAGCAATTCCTTTTAGGGAAATTGTATGCCCAGGGCTACAGCAGGGAAGGAGCCTATTAAGTTACTCTGCATTTTCAGGGCAGAGGAGGGATTGTTTTTCACCATTTAGGGGAAAATTTGTCAAGGCCATTCATTTGGAATATTCTGTCAATCTCCATATGTTGATATGCTACCAATCCTTTGGTTTGGCTCAATGGCACTTCTTCCTTGAACCAGTTCCCTGCTGAACCTCCCGCCTGCACACAGCTGTGAATTCCTAAAGGGTGGTAACTGGTGGATCTTGGCTTCTGCGCAGCATCAACATAATGTTTTGTGCGTAGTAGGTGGCCAAATTAAATTGAGGTTTCTGGGTCTGGACAGTAACAGGGATTTGTTAAATTTAGGTAAAAACAAGTTTTGATACAGAAACACCTACCCATTTATTTCTAATTAAAAGCATCTGTTTTTTTTCCTTTAACAACTATAACTTGATTGCTTTTTCCTAATAAATAACAATGTTTTAATAGCTCTGAAAATTAGACATTATTATCAACTCTTCTCGACATTTGTTCTTTGTCTAAATTCTGGGGAGAAATACATAATTAAAATTTGATCAGTTGAATATTCCTTTCACGAATATTTAACGCTTAAGAAGAGTTAAGAGAGTATTAAGTCTGAAATATTTAAGTTTTTTTCCTCTTGGATTTAATTTTTATATATGGGACATATTTGTGGTGGGAGCTACCAGTTCCTAATGAAAATGATGGATAGTGATGTGGATTTGCTTCTCCCTGATGTCCTGTTGTTTTCCCCCAATAGGAAATAGGGTTTTTATTCAACCAAGGAACACAGTCCTCTCAAGGTCTCTCCATTAGCTCCAGAATTTATTTTGCCAGGTGACAACTCTAGCCTTTGAAATTTTTACCTAGAGAAGCAGCCCTTATACTGGCTGACTCTGATGTTTGGACATGAATATGGCCATCAGAGTCTAATAATCTTCTTTCTTTATGCATATACTAAATTTCTCTGCTAAAAGCTTAGATACCCCTAAACATCCACACCCTTCTGCTAGACCTAGTTTCCTTAGCTCATAATTTCCTGGTAAATATTACATTCTTCAAGGAACAAGGATTTTGCTGAGCTTCAACTGATACTCGATCCTCGCTTAAGTTGCCTTTGACAAGCAGAGTTCCACCTGCTTAGAGACAAGAGTCCTGACTTGAACTGGTATACCTGAAAATTGGACCTAGAGCTACTCTGAGGATGCTGAATGTATTCTCCATGGACTGATAAAGTAGTCTGGGATGTGCCTGTAAGGGAAGGCTGGGTTTGAACCATGCAGTTGATTAGAAAAGTTATTTTACCCTAGAAGCTTCTGCATCTTAGCTGCATCAGTTTAACCTAGCTGTTCTCTGGAGGAGACACAATCCCTCATTTTTCTTTTTCCTTTTTTCATCAGCAGTCAGACATCCAGGGGCACTCATACCCCCAGACATCCATTAGCTATCATTAAATATGATTTGGAGCTTTAACAATGCTGTCAATAGGCCATGGTATTTTGTCATCACTTTACTATCAGTTGCAATCCCTTTCACTTATGGAGATTTCTCCGTTTTTCATCTTTGTGGTTGCCAGACTTGTAATTTGTTTTTCTGTTTAATAGAAGTCTTAGAATCATTGGTATAAAGTATGCTATGAAAACCACATGCTTTTTAAAATAGCTCTTTTTGTCTTTAAAAATTAAAATACTGTGTTTTCATTTGTTCCAATACCAGTAAATGCATATTTTATAGCATCTCCTCTAAACTCTTCAACAAGACAATTAAAAAAATTTTTTTAGGCCACAGGAACCTCTCTGAAGCAACTTTTATATGCCTCTTCATTTCCCATTATGCAGCAAGGGGGACACTGAAAAATCTCAAATGCTGGCAAAGATTTTGGCTTCCTATAGATAAAAATGTGGAAGAACCAAAACGCGGTAACTCTTTTAAAAGATGTAATTCTTGCCTGGCCTTTCCTCAAACAAAAAAAGTGGGTGAAACAGGGCCTCTCCATTTAATCAGAAAGAAAATTTAAGTTGGGAACTATAATTAAACATGACTTAAATAAAATACTTCTCAACCCAATCAAGAGTAAATACAGCTTTTAAATTTCTAATGTTAAGGATTTCAAGTCTCTAAAAATAGAAATGTAGCTACATTTACAGAACTATTTGATATTAATATTTCATGTGGGGAACAAGGATTTAGTTTTAATGAATTCAGAGCTTTTAGTCCCAGATCAACAAACGTCTTTCATATGCATGTACCTGGGCAACTACCACTCAGATCAAGACGGAGCGCATTTTCAGCAGCTAGAAGGCTCCCTTGGATGTCTTCTTTGTCAATATCAGTCCACTCCCTTGGCTCTTCCCTGTACCTGCTATTCTGATGTCAATCACCATGGATTAGTTTTGCCTGTTCTCTATCTTTGTATACGTGGAAACATACTGCACGTGCTTTTTTGTGTCTGGCTTCTTTCTGTCAACATAATGTCTATAGGATGACTTGTCTATGTTTTGTGTAGCAATAGTTCATTCTTCCTAAAGATGGGTTTCTGCAACACCTCTCTCTTGGCAGTTGGAGGGAGTGCTACATACAAGGATATAGCAAACAAAAATCTGTGTTACTTTACTATTAGCCGAACATGTGCCCAGAAAGACCTCTTACCCCACAACCCCATTCCAGAGGAGAGCTCTGGTAAGTCTGACCTGGCGCTCATGGCGGGTCAGGCCTCTGTCTCACCTTTCTTCTCCCATCCCAAACCCACATTTGGATTTACCATCACCTGGCCAGCTATGGGATAACCATGACTGGAGTGTGCACGCAAAGGAGAGTTGCCCTGGCCGGTCCCGATGAGGCAGTTCGTAGGAAAACATAATGGAATGGAACTGTGCCTGACATTTTCATGTTCCCTCCCAAGAACAATTGTGACCTGGTCAATATTTGCATTTGAGAGCTATCTTAGTTCTTAGTGTTTCCTCTTCTTGGGGAAGATTGAGAAAGAGGTTTGGCAAGGAGGCCAAAGGGGGCAGTGGGCTTGGGGTCTACCCCATCTTATGGACTCCTATATAATTTATACTTATTTTTCAAAAACAGTCAGTATCTATTCTTTGATTCCTGACTATAGAATGAAGGCTTACCTCCTCTTCTTTCACAAAACCCAACTCATGGGCTGCAGTGGAGAAAACAGAGTTCAGAGGAGGGCCCAGGATGTGAGTCTTGGTTCTGATGCCAGGGAACTCAAGGGGTGCTTTTGGGCCACTCGCTTCCTTTCTCTTACGCCTCCTTTGCAATATGTGAAAGTTTGACTAATGGACCTCTTTGCATCGCATAGAAGTTTTAAAGGCAACAAATTAGAGACTTCATGAGAGAGTATATTTTACACTTCAGGGCTCTTCCACCCTTGTGTGAATAAGCATCTCTAAGACAGGCTGCCCCACTCCTCTGGAGATTCCTGAATGTCCTATGTCCTGCCTTTGGTCAGGGAGCACAGCGCTGAGTGCCATTGTGATGTGTGGTGCAGATTACTAACTTCAGGCTGGGGACCTTGTTTTATGGTATCCATTTGGCATAATGTTGAAATAAAGCACTTACTCTGAGGGAACAGTTGAGAGAAAGTGAAGGCTTAGTGTCTGATCTATTCCTTGGAGAGTTGGACTGCTTCCGGTCAGTGTGTGTGTGTGTCTGTGTGACAGGCTTTCCCTGACTGCACTAAGGACAAATGTGGTCAGCACTTCTTGGGCCATTTATGGCTTTCTAGTTATACATTGTTTTTGCTTTGTTTTGACTCTTTCTTGAAAAACAGGCTGTATTAATTTCCTACTGCTGCTGTCAAAAATTACCACAAACTTAGTGGCTTATAACCACACAGATTCATTGTTTTAAATAATAAATTCTGGAGGTCAGAAGTCCAAAGGAGGATCTCACTAGGCTAAATTCAAGGGGTCAGAGCCCTGTATTCCTCTCTGGAGGCTCTGGGGAAGATCCATTGTCTTGCTTTTCCAGCTTCTAGAGGGGGTGGGGTCCACCTTCCTTGGCTCAAGGCCCCTTCCTCCATCTTCAAAACCAGCAAGGCCTGTTGAGTCTTTGTTATACGTGTCGCTCTGATACTGAATTCTGCCTGCCCCTTCCACATTTAAGGGCTTTGGTGATGGCACTGGGCCCATCTAGGTAATCCAGGAAAACCTATTTTACAATCAGATAATTAGCAAACTCAGTTCCATCTTTCACCTTAATTCCCTTTTGCCATGTGATTTAAAATAAATATTCACAGGTTCTAGGAACTAAGATGTGGACATCTTTGGTGAGGGACATTATACTGTCTACCATGCAGATATATGGTAATTTCCTTATCTGATTAAAAGGAGATAGGGTAACTGCGATTAGCATTTTCTGGACTCAAACTTATTATTTAAGTTGGGAAAAATAATCTTTTATATTAAATGGATACATTCTTAAAAGTGCATAATTAGCAAAGAATAGTTATATGTTCAATTATAGGTCAGGAAGGACATTTCTTTTAGATATAGGAGTGTGAGAAGGACAAAATGACATAAAAGTGATGAGCACCTTTATGTGAGAAATGTGTGTGTGTGCTAAAGCTCGCTTGTGTGCCTATTTTCCTAGTCCACATTTGGTGACATCATGCTAAATGGCCAGAAATTAGCTATGGTGGGAGTATTTACACCACGTTGAATGGCAAATGCTCTAAGGTAGGGTTTTAGCCTCCCTGGAGAGCCCATTGTTAAACATTAACCAGCACACCACTGGGGCAGAGATGCACTGCTTTTGTTTTAGCAGCACTGTGTGGCCAATACTGCACCTGTTTGTTCCCTGCCCTGTGGCTGGAGGAGGGGCAGCTGTCATGTTGCTTTAGGACCAGCAGGTGTTCTCTCAGTGCTGTCTACACCTCTCTGGTTGTTATCAGAGGTGTGGGCTGGACAGGGAGCTAACTTCTCTCTCAGTGGTCAAAAGGTTGTTTCTTTATTACTCACTACAATCAGAACCTCTGTCTGTCCGGCATTTGTTTAGATGTTTTGCCTGACCAGTCCAATCCCCTCCATTGTTTGTACCCCACCCTTGCGGGGCCAGGGCCCCTTTCTCTGAGTTGCATAGTGTGCCCCGCAGTAGCTATGAGATCAGTGGCACTCAGAATTCACAGGAATCATCAGGGGAGCTTTTTAAAATGCAGATTCTAAGGTTCTGCCCCAGAGATTCTGACTCAGAAGGTCTGGGTTGAGGCGCAAGGATCTGTATTATTGATAAGCACCAGGTAATTCTAAGGCAGGAGGTTCATGGCCACACTGACTACCCCAGCCTGGAAACTACTTGAAGGCTGGCAGGCCAGACACCTTAGGTCTCATTCTGTCTATACACTGTAGGTTCTTACTGGGGAAGGAGTAGTCATTTTAAAGAAACACAGATGCAGTCTCTAGGAAATATTCTTCCATCTGGCATTTAAAGGGTATGATTATTATGCATGTAGGTGGGTGCAGAATACTACTTCCTAGGTCTCTGGAGAGAACGCTTCTTTG
Organism: Manis pentadactyla; assembly: GCF_030020395.1. Lineage (NCBI taxonomy): Eukaryota > Metazoa > Chordata > Mammalia > Pholidota > Manidae > Manis > Manis pentadactyla. Next base: position 44,056,812 of record NC_080030.1, read on the forward strand.
GAGAACTTTATCCGTATGGAAATGTGAAAAGTTGACACATCTTCTAAGATTGGTCTTCATGAGCCCAAATATTCTGAGTATTTAAAAACAGGTTTATTGAGCATCTCACTTTCAATTTCCATGGATATGTTTACTGTTTGCTGTGCCACAAACAATGTCTGTTGAGAGGAGGATTCAGTCTTCACTAAATCCAGCCCAACTTGTTTTTTATCAGCAAACCATTCTGACTGTGGCAATTTTCTTAGCAGCAAAAATTTTGGATGGTTGTGTGATTTTTAATTTTATTCTTTTTCATTTTATACATGAGCTATTTGGGATCAGATTGGTTTTCTTTAAAATATATATTCCAAATTAGTTTATATTGAGTTGATTTAAAAAGAGAGAGAGAAATTACTAGCTTATGAGACTTTGGCCTCAAGGCCTTTGATATTTGATACAAAATTTTTTATCCCCCACGATGCAATCTTTCAGTAGCATGTAGGCAAGTTTCAAGTAAATGGAGGAGTAATGAAAAATCTAATATAAAGGTTATAATTTTCTAAAGAAATCTGTTTCTTATTAAGATCAAGTATATGTCAGTTATCTTTTATTTTTGGAATATCCACTGAATGCAGGGACTCTACTGCATGCTCCCATGTGTGGAGAATTTTACCCAGTGTAATCATTTTTTCTAGTTCAATAAACATATTAAAAAGAGAAAAATGAGATATTTTCTATATCTCATCAGCAGAATAAATATGTCTGGGTTAGTAGAAAAGACCCCTGACCATGTAAGACTTGGGCTTGAATGCTAGCTCTGTCTCTATAGGTCTCATTTGTAGGAAGACCATAAAGAATGAGGAGAATATTTGTCGTACATCCTACATACGGCAGTTGTGAGAATCAAATGCAATGACATATGTGAAAGAGTTTTATAAAAGAATAAGGACAAGATAATCTGTTTATAATAACATAATATAGTTATTGGATATAGTTTATAAATATTAAATTCTGCATAGAGGTGGAACATTCCCAGCCTTAATAAATCCCATTTCTTTCCCTTTTTTTCCTATTCTCTTTGGTTGTACATAGAATTTTTGTGTTACCATTTTGAAAGGAAGTTACTGTGTTGTATAATAAAATGAATTATTGTATTATCATTTTGAGATGAAATCATTAAAGTGCCTCATATTCCTTTCTGCTTCTGAAAAATTTCTTTCAAAGAGTAAGCAGCCTGCCCCTGGAAGCGTCTCAGCACAACGCTGGCCTGTCAGAGAGCTCGAGGTAGTCAGCTGCTTCCTGCTGGCTGGAAGGAGGTCGTGGCACTCACTCTTAGCTCCCAGACCGCTGTCTCATGACACTCTCTAGTTCTCCTCTCCCCTGGACCCTTTGAAGTGTACCTTTTGTGGAGGCCTGAGCAGTAAATGTCTGCAGTGCCTGTCTGGGTCTTCTTCCCCATTCCAAATTTCACATCTGACATGTGAAATGATGCATACTCTGTCATATGAAAACAACATCACTGGTTTCATCAGTTCCTTCTCTTTTCCATTTTAAAGTGGCAATAGCATGGGTTAAGGTGAGAAGTTATTTTAATAAATATGGCCATGTTGAGGGAGTGAGAGATGCCATCTGCAATGAAGGTTGTTAAGCCATGTGATGTTCTCTATGGAGGAAGGGCTGAGGGAAGGCAGCAGATATTTCAGTAATGACTATGAACTTCATGGACTTTATTATAGATTGCTCAGTGACCTCACCTATTAAGCCTGAAATGATGTAAATGGAGAGTCCTAAAATGAGTTTAAAAACAGTCATATGGTCTGAATTGGCTAGTAAGAATGCATTCAGCTGCAAGAAATAGAAGCTCAGCTCAGACTGGCTTAAATTATATGGACATGTACATAACCACATGAGTGAAAATCTAGAGGTGGTAGGTCAGACTGCAAGCATGGTTTGATCAAGCCTTTCACTTTATTTTTCTGTCGCAGCTCTGTATTCCTCTCTTGACTGGTGTTCTCAGACTAGTTGCCCTGGAGGTCTTTGGATGGCTGCCCTTGGCTATCAGAGCTACACTGCTTTCTTGTTGACAAAGAAGTAAGGAAGAAAACAAGAGAGTGGACTTGGTACGTCTTACAGAAGAAAGAAATAAGTATCCTTTTAAGACTCCAGCAAATCTCTCCTATGTTATGTTGGTTTCAATGAGCCTAGACATTTCTATTCTGAAGCCAGTTACTGACAAGGGTTAATAGGATTAACTCACACTAAAGAGCCAGGGTAAAATAATTGTTACTACGTGCAGTTCATTTCTGTGTAACAAACAACCACAACATCTCAACAGTAAGTATTTAGTTCACATGTCTGTGTCTTGGCTGAAGGTTGTCTGATCTAAGATGGGCCCAGCTGATATGACTTGACTGGATTGCCTCTGCTCACATAGGTTCCCTTCTCGCTCCATATAGAATCTCCTTCTGGGACCACAGGCAAGTTCTTCTCATGGTGATGGTAGACGTGAAAGTGCAAGACCTCTTAAGACTTAGGTTTGGAAGTGACATGCCATGGCTTCTGTCTCATTTAATTGGCCAAAGCAAGTGGCCAATAAATGGCCACTAAACTAAACTTAAAGAGGAGGACAAATACTCTCTGTCTGGTTAATGGAGAAACTGCAATCTCATATGGAAGAGGCTGAAGGCTTTGCTGAGCACGTTGAGGCGAGTAAGGGCTTGTGTTTACTGACAAGCTTAAGGGGGCATCAAGATATTTAATCAAAAGAAATGACATTTTAATGAAATATTTTTAAAAGTCAAAATTAATGAGAAAAATCCATCATGAGCAAAATAGCAGAATTTTAAATAAAGACCAGATCTTGGGGAAGATTATGGGAAAGGGTAAAGAAGTAGGGCCAATAATTCAATCTCCCATAGGCTACCAAACACAATGTTCCCTTTATAGAATTCTCATACTTCAGCCTTAGGAACCTTAAAAATAACTCTGCCCTCTTGAGGGTTGTGGCTTGTTTCCTTCTAGGTCTGTAGCTCAAGAATCTGGTTATCCTGGAAGTCTTCAAGGTATTTAATGGAATCATTTCCAGAAAAAAACCTGAAGCATAAACTGTCTCCTGAAACTTCCCTGGTGAAAACAAAACAAAACAAAACAAAACAAAACAAGTAAAGAAAATCAAGTTTCATTCATTGGTTCTTGTACATCCATCCATTTCTTGTGTGCGGTTGCAATGTCCAAAAAAATTAAAATTAGTGGGGTATACCATGATCTTCTAGAAACTGAACTTCATAATATTTTTAGATGTTTAAATATAGTACATGTCTTGACAAAGTACAGTGAAAGTCTTTTGGGATCAAACCCAAGGCATGCCAAGGGTGTTTAACTTTTTCTAAGTGAGACTGGTTCAGGAACTCAAGAGCATACATTAATATGGGGAGAGCTTTCTCCTGTCCTGTGTGGTGGGTGATGGGCTGATCCCAGCACCGAGGATGTCAGGGAGAAGGAATGACTTCACAAGTTCACAGGACTCATTATGTGTGGTCCATGGGCTACCACAGAATCATGTGGCAAATAATATTCAAAGACACCAGAATTTTTTTTTTTTTTTACATAATTATTTTTTATTGAAGGGTAGTTGACACACAGTATTACATTAGTTTCAGGTGTACAACACAGTGATTCAACATTTATATACATGATAATTCTAGGTACCAGCTATCACCATACCAAGTTGTTACAATATTTTGATTATATTCCTTACGCTATACATTACATCCTGGTTACTTATTTATTTTACAATTGGAAGTGTGTACTTTTCTTTTTTTTTCTTTTTGTGAAGGCATCTCTCATATTTATTGTTCAAATGGTTGTTAACAACAATAAAATTCTGTATAGGGGAGTCAATGCTCAATGCACAATCATTAATCCACCCCAAGCCTAATTTTCATCAGTCTCCCATCTTCTGAAGCATAACGAACAAGTTCTTACATGGAGAACAAATTCTTACATAGTGAATAAGTTACATGGTGAACAGTACAAGGGCAGTCATCACAGAAACTTTCGGTTTTGCTCATGCATTATGAACTATAAACAGTCAGTTCAAATATGAATATTCATTTGATTTTTATACTTGATTTATATGTGGATACCACATTTCTCTCTTTATTATTATTATTTTTAATAAAATGCTGAAGTGGTAGGTAGTTACAAGATAAAGGTAGAAAACATAGTTTAGTGTTGTAAGAGAGCAAATGTAGATGATCAGGTGTGTGCCTGTAGACTATGTGTTAATCCAAGCTAGACAAGGGCAATAAAACATCCACATATGCAGAAGATTTCTCTCAGAACAGGGGGGTGAGGTTCTAAGCCTCACCTCTGTTGATCCCCAATTTCTCACCTGATGGCCCCCCTGCGATTGTGCCTGTCTTAGGTTGTTCCTCCCTTGAGGAATCTTACCCGTCTCTGGCTAACCAGTCATCTTCCGGGGCAATACAGGGAAATGTAAAGTTGGTAAGTGAGAAAGAAGCCTTATTGTTTGAGAAGGTTAGCTTTTTACTTCTTTGCATATTTATGCCCTGTGGCTTCTATGCCCAGCATTTGTCTTGAGGTATCTTTACCACTTGGAAGAATTATGATACTCGGTAAATTCGATATGAGGCATGAATTCTATTTAAGGGTTGTAATTAGGAAGGAAGAAGAAAAGCTATAGAAGTAGCAGGTGGAAGAAAACATGGGAAGATTGATTATTTCTTTGACATATCTTCTTGTAGAGTAACTTCAGCATGTATAGGTTTTAAACTACTAATTAAATTGCACACACACATTAACATAATAGGAGTACAGTTACATAACCAAAGCATACCTGTAATTACCAGCCATCTCCAGTGAAACCAAGAAAACCAGTTAGGCACCTTAGGCATTTGTGAAAACTTATCTATGATATGGTGGATATTGTCCAACTGAACTTGAACAGTCTGAGAGAAATCAGACAAATTAAAACAACCCATTCCTGGGGACTGTTCACATCCCATATGTTCTTTTAACAGTAAATAGTCTGTAGTTGTAAGATTTTGGAGAGCTACAACTTGCACTTCTCCTAATTCTTGGTTGAGTTCCAACAGTATAGATCCAGTCAAATTTGTTGTTTTACTGTATGCACAGGCCAGCTTAGATATCTCCTTATTCATTCCCATGGCAAGTCCAGGAACTGGTGGGATGAGTGCATCTACACCTGTAGCAGTGCGTGGATCTTTGTTGGGGTTTTTTGATGATCATCTTCTGGCATGAGTCTTCCAGAGAGTGCTCATGTTGGAAGTTCTTTTTCATATCGTATCTTAGTTCATTTTCGGGGTAGCCCAATTAGGCTTTGATCCTCTGTATAAACACAAACAGACCCTTTGCCTACACTTTTATATGCCCTTTATACCATTGTGTAGAACTCATTGGAGGTCACCACACAGGAACTGCTTTTTTGTTGTTGTTGTTGTTATCATTAATCTACACTTACATGATGAATATTATGTTTACTAAGCTCTCCCCTATACCAGGTCCCCCCTATATACTCCTTTACAGTCACTGTCCATCAGCATAGCAAAATGTTGTAGAATCACTACTTGTCTTCTCTGTGTTGTACAGCCCTCCCCTTTCTCCCACCCCCCATGCATGCTAATCTTAATACCCCCCTTCTTCTCCCCCCCCTTATCCCTCCCTACCCACCCATCCTCCCCAGTCCCTTTCCCTTTGGTACCTGTTAGTCCATTCTTGAGTTCTGTGATTCTGCTGCTGTTTTGTTCCTTCAGTTTTTCCTTTGTTCTTATACTCCACAGATGAGAGAAATCATTTGGTATTTCTCTTTCTCTGCTTGGCTTGTTTCACTGAGCATAATACCCTCCAGCTCCATCCAATTTGCTGCAAATGGTAGAATTTGCCCTTTTCTTATGGCTGAGTAGTATTCCATTGTGTATATGTACCACATCTTCTTTGTCCATTCATCTATCGATGGACATTTAGGTTGCTTCCAATTCTTGGCTATTGTAAATAGTGCTGTGATAAACATAGGGGTGCATTGGTCTTTCTCAAACTTGATTGCTGCATTCTTAGGGTAAATTCCTAGGAGTGCAATTCCTGGGTCAAATAGTAAGTCTGTTTTGAGCATTTTGATGTACCTCCGTACTGCTTTCCACAATGGTTGAACTAATTTACATTCCCACCAGCAGTGTAGAAGGGTTCCCCTTTCTCCACAGTCTTGCCAACATTTGTTGTTGTTTGTCAAAGACACCAGAATTAAAAAAAGTATTGGGTGCAAAATGCTATCATTGTTTTATTTGAAAAGCAAATCTCTTCTCTAGCTTGAAAAACTGGAGCTACAACTTACTTCCTCCTAAATTTGTTCCAGGGGGAGTCATGCTTTGTCATGTGGGGTGATAATCACCTTTCCACCTCATCTGACTCTCTGACCCCCAATCCAGTTGCACCTGGAGACATATGGGAAGGAGGGGCCAGGTAGGGGCAGGCACCAAACCAAGGAGAAATAGGAGTCTTTTTGTGTGGTGAACTGACCAACGTTAAGTGAACCTTTAGCCTCAACGTATTTCCCATGGTGACCTGACATGGAGCCTGAACTACTAACACTTTCAGTAATTATGTAAATAATTGAGGTACTGAATCTCCTAGAGGCGCTTTAAAGGGTCAACCTAACTGAGAAGGTCATTCAGACATTGACTGACTTATAATGACAGAGCTGTGCATCCAGTGGGATTTAAACTGGAGACAGAGAAAGGGAACAGAAGTCCTGGCAATGTGGTGAAAGCTGCATAGTATGAGGACAGTAAGTATCACTGGGAAATAGTGTGAAAATGAGTGAGATATTTGAAGGAAACTATTAGGAGAGGCAGAAATGAAGTACATGGTTGCAGGAGTTTCTATGGTGACACAGTCAGCATCACAATGAAGTGAATTCATAATATAGGGTAGTAAATATGATTTTCCAAGAATAACCAAGATTTGGAGAAAATGCACAAAGGAAGGGATAAGCTTCATCAAAGTCAGTATAATTTTTAAAAATAGCTAGTGTGACCCTATATTCTCTGCCATGATTTCTCTATTGACATTTATTTTAATACAAAGTCTGAAGTTATTCCTTAAAAAACCACAAATGTAAACATGCCACTTCCTTGATTAAAAAGTGTTTGGTGAATTCTCATGGTCTACAAACTAAAATTTAGACTTCTCTGCATGGCATAAATGCTCTTTAAAACACTTTATTCTACTTCATTTAAAATCCAAAATAAATATTTGCTGAGGACTCACTGTGCTATTTCAGGACTTGCCTTTACTGGTGAACAAGGCCACTTCCCACCTGTGCTTCCCACACTAGAGCCCCCTGGTTATCCTCATGCTAAGTCCTCCCCACACTCTTCCTGTTCTTTGCCCAGAAACTCCTACTCATCCTTCAAGGCCCAATTGACAAAGCTCTTCTCTACAGCCTTCCCTCACAGGCCAAGCAGAAATAATCGACCCCTTACCTGTTTGCAAACAGCTCATAGATTTTATTTCAAGTACAGGAATTAGAATTTTATTATTAGTTGATTATCTATCTCTCCAGTTGGTTTGTAAAATAAGTGACAAGTAAGGGCCTAAAACAGTAAAGGAGGGAAGAAATGAGCGAAGGAGATACACACCTGCACAGAGAAGCACAAACCGGAAAGTGAGGGCACAGGACAAACATGGCTGCTAGGAGCAAAGGAGAGAGAGAAACCTTCAGGGGGAGGTGCCCCTGAGGGCAGGCCTGGGATTTGTAGATCACGGTGGGATATTTTGGAGGGCCTAGTGCTGAAGAGGAGGATATGGGAAATAAGCTAGGAGGTGACACTGAGCTGTCAGGAGCAGGGTTTTGTCAGCTTAGTCCTACAACCACACCCTAGGTACTGTGCAAAATTCTGGGGAGATTCAACCCAGAATTGCATCTAATAGAGTAAATGTTTCTCTGTGTGTGTGCATGTGTGTGAGTGTGTGAGTGTGTAGAGAGCAGAGTGGGCAGAGAGCAGGGAGAAGAGACTGCAGCATAGTAAAGTTTGATATTAGACAAGCAAAGAGAACATTATAGAAAAATACAGGAAGGAGTCTCACAATATGTCCACCTGGCATTCCTCTTCTGTGTAATTCAGCCTCATGTGTGTGTGGTTGGGAGGATGCGGTGAGGGTCAGGGAGAAGGTCGCCACACGTCCTGTAAGAGGCAGATTCATGGCAGAAAAAGAATAGAAGTGATAGTGACTGGGGGTGGGGACTTGACTACTCCTGGGACAAGACAAAAGAAAATGGCAGACGTCCCCAGACACAGGTCCAGAAATAGACCAAGGAGGAGCAGCCGTGGGACACTCCTCTGGGGGTCTCATCCTTTCATAGCAGACCTCCAAAAATTCCTGACTTAGCTTGTTGATAATTTCATTTCCCAGCGGGTACGCAAGGAGCTAGGGGAACCATGCCCTTCAGTAAATTTTAATGAACAGGCAGAATTTGAGTCCACATGGTGTTACTTATGGGTACCTTGGGAGAAAGTGTGTGATAGGTGGTGAGGGGAACCCAGACACGTACAATTTTCTGTGAACTCCAAGTTTGCGGAATGCTAGTTTCTTAAAATTCAGGAGAAAGATGGACATGATTTCATGGCCCAGGATTTTGAAGAGAGGGAGGCTCAAGAAGGCCTGATGAACTCACACCTGGACTTGGATTGTGTGGTTATGACTGATCTTATTGAAAATAAAAGGGACCCTTCCACCCACTCCCCAGAGTGGCTATGCTAGGAGCGCCCTGATGAACTTTGAGTTGAAAGGGGCAGGTACAGAAACTGGTAAGAAAAGCACAGAATCCAGATAAAAACAAGGAACCTGGTGAGCATAAGGAAGAATAGTGTCAGAAATGCCAAAACCCCAAATGAGTTGATGATTGTAAAAGAGGCTGAGGACTTTACAGTCATACGAGGTCAAAAGATCAAGAAAATGATTTGGTTCACAAGAATCCCAGTGGTTAGGAGCACGGGCTCTGACCTTGGCTTCCATGTCTGTAAAGGAGCACTAACAGTACCTACCCCGAGGGCTATTTTGAGAACCAAACAAAATAACGTGTGTGAAACACATGGAAGGGCGGCTGGCCTGCGGTGGGGAGGAGTGTATGATGGGCCGGACGCCGTCTGCGTTTTTACGGGCGTTGCAAGCAGGTCCTGCGCCCGACGGCAGGGCTGGGTGGCAGACAGACGGGCCAAGTCCCACCCTCATGCAGCTGACATTTATGAGGGAGAAGTAAAGGCTCCTGAGAGGCAATAACCGTGTGGTAAGGGGTGCAGGGCAGAGGGGAGCGCCTGCCCGAGAGAAAGAGACTCAGACTGAGAGTGGAAGGAGAGTGGGGGAGGGGTGGGTGCGCAGAGAAGCAGCCTGATGCGCAGCCTGCTGAACAAAGGAACCGAAAGTTGGCTGTGACTGTGGAGAGCCTCTCAAGTGGCTTAGAGAAAGCAGAACCCTCCACTTTATGTTTTGTTTCAGTCTTTTTGGCCAGTAAGCATAAGAATATATTGGAGACCCTAAAGGTCTAAATATTGGAGACGGGAAATGACAAGAGCACTTAGCTTCTCCCAAGGAGAGCACAGCCCCCGACCATTGAGCCACTGGGTCCTGACTTCCTTGCCATCAAAGGGTCTCTACTTAATGCCCATCCAGGAGCACCTGCTTCAAACATGGGATTTCTGTGATGTTTCGACTTTTATTTTAAAAAGTTGTCAAGCAGAAAAGCATACAAACTTCCAACTAGTCATTTTATAAAATGCTTCGTTTCAGTGGTGGAAATTAAGTGGATTGAGGAGGTCGTCCAGGAAGATATGTATTTACATTTGCTGAAAATTGTTTCATGCAACCTGCTAGGAAAACAACATCCTATAAGAAGTAGACAGTGGGACAGAATTGAATTATTAGGCCTGGACAGGCCATTTGTTTTTAGGAGCAAATTCTAGGCAGCCATTTCCTTATGAGATACGAGTACACCTATGGTAAAAAGTCCAGTGACTGCTGTGTAATTTTTAAAATGTAAAGGCACAGGAAGGACAGATGGATATACAGCAATAGTTGTTTTCAGCATTTTTTGGAGAGACACAAAACTGGGAACCATCCATCAGTAGGGAATGGTGGAACATGGGTGGTGCAGAATACTGAAAAGGAGCTAGAGGGCTGTCCATGGTGTATACTTAAGTGTGCAAAGTAAACTGTAAAGTGTGCACTACTTCTGCATTCATAAAAAGAAACAACACAACACCTTAATTTTGTGCATATGTATTATAAACTAATTGCAAAGCACAGATAGAGCTCAGGATAGCAAGAATGGAGGGAAATTAGCAGGAGAAATAATTTATATAGCTCTGGGCTGTTTTATTTAGTCAAATAAGTGTGAATTGAGTCTGTAACTTGAAATATGATTTTTAAGTACATTAAAGAAACAATTTGAATCAGATATCAAAAAGAACAAGAAACGAGGAGAACTATCATGGTTATTTCACTTCTAGAGTATAAAACGCCATTTTAAAGTGATGTGCTGTGAGATGAAAGCATCTAAGCTTTCCTTCCACGGATCTTTGTGAGAAGTAAACACCACCACCATGTCAATCCACCATGTTGATGCAATTCCCATGAGTCCTCTGTCACCATTGAATGTGCCCAGGGTGCTCTTCGCCAGTTTGAGAAGCCAAGGGCAAATGCCATCCAGATGAGCCCCCACTTTTCAAAAGTTGAATCTTTAAGCTCCACTGATGCCTAATGTCATGCTCTCCCTCTGCCACTTCACAAAATCTATGACCCTTCAGAAAATGTCACACCTAGCAAACTCTTAGCATCTTGGTTGAGTGTGGACCCTGTAGCTGGATCCTTGAGTTCAAACCCAAGCTTGGTCACCTGGTGGCTGCTTGACTAGGCAAGTTGCTTAATTGCTCTGAGCCCAGTGAAGTAGGGATAATACTGGTATTCACACACAAGGTCCTAGGAGAATGAAACAATACATTTCGAAGTGCTTAGAGCAGCATCTGCAGGTGTTGTTCTATCACTTGCTGTTATTATCAGTCCAGATTCAGCTTTGGCACTACCTCTAGGATTCCCCTTTTTGACTATCTGCCTCTTCCTGTTCCCTCAGCAGCCTGCACAGTGTTCTGTGGACATTTCATTGCATGATTCTCTTTATCTAATCGTCTCCTCTTACCCTCCCAGTTTGGACTTGAGCAACTTGAGGGCAGGAATCAGATCTCCATCATGTTTGAATGGCCAGCACTTGGCACAGTGCCTAGCACGGGGTGGAGGCTAAATTGATGTTGAAGGTATGACAGGAACAATGGATGGATAAAACTATCTGACGTCCTTCCTGATTTAGGCTGTTTCGAAATACTTCAGAAAGCCTCAATGTTTGAGTTTGCATTTTGCTGTAGCTATTAGTACTTGTATCTTATTGCTGTGCATTTTCTAATTTATCTTTATATCAATCATGTTCTAACTTAAATTATGTGTTTTTTGGTTCATGGTGTGTATCTTTCATTCGTGTCCTTTTCAGTCACCCGCTAGAAGGGTCTGAGTGTGACTTTTTTTCCCCCGGATGTGGTGAGAGAATCTAGGAGGGAGGAAGTACAGAGGTGTCCTAAAGACAGTGACTAGAATTTCAAGGGGTCTTTTCAGATTCCACATTATAATGAAAGAAAAGGAACCAACCCCTTAAACGAAGACTCTTCAGTCACCTGTATCCAGGTCACATTTCAATTTCATTTCTTGTCATCAGCTCCTCCCCTTTGATGGTGTACTGGAGAGAAAACAATTAGGAAAGGTAGGATATTTAAAAGGGACCTGTTAAAGGGACCTTGTTAGGAAGAGATCCATTTCAAAGAACAGTCCTTTATTCTGACAGGGAATCTTTCAATCAAACAAAAACCTTGGGGTAAATCAATGAGGTGAAGCCATAGACCATTCATATAGTAAAGATAAAATATTACATTACATAGTGATGGGGCTCAGATGAAGTGTCTCCTGCCTCTTAGGTTAAGGGGGGTGGGTAAGAGTTTGCTCAAACCCATTTCCATTTCCTAGTACATAGGAACTAGATATAATATCAATCTGTTATAAATAAACATGATGTGTCTTCCCACATTGGTCATTGCTTCTGATTGGTCTACTCCATCTGTGACAACGAGATTACTTGTAAACCTGTCCTATATTTTAAAGCTGAACAAGAAATATTGATTACACAAATATTTTTATGTCACTATCTGTCTTAATAAAATAACACTCATGTCTGGACTGCATGTCAGTCTGCAAAGCCTGTCCAGAGCCAGATCTATTTATTTAAATCAGGGAAGGCAGATGGCCATGCTGGCAGCCATTCAGCTTGTCATGCTCACTTGGTGGAACACAGATAACACTCTTGGGTGTACACGAGCAGATTTCTGAAAGGAGGGAATTGACCCTGTGTTTATTTTATGAATCAGCAGGGAGCTATTTCAGATGCTAAGGCCAACAGCAGGCATAGCCGATTTCTTCCTTCTCTTTTTTTGAACCTATGTGGAGATCCTACTGGAATTTTGGGTTCAGATTCTTCTTTGGGTTCAATTTCTTGGAATTCCAGTTTATGAGAAGCAATGCTATGTCTGTGTTTGAAGGGTCAGCATGTATTAAGCACTTTCTGGTATGATCCAGTTGGTAATTCCCTGGTAAGGAAGAGGCTGGAACAGCCTGCCATCCTTGGACAGTTTTTCTGGGGACAGAGCACCATCGGTGATTCCCTGGCCACCTTTGAGGATAAATATAACAGCCCCGTGGAGGGGAAGTGGGCCATCCTTATGCCACAACCTTTTTGCTACAGCAAAACAGTCCAGACCCAGAAGCTGCCTTGAGGTTCGTAGGTGATTGCCAATAGTGAAGAGTTACACACTCAAGAAGTATTTGCATAGGAAATTCTCTTAAACCATGCATTTTGGGATGCTCCAATTTTGTTGGCAACTCAACCTCAGAAGAAAGGTCTCCTTTTGGGTATTGTGAGTCAGTTCAGTAAGTCTTCAATTTCCTTTCATGGGGAGAACTTTATTTCTTATTTTGCTCAAGGACAAGTTTATCTACCTCATAATTACACACACGAATTGTTATGGACTGAATGTTTTGTGGCCCCCCATCCCAGATTCATATGCTGAAGCCCTGACTCCCAAAGTGATGATATTTGGAGATGGGCCTTCAGGAGATAATTAGGTTTAAATGAGATCATGAGGGTGGAGCCCCCATGATGGGATTAGTGCCCTTATAAGGAGAGGGAGAGACTAGAGCCTCCCTCTCCCTCTCTCCCTTTCTTCCTTCTCTCTCTCTCTCTCTCTGTCCTCCCCCAACCCTGCTCTTCACATAGGGACCCATCAAGGAGGCTGCTGTTTGCAAGCCAGGAAGGGCTTTCATTAAACACTGAATCTGTTGGCACCTCGTCTTGGACTTCCCAGACTCTAGAACTCTGAGAAATAAATGTCTATTCAAACCACACAGTCCATGATAAGCAGCCCAAACTGACAACAAGACACCAACACTAAATAGAAACAGAATAGGATCATTTAGATTTCAAGGGTTAATAGGTTTGATTTATATTTAAACATTACTTTTTATTGATATTAGGGTTAATGGGACCAAGGGTGATTGTTGAGTTATCTCAAACCTTAAAAGATTCTTGTAATATTATGTTCTTATGGGGGAAAAATTAATCAAACTTGATAAAGATGAGTATTGGGTCCATAAAACCAGATACAACCAGAGACCAAACACTAGAATTGGCATTGTCACAATGATCATGGGAGCTTAAGCCTGACCTCTGCAAGAGCATCACTTAAATACAGGTATGTCTAACTGGCCGGAGGGAGTGACATATTGAGCTAAGACTTCCCCAAAATTTATTAGTTTTTTAATAGAAAGCAGAGCCTGAGGTACAAGGCAGCTATGGTTTTATGGGAAGGGAGTTTGGGGAAAGGTCAGAAACCTGGGGAAAGCAACAGAGGATACTGTTCCCCAGGAAGACCTTGGGACCTCCAGGAGCTGCTCTCGCTGGGCTGCAGAGAGAAGAGGTACCTGCAAGAGGGCAGTCAGCTTCAGGTCCAGGGTGCCTCCTCCCCAATTCTTCCTGCTTCTCCTTTGTGCATATGTATTCAGGGGAGCCATCCTGAAGTTTGATTCATGGGCTATGTATAGATGCAATTAAAGTCTGATTCTTTGGCTTGAGCTGTAATAGAAATTAGAGTTTAGTTTGTAAATCACTGCAGATAGTGTAGTATGGAATTAGTTTCTGGCAATATTTGCCTGGGAGTCTTACATGCTCTCTTGAAGATTGCATTCAGTCTGGCCTTAATTTATCTCTTTTATATTGTGTTTTCTTCTACTGTGGCTTGTGAGCAGAATTAATTTGGAAGCAGATTTTAAAAGGAGTGCATGTTCAAACTAAAATACCTTTGCTGATATTCAACCTTTGCAAACATTTATTGGATTGTTACCTCCTGGGACAGAAACAGCAGATATATTATAGTTACTTGTAATGCAATTTACAAAACCATTTACAGTTCACAGAATCAGCACCCTATTGATGAAAAGAGTTTAGGCAAAAAGTCACCATTTGAAAACAAAAGCCATGGGAAAGTCATTTACTTATATATATTATCAAGTTTAAGTATTAAACTTAGTCAGAAATGCATTATCTTAATCTGATTGGGCTTACATAAAAAAAAAATACCATTGACTGGGTGGATTAATCAGCAGAAATTTATTTCTTCACAGTTTGGAAGTTAGAAGTCCAAGATCAAGGTTCTGGAAAGTTTCCTTCTCAGGCCTCTTGGCTTGTGGGTGGCTGCCATCTGCCTCTGTGCTCACATGATCTCTTTTTTGTGCAAGAAGAGAGTCGGGGGTCTCCTCCTCTTCTTGTAAGTGCACCTACCCTAGGGATTAGGGTGCCAACCTCATGACCTCATTTAACCTTTGTCAGCTCACAGCCTTATTTCCAAATACAGTCACGGTGGGAGTTAGGGTTTCAACATTTGAAGTTTAGCAGGGCCACAAACATTTAGTCCATAAAATATATCATAATTAAATGTATAGCTCAAAAATTTCATATTAGTGAAAATATAACTACTTGACTTTGTACTATGTGTTAAAATAAAACTATCTGACTTTATGTTAGTCAAAAAGTAATGGACAAAACCCAACAGATATTACACACTTAGATTCTGTTCACTGTATTGTATACAAAATTATGCCACAATAAAGAAATGGAAGAGGAGAAAAATAAAAGAATAGTTCTTGATTTGAATCTTGCTAGTCAGCAAGCCTAATAGTGATGGTCCACTATTTCTTTTAATAATAATAATAATACTAAATAAGGATATCTGACTGTTTTATTATAGCATTTTACAGTTTACAAAACATTTTGACCTACCAGATCTCCTTACGCTGGAATTCTGGCAGCTCTCCCTGAACGCCTCCATCTATTGAAAGATGGTAGGATTCTGACAGATGGAGGCCGTATCCCTGCATGGGATTCTGACAGAGGGGGGGCCGTATCCTTGCAGATGCAGGGAGTGTCCCCACTGCCTCATAGCCTGCAGAAATCCTGTCATTCTACTGGAGGTAGCAAGCTAGATGACTTCTCTGGCAAAAGGGACAGGAAGACTGGACTCTCAGATTTGTCTTCCTCTCCTCCCAAGCTAAGTAGGAAGATCCCTGTGAGAAAGATAAGGAAATCACTGCCACAGCCGGGTTACATGGGGAAGGCCCTTAACCCAGGGCCTAGTCCCTGGAGAACTTTCAATAAAATGTGGTTATTAGAATGAATAATACTAAGACAGAGCACAGACAGGAACCTTGGCACAAACATGAGTGGGGTCAGCCTCACCATTCCAGGCCTGAAACTCTTGCTACTTCCCACCACTTTCAACCCAGGGGTGCCCATAGCTGGGCTGTTGGTTGTGGTCACAGGGGCTCATTTTTCATTTTGGGGCTGCCATGAACCCTGTGGCTAAAGATTCAAATAGACTGGCCTTGCCCATGTGCACAAAAGCCTGATGATAGACCAAGTTTACCTCTGTGTTACAATGTCCCCTAGACTGTCACCCCTAGGAGAACAGGAAATACCTCTGCTATATTCAGCAATGAGTCCCTAGGAACTAGCTCAGGGCTTGGCACATAATAGGTGCTCAGTGAGTATTTGTTGAATAAGGACTGACTCCTACTTTGTAATTCTGAGCCTTGCGGAGGTAACCAAGTGCCAACTTCAGGAGAAAAAAATCCACTCCTCATTAACCATTATTGAAAACAAACCAGAGGACAAAGTAAAGAAGGCTGTGGAAGCAGCTTGAATAAAACAGTCTGATTTCTCTGGCCAGTACCTAAGCTCACTGAATCTAAATGAAATGTCCCAACACCGTGTCAAAACATTTACATATGCCCTTCTAACTGAAAGCCTCGGATTGTGGCGAGGCTTTAGCATGCTTAAAGCAGCTTTTGATCACCACAGATTCTCGGCTTGTCCGTGACATTATTTTGACGGAGATGGTGTGGCTGGAGCCATGGCCTGCCCATCGAATGGCTTAGCCTCTGCTTCCTGGCTCAGTTCCTGGCTCAGGTGACCTCACCACGTAATCCCAGTAAGCCCTGGCCATGGCAACTCTGGGCAAGGTTTAAAGTAATGGTGACCAAGAGGCTAGGCCCAGCCTTAGTCTGGGCTTGTCTATCAAGTGATCATATGACATTTGTGTTGATAACAGTCAGACATGCCAGGCTCACTGGAAACCCAAATGCCCAGCGTGTGTGATATCTGCAGTGATCCCTTTCTAAGAGTCACTTGAGGTTTAGACAGAGAAACGCGTTTCATAGCTGGATATCAGTTGGTGAGGCCCTGACATTCCACAGTCAGTCGAGTTAATCCCTTGTAGAGGTCCCAGAGATATTTCCACTGCTGCTGTCTTCCCTTCTAAACTGGTCATCCGAATATGATAAATGTGAGTTTTATTGCTAAGATTAGATATGCCCTCAGCCCTAGCCCTGCAAAGTCGGGTGGTTTTGAACATGAACATTAAAGAAGGGCAAGGAAGGAGGTCTTGGCTGTGTCATCTAAGACGTAATCGCCTCCGTGGCTAAGTAAAGAAGCTGCCTTTGAACAGGAAAACTGGCTGTGTTCACAAAGCCTACATTAGGTGGCAAAGCAAACCTGTGCTTTAGGAGGAAAGGATGTGCCCTGGGAAGCCTCAGGCAGCTTCCAGACTGTGTAGGTTTCTGTCTTCCAGGAAGAATAGCTCCACTGGGTAGGGCTAGGCAGGCCCTGTTGGGCAGCGTAGTGGACAATGCATTGCTCTTGGAGTGTGTGGGGAGTCATATGGCCTGAGTGATGGGCATGTGTCCAGCCAGTGCCATCAGCACTGTAGGTCAGCCTTAACTGCAGTCAGTTTGAACCATGTCAGTTAGCGTGCCCTTGTGCACATGCACCCAGGTTTGGATGCTTGAAGGAGCACAGGGTAGAAACCAAACATGTATTGTGACTCTCCTCTTGTGTAGGTACAGAAAGTCCAGCTGCCCTCTCAAATAAGAGAAAAGAAACGTGGACTTTGAGGGACATAAGGGGGTCTTGGGAAATTCCAGAGTTCCATTGTGGGGTTCTGTGATTTTTCAGTCATGTTCCCATTGGGCTGTGGGGAGCACGGCACTGTCCTGAGGGCTGGGATACCGAAGGGACAGGAGAAGGACCCTGACTGCAGGAGCTCAGCAGTTAGTGAAGGAGGTGGCCTAGCACGCATGTGGCTAAGCACTATAGACACAAAGAGGGAGAAGGAGAACACAGTGCCATGGGGACACTGAGCGTGGGGTGCGCATACTGCCGGGCATAGGGAGTGTTCAGGTAAACTTCAGGGGGAAGCAGGGTTTTGAAGAGGTTTTGAAAAAGTGGACGTTTGTCAGGCAAATGGGTTTCATTGGGAAGGTGTTTAAGTTAGACTGGAGCATAGCATGAGTGCCCAGGAATGGGGATGGTGGCACACCAGGACCTGGCCCACAGTCAGGGCTGCCACGTGGGAAGCTCATAGGGGTTCCCTGAGAGCAGAGGGTGAGTTCTAGGAGAGTTCCTGCCAGAAGCTGAGGCAGGGCCACGTAGTTACAAACAAGGGCTTTGGTTTTACAGGTCTCAGGAAGCCGCTGAGGGCTCTTTAAGCAGGAGAGACCCGGTTCCAAAGTGAAGTTTGGAAAGATCAGCCTGGGATGCTGCGTGGACTGGCCAGGAGGAGGACACAGTGAACAGCCCAAGGCACAACAGGACTGAGTGCTTCGCCCTCTAGCACAGACTTTGGCCCAGGTTTGGCACCTTGGTGGTTCCATTGCCTCAAGGTGTGTGTGGCGGTCCTGGGAGGGAGCTGCCTGGGGGCTCTGTGCTCCCAGAGAAGCAGGAGGCACACTGGACAGACACAGTGCCTCTTGGAGGCAGGAGGTGGGCTCTGGAGAAGGGAAAACAGCAAGGAGGATGCGTGGCATCTCTGAGTCTAGTTCCCGAGCATGTAAAACAGTCCCTTGAGGCCTCCAGAAACACGTTACAAGAAGACTGTGCAAAGAATGAGGCTGAACAACAGCTAGTAGAGATGAGTAAAATAGAGTAAGAAAAAGACTAATTTTTGTATAAATTTACTTTCAAAGGAACAAAGTGAAGATCATGCATTTTAGACGGTTTTGTATCTGACTTTGTTCACTTAGCATTATTTCAACAGCATCAGCTTCTGCCTTTAAATATGTTGTATTTCTTGCTAAATTCCAAGGCATTCTTTGTGCTCAGGAATAATGCTTCATAGTGCCTAACACAGTCTACAGAAGGGACCTCTGTGCAAATAAATTAAAATATTTTACTTAGGTCATGTTAAAAATTAAGGAGGGTTGGAAAGATAAATTATTTGGCTCTGCAGTGGCATGTCAGACCAAATATAATATAGCAAAATATCGGTCTTACAAAAAGAAAAGTCAAAGGAAAAGATTATGTTCAAAATTGCTCCTGGCTGACTGGCCTCCTGGTTATTAATTCAAATGTCCCTCCTATTGGTGCTGTTAATGGCTTCAAACAGATCTTGTCTCCTTTCATGCAAGGGAAAAATTGGACCCATTCCAAAGAAAATAGCAGTAGCAGAAGGAAGCGAATATTTGCAGCATTGTTAGATAAGTCTGACTATTAATTTTCTTCAACTGAGTCCCTTTCCATTTTTCACAGATATTTCTTACACTGCTTAAATCTACAAGTTAGATGTTCCTAAAGCTTAAAAAAGATTTTTAAATAAGTAAGGAATTCTCCAGTTTGATTAACATCCTGTCCCCTTTCTCAGGCTCTTTCCCCAGTGTAAGGTACTGAACAAAGCAGTAGGAACCTCAGATGTGGTGTGATTTTTTTGTTCTCAACTAGAGGTGGGGGCATTAGAATCTTTGGGGTTAGGGAGGAGAGCTAGGCAGAAATAATTTCAAAAAGCTTCTCATGGGATTCTGACATGTCCTCAGGGTCCTGGTTTTAATATTTAGAAAGTATTTCTTCATTTTGAGCTCTGTGTAGTGGTCATTTTTCAGTTTTTTGGATGTCTTAAATCCATTCCGTCTTCCTAAGAGCACCATGATTTTCTTCTGGGGCACAAATATAATCTACCTTCCACTGGAGCTGCTTGTGTTGGACAAATAAACCTGGATGTCTTCTCCCTGTGGAAGTTAAAGAGATCCCTGTAAGTTCCTTCTGCCAGACTCTTTCTGTCACTTCCCTGGGACCGTCAAGGGGCAGAGGCTTGGGACCCAAGCATGCCTAATGAAATGCATGCTTCTAGGACTTGAGAGTGACACAAAAACAAAGGAAATGGTTGGAAATTTTTTTTGTTTTAGAAGTGGTGCCAAGGTGGTCAAGATCTTCTAGAGCTACCACTTTCTGGCTGGCCCTAAGTCAGACATGTTTCTCAGCTTTTCCATTAACTGGTGAATTCCTCTCTCCAAGTCAGGCGAGTTCTACTGCTCAGCAGAGAATGCTGACTGATGTTATCTGTCACCTCTAACTTTACCCTTCTGATCCTAGTTCAGGTCTCTGCTGTTACACACAGTACATTCAATCCCCTGTCTGTATGACCTCTGAAATTTTTGAAGACATGTACCATGTTCCTCCTAAGATTTCTCTTTCTCAAGTGAACATCCCCATTTCTTTAAATGCTTCCTCACCTGTTGTGGTTTACGTAGCCTTCACTGTTCTGTTTTCCTTGGCATATAGACCAGTTTATCATTTGGTACTTTGTTCTGTTCAGATTGTGGTCAGATCTTTCCCTTCCTTACTTTAACCTAGGTACTCTATTTATGTGACTTTAAACTTGCATTTGATGTTGTTAATCTTATGTCACACTCTTGACTCTGAGTGATACATAGTGGGCATTCTTGTATTTTTCAGTCGGTTTTGAAAAATTAGAAGTGGGATTTAGCCCTTATTCTTCTTAAATGTTGTGCCTTTTGTTTTTGTTCTATCCTAAGATCAATGCCATTAAAATCTTTTTTTGACACACTCTAATCTTAATAGTTCTTCATATCTTTTTATCACCTACTTGCTTGGCAAATATGCCTTTGATGTTTCCTTTAGATCATTGGGAGAAGGGTTGCCCAGTTCAGTGGTATAGTACAAAAGATCTCCCTCCAAGTACAAATCAGTTCATTAATATCCTGCACAGCGTATTACTTGCTGAGAATCCAACTTAACTACACTATATTTTTCCATCTTGCCCACAGAAAATGATGAGCAGCACTGTGTGCTCTCTGGCTGGAAGCGCCATGTGCAGTGTGTACCTCCTGGGGGTGGGGTGGGCATCTGTGAAATGCAGTTTGCTTTTCTATCTTCTTTTTCATATTGGTACCATTTCCCTCCAAGCAAAGCCTTAGGCAGAAGCCCAATACATATAAAACAGTGGGTTAGCTCAGGGGCCAAGTGGGGGTAGGGGTGGGCAATGCTTGCCCCCAGTACTTTAGCCACCTCCTTACCCCTCCACCTTTGCATTTCCTCAGAAAGGGGTGACTTCTAAGCATTTATGGCTTCAACGTTCTGATTTAAAACATGGTAAATAGCAATGGTTTCCTTAATTATTTCTTTTGCTTTCTTCAGATGTCAGCAGGAGAAACCAGGATTTTATAAGATATTCTGCTTTCGTAGGTTTTTATTTTATCTTAAAAATATTATTGAAATCCTCCTACACGAAAAGCTTTGTGCTAGACGCTGTTGTTGAATCTCAGGTGTCCTGCTCAGTACATTTATTAAAGACTTAGAGGAAAATATAAGTGACAAAAGTGTGAGTAATAATTACTATTAAAGACAAAATAGAAAAATCTTCATAAATTGAGGTGAGGATAGTGGGAATTTCATAGGGATAAATGTAAACATGTCACTTTTAGGTTTTACAAGATTTATAAATGAATTATCCAAGTATAGGATTGAGAGATGTACCTGAAAGGTATTTTGCCTTTTGCCTTTTGGGGAGAGTTGCAGAAGCAGGGTGGTGAAAGATAATGCTACCTTTCACAGAAAGCCTATAATTGGCCAGGTATTTAACTTAAATCATGGTTAGTTTCTGGCCTTAAGAAATATATAATCTAATAAACAACCATGTTGTGATAGTGCAAAGGAAACCAGGCCTAATCAGTTGGGGATTTCATTTGAAGAGTAAGATCAATCCACAATTACCTAGTGCTATTGTTTTAACATAGGAGCTCTAACTTGCTTTAATTAATTTTTTTGCTTTCAAGAGAAACTAAACTCCTTTATGAATTATATATATATATAGTGATTGGTTCAAGTGTTTTTCTCAGATTATCAATATTATATAGAAAAGCTGTTCAGAGCATACGAAAGATACTTGGAATATAATCGCCAAATTAAGTTTAACACTTAGTTTGTAGGAAAATTAGAAGAAAACCCCACAAAAGTTGTTAAACTCTACCTACCTACATCCATGCAATTTACAGAATGCCATTAAGCATCTGCTTGCATAAGTAAATAAGCACAGATGCATGCCTATTTTCTTACTGCTTTTTTCAGCTTTTTCTGTGGTACAGAAAATAAAGTCTTTGATACTAAAGTGGTGACTATTCAAGTTCACAGAACATGTGGTAGTTCATTGTTGACTCCCTTTGCTCATACGTAATAGAAGGGAATCATTGTCTACATTTCAGCTCCCCTTCCTAATGTTCCCCAAATAGTGATGTAGAAGTTCAGAACTACAAGAACTGCATTGTAATATTAAGGCTCCAAGTTTAGTGTGGCAGCCTAGGATTAGAATATAAGTGTCTGGAAGGTAGAGACCTGTCTTCTACTTCTCTCAGGAGGAGCTCCCTCTGTGAGTGAGGAGTTGGAACTGGCATGCTCAGTGTGCTTGCCTGCTTTCTATTCCTAGCACCTTTCTTGTAGCAAGACCACAGGCTGTGAATATGCAGAAAGCTCCAAGCAGCTAAGTCATCTGTTTTCACTTCCCCGAAGATGCCAGAACTTCAACCTGACCATAGAAAAACACTTAATATAATTTCTTAACCTTTATGGTGAATGCCAGTGTGCCAGAAGTGGGGTCAAATTCCTGGGACAAAAATAAACCTTCCAGTTCACTGCAGCTTGTCCTTATGGCCTTGTACAGCAGAGAGGCTTCCATAGAGGCCAGCTTGCTTGTGTACTGTGCAAAGGTCCCCCCAAGTCATTTTGTAGATTTCCCTGTGCTTTATGGATTGTGGCTGGCTAGAATGGCTAATTAGCTTATCATCAAGCAAATGGATTCAGCCATCATGTGGATCAGGGAGAGCTTTGCTCTGGTACCTAGCTAGAGAACCTGATAAATTTAAACTCTATTCCTTGCCCCAGGCACTTGACCTAGGAAATGCCTATTATTGATTTAAGGTGGACCAGAGACCAGTTTATTAGTCCCTTTGACAATTGGGGAAGAAGGAAACTGAGAAGAAACATTCCCTTGCTGTCTGGGCAGGACAGCCCAACTCCTTAAGTTGCAGAACTTTGGGGCTTCCACAGGCCACACTCCTAAGATGAGGATGGACGGAAGTTCATCATCGATGAAGAGGCTCAGTGCTCTCTTTGTCATGGCTGGCAATGGGAAGTCGGCACAGAGCCCAAGATAGAAAATGCACTAGTAGATGAATTAGTGAATGATTGCACATGTTCATGCAGGATGAAAATGTTGCTTATCAATATCAGTCAATAAAAACTGTTGCTTACCAACTAATATATGTAATAAATATTCCTTGTTGACAGGATACTGCAATAAATACTCCAAAGCCTCTCACTTTGTTTAATTTCATCAGTTTCATTCAGTATGTATTTGGCCTGGAAATGCAGAGAAGGAAGCTGGGATTTTATTACACGATGTCTATTCTACCAAATGGGCTTTCTGACATCCCAGTGAACTCAGAACCAAGCCTTTCTGTTATTCTCACTTCTTACCCACCTCTGGAAGACGTGTTCAAACATCTTTCCAGAACTTGAAACTATCCAATGTCCTGAGCCACTGCAATTAGAATTGGGGAGATTTAAGACTTGGGTCCAAATGATAACATGAACACTAAAAGAACAAATAAACCAGCCCACTGACACACTGCTCAAGTGTTTGAAAGTTTAACCTACAAGGGCACTGCTGGAGTCAAAGATGACATTTTAGGCTGCCGGTGGGGCAAACAAGAAGCTGAAGGTCAGAAGAGATTGCAGGAGTTCAGACCAGAGCTGCCCAGGAGACAGCAAGTCCTACTGTCCACGGCACTCAGGACGCCCCCAAACCCCTGCTCCTCGGAGAGCCACCCGCTGCCAGGCCTCCTTTCCATTGGCAGCTGACTCCGCAGGCTCCAGTTGCCCTCGTGGAGCAGAGCCCATGCAGCTTGCTGTGGCTCCCGGTGTCCCCGGCAACTAAACAACACCTTTGTGTGTCCTGGCGGCCTGCGATGCACGGGTGGGGCCGCAGTGCTCAGGAGGAAATCCCTGAGTCAGGGTGGCGGCACACACTGCCCACTCCTGCTACCCCTGCCTTTAACAGAACCACGCAAGGCTGTCTTCAGGTTTGTGGGGCTGTCTACAGAAAGCACACGTTCTCTTTGTTAGCACAAGCACACTGTCAGCTCAGGGGTTTACTTTTCTCTGTTGACTGTTTCATCCTTGCTCTTGTGTTTGGTCTCTGACATCATGTAGTTTTTTCTTCTCTCTTTGTTTTGGCATTTCTCGTGTGTTCTTTTATCTGTCTCTGCTCCCCGACCTCACCTTCACAATGCGTGCACTTCGGTTTTAGACAGCTGGCTTGCTTGCTTGCTTTGTGGATTACGTGAAGAATCCTAGTTTTAGTTTCACTCTTTTAAAGATCCCCTATGTGCTAACGTTGCCCCTGTCTATTGTATTATCAGCAGCAGTCTTTACTACTATTTTTCTAATTGTTCCTTCCCCCCTTGTTTCAACCTCCCAAACACAGGGACAAGTCAGTTATATTTGGGGGTTACTCGGCCCTCTCTCTGGGAGGTTCTTTCAGCATCTGTGTCAGTTCCCTGAACATCCACATGCACACATGCGCACACAAACACACTCACACACACGTACATGCACACACACACTCCCCTCTTGCTTGACTAATTGGCTATGGCTATCCTGGGGGTTTCTATGGTTCTTAGAGGCCAGTGTGATTGAACTGGCACTTAGGGACCCTTAAACCAAGCACATTTAAAAGGTTGATTTAGAAGGAGCTTTGACAAAGACTCTTTTAATTATTTTTTCCTCTGCTTTGCCAGTGCACGCTGCTGTAGCCTGTTGGAGGCCGGTCCCAGAATCATTAGGGGGCCAAGCCATTAGGTGTTCCTGCTTAGTCTGCAAATATATCAGGCTTATCACGTAGAACTCTGTCTCCAGCTGGTTTAAAATGTAGGTGGTGCCAGTGGGTAGCAGCTGTTACAGGCTGGGGAGCCAGGAGATGGCGGGGACATTTTAAGGTACGAAGAGGTCAGAGTTGACAACTCCGTACAGTATAGTATGCCCCTCCATTCTTCCATTCTGTTGGCAGAGGGTTCTGAAGGACAATGGTCTCCTGCAGTCCCCTTGCCAGCCAGATCGCAGGCCAGCTCAGCACTGGCTTTCAACAAGTGGAACCAAAACACTCAGTCACATTGCAGATAATGAATAATTCATACATTTGTAATTCAAATAGTCATGGTGATGCATAATTCAAGTGAAAAGTTGTTATTGTAAACGCAGGGGAAATGGATTCATTTCAGATAATTAATAAAAAACTTAAATTATTATTTTCCTTAGGTTTCAAGGCTGGAGCAGCCTCTATTTTTGCAGCTGTTTTATCTGAATTGGTGCGGGGCTTCCTGGCTGTGCCACGGTGTTGCTCGGATGGGGCGGTGCTTCCGGTCGGGTTGTCTCACCCAGTAACTGGTACTGATTTGCTATTTTCATCCTGAGAAATGAGGTTAGTGTAGCCATTCTATCTGTTCTCTCTAAATGGCTATGCTTACTTTCTGCTACAACTATGTTAGCAGATTAAAAAAAAATTACATTATGAAGAGTTTCAACCACACACACAAAATGAGGAGACTAGTATAATGAACCCCTACCTACCCATTACCAAATAATAACAATTATCAAGACATCCCTTTTTGTCCCCATAGATTACTTTAAAGCCAATTTCACATTCAAAAAAAAAAATTCATCTGTTCCATCCAGGGCAGTTCAACACTTTAGTAGCTCTTCTTGACTTTTAGGAAGGATGACCCCCATGGCCATCTCATACCCCAAGGTCAGAAAAGACTTCCTACTGGTGATGTGCTCCAGGGGCAGTTGTGGTTTCATGGAAGTAGAGGGCAAGTAGCAACCTGGCCTCACCCCCAGTGACATCACACAGGAAACCAATCCCTTGAAGGAATGCCTCCTCTCGCCTCCACCCCCGGGCAGTAGCCTCCCATCATGGGAATTTGCCTTGTCTGCTTGTTGGTGGTAACATGACTCTCTTTCTCTCTGAGCCCATGTCAAGTTTTTAAAATCTCTCCTACTAGGCTACGGCTGGAACATCAAGGAGCTAGAGTTTGACAAGCAAGCTTCACTCATTTTTCATATTTTCAATACAAAGTTGATATAAAAGTTGTGGTTAGGATGAGCAAAGAAAAGAGTGTCACTTTAAGAAATGACTCTGGATATAGTACTTGGTCATGTACAGGAACAGGTGAAGACCTTGTTTATCATGGCTAATTTCTGTAATTCAGATAATGTGGCAGGAAACAATCCCCTTTCTAATTCTAATATTAAATGTTGTTTACAGGAGGTGAGCCCTGCTTCCCATAATATACATGTTCCTGAAAAATGATGTATACACTGTTCTTTGGGTGAGGGGAGGGGGATGCAAAATAATTTTTGTTGAATCTGTGATCCTGCACGGGATTTTGAAATAAATCTATTTGAGAAGCAAAGGACTGTTGCAAAAAAATGAATAAACACCCCATTCATTCATTCACTCATTCATCAAACCCTTTTGATTTCTAAATACTTTGTCAACTTGTATATTTTATAAATTTGGGTTTCTATGCATCCAGCATTATACAGCTGAAATTGTGTTTTTCCAAACAGTGGCCTCATTGAATGCAATTATGGACATCAATCACACCGGGATAAAAGTATATCAATATTAGGAAAACACAAACACCTTACATTTGTTTTTACATTTACTATTTTACCAAAAAACAGCAGTAAGTGAAAAGACATTGCTCTGTGGTGGTATTTGAAGGGTCAAAGATCTGCCTGTCTCTGTACTTTCTGACTTGTTCCAGAAGGGGCTCAATTAAGAAAACATTAAGATAAAACAGTTTTTACCTGGGAAAGGCAGCACAGATTATTACACATTTCTAAGAAAGCAAATTATCCTAAGTAAATGCATCAGGTGTGTGAACATCACAGAACAGAGCTAAAGCAGTAAGGGTGGGACACATGGTTGTCGGGTACCAGCCTGGATGTCGGTTAAGGGGCGTGTGCATGGACACACACATGCACACTCTACACGCTCACATCCGAGGACTAACTGGAGCACACTCTCTGGATTCACGAGGAATTGGAAGCACCTCACACTTTCCTTCATACCTTGATTTTTTATTCACTCTCAGCCCACAGACGTGGCTTCACTGGAGGTATTTCTTGTGTCCCCAAGTAAAGGGCAGATATGTAACCAGCGCCACAGCCAGGTCCCCAGACTGAACCAAACAGCAGTGTCAACCTTGGAGGGCTAAAACTCAGGGTCTGCTCATCCCCTTATTGTGCCTAAGCCCGATTTAATTAGAACCCTGTGGGCTCCTGGTGGTTGCTCTTCTGTACTTACATCAACTGCTTTTGTAGTGGGTCAGCTTGAGCCCTAGTTTTGTCTTTGGAGCTTCTGAGAGGAAAGGGCTCCACAAGACTCAAATCCTTTCTCTTCAGCAGCCACCCTGGCCCTGGTGTCTGCTTATTGTCCCTGCTTATCCTCCTTGAATTTTTAATGCTTTGATCTCGTCTTCTTAGCTGTTAATATTCTGCTTCTCAAATTCTGCTTGCTTTTGGGATATTTGAAGTGCTATGCTCTATTTTCTCCCAGTTCTTAGGCAATGGGACGATCTAACACTAAAACATGTTTTTTCATTGACTGGTTCCAGCAGGGAGCATGTCTTGCTTTTTGCTGACTGCCTGGGGATTTTAACACTAGATGAGGTTCATTTGGGGGGATGGGTAAGGCCCTTCTAGTTTAAAAATAGTGTTCCTGTCATCAGCTTTGGGAAAAATAAAATTCCGATTACTCTTCTAACAGGGTGATTGATCCACAAGAGGCAGAGAGACCCAGAGGGAGGCCCCTACCCTCCTTATAGCCTGGGTCTGAGCCTGCCTGCCAACTGCAGAAAGATTTGGGTCTTGTTTCTTGCTCGGCCTGGCATCCCATGGGTCATGTGAAAAAACTTGGGATTTTATTTGGAATCTGGTAAATTCCAAAAAGTTTCCCTTAGACATTGAATTCTGCTTTTTCTTTTCATGAACAGATCCG
Source organism: Manis pentadactyla (assembly GCF_030020395.1). NCBI lineage: Eukaryota > Metazoa > Chordata > Mammalia > Pholidota > Manidae > Manis > Manis pentadactyla. The sequence continues at coordinate 44,084,879 of NC_080030.1, forward strand.
TATTCTTTTCTCTCCCAGTTTTCTGATGGACAAATTGGATTTAGTTATGGTAGAGCTTTAAAGCACAGATGGATTTTGAAGAACTACAAACTATTTCTCAAGTTGATATCCTTGATTTTTTTCAAAAGAGTTGTGTCCCTAATGCTTGCTTTTACACATAATTCTAAAAAATAATGACAGGTTCTCCATTTGATTGTTTAGCACGTGCACTCCCGAAGCCGGGGCAGTGTCTCTCTGTTGCTGCTCTGCTTGTTGATAATATACCAGCACATGGAGGTTACAAATATATTTTAGGTGAAAATACCAGCTTTAGAAAAAAAATCATTTGTAGAAATTATAAGCACTTGATCAAACCATCCAGGAAGAGACCAATTAGCCTCCAGATCCTGCATCTGCATAGAACTGAAAAATGGCCAAAGAGCATTGTACACTATCAGTTACACCAACACTGTCTAAAAAAAGTACATATGCAAAAGAAAATACTTTAATTCCTTTGTCAGTTCTTTTACTTTTCAAGAGTCACCTTAACTCCCACATAAAGTATGTAGGGCAGCCTTAATCTCTGTATCAACCTGTCCGTGATTATAAAAGGAAAAGCAAAGAATACACTTACCCTGCCATTTGGAGGCTAGTTTCTTCCTGTTGCTCTTTTGTTCTCTGAGACATTCGTGTTCTCCCTCACCCCTCATGGCCCTGGGAACTGGCACGCTTCCTGAGATGGGCACCAGACTCTAGCAGGGTGGCTGTTTCCTTCATGTAACCTGAGTGAGAGCCATGGTAAGCGGTGCCACAAGTTACACTAAACCAAGGATTACCAGGAGCGAAAGGAAAACAGGATCCTTTGTTGCAGAGTTCAGCCCAGGAACCACAGATAAGCATGTCAGCGTTTGACAGTACAGATAGGAAGAGTTACAGGAAGAATCCCCACAATTTGACTTAACCAGGAAAGACATTTTTGGAGTTTCAGAGGGCAACATTAATGAATTTTTGATAAAAATAGAGTATCTCTTCTGAAAAGGGAGACTTTGGTTATCTTCCAAAATGATTGGGTCACCAAATTGTAAGATAATACTTAAATGCAATTAGCTCCTTGTACTGTCCAAAGTGTGTGCCAGAAACACATGATTACATCTCATTCATTATCACCTTACCCAGCCCATGGGCCGCTATAAACATCGTTTTCTTCCAAGGTCAGCTGTAGTTAACGTGCTTAGAACTGTCTAGGTATATTTAACTTTGGGGATGGGTCCAACATGCCACTTTAAAAGATGATCGTATTGTTTTTCCTGCTTTCCATTTCTGAAAAGGCGAGGCTTTGGCCAGTGGGTACTTGACATATCTGGCTGCAAATAGGTTACTAGGAGCCAGGCAATGTGGTGCCTAATTTCAGCATTCACTTAAGTAAAATTATTTATGGCACTCCCTACAGGTTTGTTTTTTTATCCTGAAATGGGAGCTGTATAGTCTGAGCCGGATTGAAGGAATATTGGCATTCAGTCTCGGTAGTGATGCATTCAAGGTATGGCCTTAAAGGTTTAGATAGGTATGGTATATAAAAAAATTGAATTAAGTGTCCAGGAAATGAAAAGCATTCATCTAAAACATCATAAATCAAGTTCTCAAATCTCAAATAATCACATAGCTTAGTTTTTTTTTTTTTTGAGAGGGCATCTCTCATATTTATTGATCATATGGTTGTTAACAACAATAAAATTCTGTATAGGGGACTCAATGCACAATCATTAATTAACCCCATGCCTAATTCTCAGCAGTCTCCAATCTTCTGAAGCATAACGAACAAGTTTTTACATGGTGAACAAGTTCTTACATAGTGAATAAGTTCTTACATGGTGAACAGTGCAAGGGCAGTAATCACAGAAACTTTCGGTTTTGATCATGCATCATGAACTATAAACAATCAGGTCAATTATGATTATTCGTTTGATTTTTATACTTGATTTATATGTGAATCCCACATTTTCCCCTTATTATTATTATTATTATTTTTAATAAAATGCTGAAGTGGTAGGTAGATGCAAGATAAAGGTAGAAAACATAGTTCAGTGCTGTAAGAGGGCAAATGTAGATGATCAGGTGTGTGCCTAGACTAAGTATTAATCCAAGCTAGACAAGGGCAATAAAACATCCATGGATGCAGAAGTTTCTCTCAAAACGGGGGGGGGGTGAGGTTCTAAGCCTCACCTCTGTTGATCCCCAATTTCTCACCTGATGGCCCCCCTGCGACTGTGCCTGTCTTAGGTTGTTCCTCCCTTGAGGAATCTTACCTGTCTCTGGCTAACCAGTCATCTTCCGGGGCCATACAGGGAGATGTAAAGTTGGTAAGTGAGAGGGAAGCCTTATTGTTTGAGAAGGTTATCTTTTTACTTCTTTGCATATTTATGCCCTGTGGCTTCTATGCCCAGCATTTGTCTTGAGGTATCTTTACCACTTGATAGCTTAGTAGTTTTTACCTAAGCAGCTGAAACGACATCAGAACAACTCTAAAACAATAAGGTCCATCACTCTGTTCCAGGCGTCTAATCATGTAAGCCACAGAAAGCCTGAATAATGAAGATCTGAGTTGAAAGAATGATCATTTCTAGCCACCCAAGTTTGCCTTATAAATTGAAAGTATTTTCCAGTGGATTAGGATGGGGACCATACTTTATACATGCCAAGACAATGAGCAGCCAGAAATATGGGCTCCTATTTGGAAAGAAATGGAGGTTCTAGAACCATTACATGTCAGAGTCAGATGAGTCCTAGAGATCAATTTCACTTTAGGGCACAGATTCTGAAAACAGAAACAAGGGAAAGTTAGTACAAGGTAAGATCGTCTGAAATGTTCTCAGATATTAAGTCAGAAAGTTCTGAGAACCAAATTCCACAGCAGGAACACAGAACAGGCTCTGTTGTCTGCACTAAAACACAGCTGATGAGTCCCCACTTTCTTACCCAACAGCTCTTTGTGATGAAATACTCCCTTTGATATTAATAAGATCATCTTTTGAATCTATAATTTATGTTGCACGGTTGTTGCTACTCAGCAAAAAATAATTTTTTCTTAGACTTGGTCTTGGATCTGAAAATGAGGTTGATACAGAAAATAATGAATAGAAGGGGTGGGTAATGGTCATAATCTAATAGGGAGATGGATTTATAATACTCTTGATCTTCTTATTAACTTTCCTTATTGATTAGCAATTCTTAGCAGATGTGATATGGGTTACTTAGGAAAAATAATTCTAGCAAAATAGCTTTTTTAACTGCAAAACCTGAGCTGTGTGTGTGTGTGAGAGACACAGAGACAGAGGCAGAGAGGCCGGCAGTATTGTACTGCTGCCTGCATGTAGCGAGGCATAGGCAAGAAAAGTATGAGTAACACTTCTAATCATCCACGAGGTCCGTCTTTTCAAAGGGAGTAACTGTTAACATACATTCATGTGGTCAAGAAGGCGTGAGTAACTTTCCCTGAGTCTGGGAATAGGAATGGAAATCAGGAGTTGGAATACTGACATTTCTGAGTGTCAGGCTGGTCTTAGATAATCAGGAAATCACTTCTCTCCTTTCATTCCAGCAGAATCTGTTTTACTTAAACTTTATAAAGCACATTATTGCTCCTACCTCCGTAGAATAAATGGAAATACTTTGACTCAGTAAGTTCAGTGCTATAATCAGAGAGGGTGTTGTTTCACTGTGGGAGGGACAGGGCAGGAAGAGCCTGGCTCTGTGGGCTCCCTCTAGGCTGGTAGCAGGGCCTCTCCACGGCCATCTGTGGGCCCCTGAGGCTCCCCAAGCCCTTTAAGGGAGATTCATGAGGTCAAAACTATTTTTATAACACTGAGATGTGTTTGCCTTTTCCACTGGGTTGATTTGGGTATTGATGATACAGTAACAGTGGTGGGTAAGAATGCCAGTGCCTTAAACCAAGGCAGCGGACCAAAGTGTGCTGGCAGTGACTGTGTTCTCCACTGCTATGCACTTGCTCGTAGACTATGCTAGCTTCACTTACGAATGCCCTTATGAAGTAGTATAGAGTATTAATTACATTATTCTTGATCCTTGCATACAGGTCTTTTTGGTATTTTGACAAAATGGGAGTATATATAAAGCACGTCTGCTGTGCACCTGAGCACCGCGGTGGTCTTGAGGAAAAATACCTGTGTAGTTTGCATTGTGAGCTGAACCGGCTGCATTTTTCATGGAATACCATTTTTACTTCAAAAAACTATTAACAGGCAAACTGGTTATTCTGATTCGGATAGATGACAGATGTTTTCTTGAAAATGAACTAAATGAGCTGTCATTTTAAGGAAAATAATAATGATGTTTGTTGCCAATGATAAAATTCAAGCTTTCAACTGAAAATTACATGTCTCAGAAACTTATATCTTCCCCTGGGGGCTTGTCAGCCTCCCTAACTCCAAACTTTTCTAAAATGATTTGTAGTGGTAGTAACAAATGTATTTTTTTGGATGGTGTATAATGACATGTGCCAACATTTGGAAGATCTGAATAACTCAATGAGTTTCCAAATGACCAACACATGGTGTTAGCAAAATCATACATGGATTCATAGTGAAATATAGTCCAAAGGAGTTTAAAGTAACAGAGTATGAAAAGTTCATTGATAATGATTCAGATTCCATCTGCAGCTAATTTTTTTAAACGGGCCTTCCACTTGTCGAGTTTTGGTTTGGTATCAAAGAGGAATATCCACAGTTACTGGAAAAGGTTATGGAACTATCCCTACCTTTTCCAACTCCATATCTGTACAGATTTGGATTTCCTTTACATATTTCAACCAAAACAATGTATCACAACAGATTGACTACAGAAGGAGCTATGAGAACCTGGACACTCATTAAAGAGATTTGTAAAAATGTACATCTCTTGCTAATTTTAAAAATCATGGTTACACTTTGTGAAAATATTATTTATGTAAACATGCAATGGGGTTACTATTTTTAAATGAATTAATCGATAGTTTAACAATTTCCCAGTTTTAAATTCTAAGATGACAAATATCAAATGATATGACCCACCTAGAGCAAAGCTCTTTGAGGTACTCAATAATTTTTAAGAGTGTAAAGGGGTTCTGAGACTTAAAAAGACTGATGACCACTGGTCTAGTTCCAGTTAGGGTCTTCGGGGGCTCTCGTGTCTATAACAAATATAACTGACGCACTCCTGTCCCTATGGAAAGTAATGGAAGAATTTTGGGAGGAGGGAGATGGGGAAGAGTTTTTTGAAACAGGGTGAGCTGTTTCTAGGATAATACAAAAACCCCTAAATTGAAAATAACAGCAACATAAAATAGCAGGTAACTTTAAAAAGGCTCCCTTTTCTTAATTGGATGAAAAAGCCTTTCCTAGCTCTCCATTTTTTAAAAAGAAGAGCTACTGAAAGAACAGATTCTAAATGAACAGAAACTCAGTTGGAATCTCAGCAAGACCACTTTACTAGCTGTGTAATCCAGGCAAGTCTTAGTGGTTGCCTCAGTTTCCTTATCTGTAAAATGCGGTAATAACACATAGCATTGATGGGTATAAAGTGTGGCATTGCATTCTTATGTACCTGACCTGCTGTCTCCTACATAGTAACTGTGCAATAGGTAATAGGAGGTCAATCTGAACACACACACACTAACAATTCCAGAATATGAAATACTTAGGAAAAGAAAAGGTAACACTGGAAACTGATCTGGCACCACTATGGAAAATGGTGGACTTGCCTTATACAGAAGAAAGATTTTCTAGCTGAAGCTCTGGGCCATAGTGGTTTGAGTTCTGGGAAGGGGTCTGTGGGCTTCCTTACCCTCTGGCTGTCACTGAGGCACTCCTGTCCCCAAACCCTCCCTAGAGACAATTGTACCCAGTAACTGAGCAAGTGACAACAAAAGAGGGTTTATAAAGAAAAGATGAGTGAACCAAAAAGAAAGTTCACGAGTTTCCTGGTCATAGCTCTTTCTTTCCTAAATCTGGTTTTTGCTGGTGGTGTACTAGTGGGCTCTTTTCTTTGTAGTGGGGGATTTTAATGGCATTTTAAAAAAGTATGAGGTTTCCCTTCTCTGCTCATTAGTGTGCATTTCCCAGGCCTTTCCGCTGAAGTTCATCAATGGGTGTAGGACCTGGGATCACAGAAGCTTCTTTTCCCAGAAGCATTGGCTGTTTCCTGTCTTTTATACATTCTCAGTTGGCTTGTTTTGGAGAAGCAAAGTCAGTCCCCTGTCCTCCTTGCTCTGGGATAGCATGGTGATTAAGAAACTGCATCTGAGCCAGTCAGTTGAGGCCAGATCTTTACCAGCAATGTGACCCTAAATCCTGATCCTCAGTCTTCTCATCTGTAAGATTAGGAAAGTGCCTTTATATCCTTCTTACCCTGCCATCTCAGAGTGCTTGTTTGCAAGGCGATAGCCACTTCTGGGAGGGTGGGCCTGTTTTGGCCTCTTTGACCAGAGACCCAACTTGACCTGTTGTATAGGCACCAGAGTTGGCTGCTTTCTTTGGGCTTAATGTCATACTGTAAAAAAACAAACAAAAAACTTTTAAAGCTTGATTCCAAATTAATCTTTTTTTTCCTGAATAAGCATTTTAATAAATCATTTTTTCCCTGAATGAGCATTAATCTTTTCTCCTGAGTAAGTATAAAACATGCACAATATTCTTCTGACATTCTGTAAGAATAAGTGTTCTGTGTGGCCAGGCACCAATTCATTCAAGTACCAGATTTTCTACAAAGGTTTTTTTAGGTAGTACATGAAAGAAGAGCTGTTAAGGGCTAGCAATAAACTTTCTACTGTTCTCGATGTGTTTGGCTAGTCTACGTGTTAGGCTTAGACTCATCGGTGAGAGCAGAAAATCCCCAGTAAGGAACTGATAATGCACAAAACATTAGAATGCAGTTTTGCAGCAAAAGGGACTGGGGCTCCTTTTGTCTGGTAGTTCTTCCATTCTCAAGGTCACGTCATAGTCTAAGACTGTTGTTCCAGCTCCAGCTTTAGCTTCTATGCTTGCATTCTTAGCTTCAGAAAGGAGGAGACGAAAGTCCTATAAGGATTCTTTCCAGAAGTTGCATAAAGCACTTACATCCCACTGCTCAGACTCAGTCACACATCTGCATCTAGTAGTAAGAGAGTCTGGGAAATGCAGTGTTTAGTCCAGGCAATCATGTGCGAGCTAAAAATGGGAGCGGGTTCTATCACTATTGAGGAAGGGAATATGGGTATTGGGAGGTAAACAATAGCCTCTGCCACCAATAGTTTTTATGTTGATGTCACTGTGGCGGTTGGGGAGGTACTACTGGCTAAACAATAGGTTGGCAAACTTGGTTGTAAACATTTTAGGTTTTGCAGCCATACTGCCTCTGTTGCAACTCTGTTGTGTTTCTCCTACTGTAGTACACACTGAGATGACATGTAATGAATGTGTGTGGCTGGATTTGGCAAGTGGGCCTAGTTTGCTTTCTCCTGAGCAATACTAAACGAACATTTATTCTTCCCTTACTGTGTATGTGCCAGGCACTGCGCTGAGCATCTCATAAGCATTTCTTAACTATTCCCTACAAAAACTCTGTAAGGTAGATATCATCATCATTATTATCATCAGTTTTATCTATGAGGTAACTGAGGCTCAGAGAAGTTACACGACTTGCTCAAAGTCACCTTGTCAGTAAGCGGCAGATGGGTTTTGAGTGAAAACCTCAGTTCTGCGGTCCAGTCTTACTCTGTTCCCCAAGAAATCTGGACAAGGGTGTTGAACAGAGCCTTGTGACCAGGGATTTGCTCCAAGGCATGGATGTAGTGGGCACAAAAGACTTAAATAATAAGTTTAAAAGCTTAGCACCCAGCGAGCCAGAATTATTATTCCAAATGGGAAGAAGCCATTACATAGAGATTGTTGGTAAGAAAATGAGTTGTGATCCTCATCACGAAGATTGTTGCTGATTTAAGGACTGCTATCAGTGCTCTTCCGGGCAACTCTCTTTCTATATGGACATAGGGGGTGGGGGGCTCTTGGCAGGCAGGCTTGATTACAGGTAGGTGTGGTTGGTCAGGCCTGCTGCTTACTACCTCATGCCCATGACGAGCCCACGGCCCCACAGGGTTACTGTGCAGTGCACAACCTGCACCATGGTAGAGGTGGTCCTAGTTTGGGTGAGGGCAGAAGGAGACAGGGTTTCAGAAGCTGAGAAAAGCCTGGCTGAGTTGGAGGAATGAGAGGCACCTCATCCTGGTGAGGCCAAGTCCAGGTGAGCTTTGTTTTCAAATAAGGGGAGAGATATTGGGGTGAGAGGAGAGACAAAGGAGAGTGTGTTCCAGCTCCTGCTGTTCGGGAAATGCTTGAACCTAGCTAAAAACCTCATTTCTCTGTAGGTAAGTGGCAGGTCTATTTTTCAGCATCTAGCAGCTAGCTTTGAATGACATATAAACATGTGTCCTAGGAAGATGCTGTCTCCAGGGAGAGCTGTTCAGCTAAGCAGAGCGCGGGCTGCTTCTCTGCTGGAGCTCTGGGTCTGCCACCACAAGACCCAGAGTTCCTTTCCTGCTCCTTTATGACTTCTGCAAAGCCATCTGATTTATCAAATCCAGGATAATTTATTAGGAAGTCTTACCATTTGCAACAATATGGCTGGACCTGAGGGCATTATGCTAAGTGAAGTAAGTCAGACAGAGAAAGACAAATACTGTTTGATATCAATTTTAGGGGGCATCTAAAAAATCTGAACTCATACATACGGAGAATAGATTGGTGGTTGTCAGAGGTGGGTGGTGGGTGGGAGAAATGGGTGAAGGTGGCCAAATGGTACAAACCTCCAGTTAAAAAATAAATGTCATGGGGATGTAATGTACAGCATTACATACTATATTGCATATTTGAAAGTTGCTGAGAGAGTAGATCTTAAAAGTTATCATCACAAGAAAAAAGTTGTCACTATGGGAGTTGATAGGTATTAATTTAACTTATTGTGGCAATCACTTTGCAGTATATATATATATATAATCATATATATGTGTATATATACACATATATATATAGTCACTATGCAGTACACCTTAAGTGAATACAATGGTTATGTCAATTATATCTTAATAAACCTTCAACAAATTTTAAAAAGATAAGATGAAAAAAGGATACTTTATTTTTTGATAAAATATCAATAATTGGGACAATACATATGGTCTTCAGAGGAGTTGTATGTGCGTTATCTTACTTGGTCTTCAGAGACACTCTGAAGGGAAGGTGTGACCATAATAAAACTAACACATATTGACCTTGCATGCAATAGGTATGATGGCTGGATATTTGACTATGTTGTTCCGTCCTTCAGCCAGCGTGGCAAGCAGGTTATTATAGTGCAACCATTTTACAGAGGAAGAAGCAGACTCAGGGAAGTTAAGCACCTTGTCCAGGGCCAGACAACTCCCAACTGGTATGTGATCTTGCCCAAACTTGAACTCAGTCTTCTGAAATCACTTTCACTGCCCCTTTCACTTCTGTTCAGTTATTGAGGGTGTAACAATGAAGCCGACATTGGTGGACGTCAGGAACTTTCCAAGACAACGGATTCTATCTAAACACTAGAGCTACTAGTCCAAATAAAATTGAAAAACTGCAGCAGTATCAGTCCTGGGAGAAAATTAACCAGGAGAAAAATCAAGGGGCCTCACGAGGGGTACAAGTCTAGACTGGACATGTGGAGCAGCCCAATAAATCCTCCTTTATTAATGAGACCAGTGTCCCTGGTGGAACAATGAAATTAACCAAGTAACACGTGTAGACTTACTCAGTCATCCATTTAACTCACATTTATTGAGAGTCCGCCTCTGCTGAGATGCTGGTGATAAGGATAGGAAGGCTGACGTCAAGTCACTACTTATCAGCGAGGCCGCATGAGCACTTAGAGGCTGATGTCTCCTGATGGGTGGTGTTCACATCATAGCTGTTGTTAAATAATTTGACCACCACCACTCGATGCAGGAATAAACAAGTTCCTGCCTTTGTGGACCTTACATCTTCATGAGAGGAGCAAGTCAACTTAACAGAAGTCAGTTCATGAACAATCAGGCAATGGTAAGCACTGTAATAGAAATAAAAACAAACAAAACAGGCTGATATTACATGGGCAGCACCTTTACTGCTTTTCAGCTTGTGTTTAGTTTACTGTATTAAAATACTTGGTTTCAGATTGAATGAACATGAACAGAGTCTAAGGGGCAAGGCTGGATTCAGGAGGCCCCCTGGGATGTTTTCACTGTCATCTGGAGACTGACGACACGGACCATGGAGACAGCTGTGGCACGGAGGGCAGAGGACTGCTGTGAGATATATTTTGGGTATAGAGTTGCCGGATAATTTGGACATGTTGGAAAGGGAGATAAATCATGTTTGCCTCCTTGGGTTTTTGACCTGAGCAATGGAGATGGTGAAGATAGGAAAGGAAGATTTTACATGAAATTCTGTTTTGCACATGTTAAGTTTGAGATGCCTGTTGGGCATTTAAGTCAATACACTTCTATGTACAAGGCCCAGGGTTTACCAGGTGAACTACTACATAGCATACAGAAAACTCTGGTCATAAGTTTAGAAAGGATTTCTCCAGGCTATTGCTCTGGAAGTGTGATAAAATGTGAGCATACAAGGAGACCCCGAGGTCATTATTAGTTTTGGAACCTAAGATCTGTGGGGAGGAAGAGCAGGAGATGCACATGAGAAGCAGGTAAGGGCCAGCTCATGAAAGGCCTTGTAAGGAGATGGAAGTACTGATGGGATTTGAATGGAGAATGTTGTGACCACATGGAATTTTTCAAAGATAATTATGGAAGCATTATGCAGGGGAGTGAGACTAGAGCAGAGTGAACAATGAAGGTTTACTGCCAATAGTCCAGGTGAGAGATGATGAAAAGCTAGAACTAAGCCAATGACCCTGTAGAAGAAGAGGAGGGAGCAGATTCAAAAAAGATTTCCAAAAGATAAGCTCACCTGTAGTTGGGGATCTGGGCTGGGAGAGTGAAAGAGGAGTCCTCGCTGAGTTAGTGCTTTAGCCTGGGTGCCTGGGTAGATGTTGGGGCCAGTAAATGAGATCCAGAGCACAGGTCCTTGAGGGCAGGGCTGGATCTGATCCTGTCCTGTTATTCCTGTGCCAGCCCCTGACCCCTTCTCAGTCTGGGGAGCTTTGGCATTTCCATTCAGTGCTTCCTCATCCCAGAAAGTCTCATGGAATGAATTAGTAGAGAGCTAAGGGTCGTATGTGGGGGGACACCAACATTTCAGAGGCAGGCACTAAGGAGACATGGTAGGTGGTGGGAGAACCAGAAAGCAGAGGAATCTGGAGCCACCAGGGTAGAAAGTCAGGGAGCGGTCAACGGCAGGACTAGACACCCAGGAGAGGTCAAACGAGGTCAGGACTTACTGGTGTTCTTTGGACAAGGGTGTCAGCAGTAGCCACAGGAGTTTCAGGGGTGCGCTGAAGGTGGAAGGCAGATGGTGGGTGGAGGGGCAAACAGTTAGGACAAGAAGTGGAAAACACTCAGTTAAAAATCTTGTGGGCAGGAGAGGGACATGTGAAGATGGAGGCAGAAATTGAAGGGATGGATCTATAAGCCAAGGAACCCCAAGGCTGGCTGGCTGTCCCTGGAAGCATGAAGAGGTTCTCTCTCAGAGCCCTCAGAAGAAACCAACCTGGCCAGCATCTTCACTTCAGCTTCTAGCCTCCAGAACGCATATTATGAGTGATAATTGTGTCAGACCAAGAAGCCTAGATGATTTCAGAAACTGCAGAATTCATTTAAAGCATACTGGGCGGCTCACAGTATCTTTGGGGAAGCTACCGGCCAAGAACAACGCCCAAATTATGTTGCTGAAATGCTTCTTCTGGACATCAGATCCCACAGCTTGCACTGCTTGTATCTCTGACATTGGTGCCATCAGCTGCTGTCCCCAGAATTGTCGTCACTGCCTCTGAAAATCAGAGGCTCCCACCAGCAGCTCCCATCTCCACAGTAAATTTGATACAGTGCCTGGCTCCCCTCAAACCAATGACAATGTGTTGGTGACTTTTGCAAACCAATAATGCTATTTGTGAAGTTTACCTACAAAATTCCCTGAAGCAATTTCTTTAAATCTGTTTCCGGAGTTCTCATTGGAAACATGTTTTGAATTCTTTTGGTGTCAAGATACCCAATATTTAAAAATAAACAGCACTGGACAAAGTAGCTGTGTGGACCACCACCAAAAGTGGATCATACCCTTCCAATTTGGATATTTGCTGCCCACCTCTGCTGGAAGTTTTGGGAAGAAATTTTGGTTTTGTTTTAATGGAACAGCGGAGGCAAAGAAAGCTTTCAGAATGTGGACTGCACACGTCAGCTGCTTCCTGGTGCTTTTTCGTTATTCATCAGCATTTGCCAGTTCATTCTTACCCAGTGATATCTGTTAGATAGTGTATCCACATAAGTTCTGCTGAACTCTCATCATGAAACAAGTGTGACTTGTAAAACCAAAAATCCTAATTTGGTTGGGGTGTAAATATGAAAGATTGTGCTTTTTCCAAAAAAAAAAAAAAGAAAAAATCTTGTGGGCAGCGTGGACAAAGAACTGAGAGATTTCTCACGCAAGTTTCTCTGTTTTCTCTGTGAATTAGGAGGAGGCAGATGATGTCCTGAGCTGGAGGGGAACACCGTGGAAGATTAACATGAGAGGTGAACTGTAAAGACAAGGAGTTTTAAAAACTCAATTTAAGAAAACAGAAGACCTTGATACTCATTTCCATCTCATCCTGGCTTCTAGAATTGTCCTCCAAGGAGAAATCTCTCTGCCCAAGTGACTTGAGTTTGCACTGGAGTTGACTGAAGGGTAGAGATAGACACTCTTCTGCCTCAAGCCACAGCATGATCCTGTGTCGGAACTCAGAATTAATCCTGGAGGGCAGCCTCGGTGCTTGCTATTTAGTTCGGCATCATCAGACTCCAGGTGCATTTAATACTCCAGGGCAGGCCCATTGGTTATTTTTAATGTGTGCTGTTGATTTGCTTTAGCACTTCCATCAGACACAAAAGAGTCTGGGTTTGGGACCCCTCACCGCTGCTGACACCAGCAGGAACTGGGCAGGGCTGTCAGGCATTCCAAGTGCTGCCCTTCAGAAAGAGATGCTCCGCTTGTGTTTCTGCTGATAGATGTTGGTAGCTGTCCAGAGAAAAGTTGAAGTTCCCATTGCTTTTTCCAGAAAGAGTAATGGGGAGCCCTTGTGTTCCAGCCAACAATCCCTCTTCTCAATAAAACAAATAGGTTCTATTTTGGCAGCTTTCTGAGCTGTTGCTGAGAACATAAAGGCGGCTCTGTCTTTCTCTGTGGTAAATATACAGCAAGCATTTAACTCAATACTAGATAAATCACTGAGATGGCTCATAAGAAGAGGTGTCTGGTGCTGGTTTTTTAACTTTTTAAAGCATTGATTAATATATTTTCCTCCTTTAAGTTCTTTTTTTCAGGTCTATTGAGATGTGATTGACAAAATTGTGATATATTTGAAGTGTACAAGGTGGTGATTTGATACACTTCTCCTTTCTTGACTAATTCGGTCCCTGAAAGAGACACAAGTAAACATATTTAATAATTAGAGAAATGAATTATTTAAATAAAAGACATGGCAAGATTCTCTACATTTCCCAGCTATCATGGGCCAGGTGGGGTCATGAACTAACCCTGGCCAATGGGAAGATGGACAGAAGAGGTCTAAGCAATTTCAAGCCTGACACTTAAAGTCATCTCACAGGATTCTCTAGCTTTCTTTCTCCCTTGTATAATGACCAAGGAGGCCATATGTTCTTAGTTGGCATGTATTTAAGATAGAAGAGGACCACCCATCCATATCAGGCATTATGTAATCAAGAAAGAAACTTCTATTGTATTATTAAGCCATTTTGATATTTCTGGGTTTTAATGTTACTGTATCAAAGCTTATCCTAACCTGACTAACACACGAATCAAATGAAATCACCTTATCAGGAAAGACAAGGTCTTTTTACAAGCCTCCAGAGATAACAGGCATTGAAATGAGACAGGAGGGTTTATTTATCTCAGACCTGTCTGCAAAGGTCTGTCTTGGCCTTAAGATCATAGTCTATACATCTGTAGAAGTTTCCAGAGGGCTTTACATTAGTTATCATGTGGGCCATAGGCTACAGTGATGAGCTTCTGACACACAGCCAAGGCTGTTTTCCTTTAAGGCTACAACTTAACAGCAGCCAAACGAATGATAAGTTATTAAGAATTTACTCATGCCCTGGAGTTTCCCAAATTCCCACTAGCCATGAGTAAACCATAGTTTTGATCATGGCAACCTCCCATGTTGGCTACCCACTGGTAAGGCCTAGTGAAAATCTCCCCAAGTGTTACTGAGAGGTCCTTAGAGGAGGCTTCCCACGGAGTCATGAGTAAGTCGGTCATACGCAGCTGTCAAATGGCATGTCCCATTTCCCCTCTTCTTTCCTGCCGCCCCCCTCTACTGGGTCCTACTGTTTCTGCTGCCAGGTGACCCTTCCTGCTCATGCTGGGTCTCGCTGCTCCTGAGTTACTGCTGAGGGACTGTCTGCATCACTTTTGCTTCTGCTGGGCGCCACAAGTGAGCACAGAGTGCTAGCCTCTGAGTCACCTCCCCCTTCAATCACTGAGTCAAGCTTGTCTGTCTCGTTCTCTCAAATTTTAGAATACATTTTACACAGGAGACTTCTGTTGGCCCCACCCACCAGTTTTCCAGATATACTCCGGACACACCGAACTAGCAATATCTACAGGGCTAATGGCTAGTCCGTGTTACACCTACAGTTATCCGTCACTATAGCATTTTGTGAATGTTGATGATAGAAGTTTACTGAACTGCCCAAGAGGTTCTTATCTATTTTTCTTTATTCCCTCCCTCCCTTTGTCTTGGGCCCCAGGAGGGAGGTGGTAATGTGGAGATTAGGATGCACATGTCTAGAGACGTTTGGTCTCCTTAACTGGACCACAGTTTGGAAAGTATCTTTCTACTCTCCCACCACCACAAACAACTCCCCAGACCCAGTGGTACACCCTGCATCTGGATTCTGTCTTGAGGACTCTGGTCTTCTCCAGCGCATCTTCACAAAGTATGCTTCATCTAAATCTGTTCCCTGGAGCCACAGTTAGCAGCGAGCTAGTCTGAGTAGGCTGGCCCTGCTTGGGATCATCTCTGTTGCTGTCATCCTACTTAAAACAGTTTCAGTACAAAATAGTCAGTAAATATGATTTGCAGATATTAATAAGCAAGCCAGTGCTTTGAAAGACATAATATCTAAGAATGCCCCTCAATGGCATTTTTGTATGTGTACAAATATGCAGAGCCTTATTTGACCTATTTTCTCATCAGTGATGGAAGTATTTTATTGGGGTCCTTTGATGTGTGAGGCATTCTGTAAGTTTCCTTGCATATATTGTGTCATTATTTTTTATGATAACCCTGTGGACTAAATGGAATTTCTCCATTTGGCCAAAAAGGAGATTAAAATGGAGAGAATCTAAGTAAACTGGCCAAGGTCATAGAAGTAGCAGATGGCTCCCTGAAATTGAAATGAAGTCTGCCTTTGTCCAGAGCTATGTTCTCTTCCCTGCCCCCCTTTGAAACCATACTGCACTATTGTGGAGGAAAGCTGCTAATCACCCAGCACCAAACACCCAGCCTATGCCCACCCGCCTGGCTCACCTTGACCCCTGGCAGTCCTTTCAACAGCTACCCTGATGCCTGCTCCCTGGTCCACTCCTGTTCTCTACTGGCTGACTCAGAGCTTGGCATCTCCTAAAGTGTGTGCCAGTCAAGAGGACAGAACTCATGCCAGGTAGTTCAATAGAGGGGATTTAATTAGGGGAATTAATTACAATGGTTTTTGGAAGAACTGATAGAGAAAACAGAATGATGAAGCAACTCAGATATCAGAACCAGAGGAGTGTTAGGGCATGAGATTCTCAGAGTTTTAAAGCTCAGGCTCCCTCTTGCTGGGTGCTAGAACTCCAGAGGAGGGTCGCCCAGCTGGAGCAAGGCCTTCTGGTAGAAACTGGAACCTTGCAGTAGATGTAACTACTGAAGGACATGCTGCCCAAGCAGAAAGAGGGGGAGAAATACCCTGCCTTTGTCCCTCCTCCCATCTATCAGTCTCTTGCCAGCACCTCCCATTGGTTGAAACAAACCAGAAGCCAGTTTGGCAAGGGAGTCTGGAAAATGTATTGTAGGAGTCAGTAGCCAGAGAGACAGAAAAGTCAGGGAAAGGGTGAGAAATGAATCCGAGAGCAAACAGGTGGATGATGCTGTTATGAGTTGAAGTGTATCCCCCAAAAAGATATGTTAAAGTTCTAACTCTCAGTACTTCAAAATGTCACCTTATTTGGAAATGGGGTCATTGAAGATGTAATTAGCAAGCTTAAGATGAGGTCGTGGGTGGGCCTTTAATGTAGTATGACTGGTGTATACTTACAGGAAGAAGTAAAACACAGACATACAAGGAGAGCACCATGTAGTGACAGAGGCAGAGATGGGAGACCACAGTGACACATTAACAGGGGAGGAATGCCGAGGAGCTGGTTATCACCAGAGCTGGGAGAGAGGCTTGGAACAGATTGTCCCTCACAGCCCTGAGGGAACCACACCCTGGTTTTGGACCTCTGGCTTCCAGAACTGTGAGAGAATACATTTGTGTTGTTCTAAGCCACCCAGTTTGTGAATCTTTGTTATAGCAGCCCTAGGAGACTAATACACATGAGCATAGAGTTCTTCTAGAAAGAGTGCTCTCAACTCTTACGTGTACTCTGACTTTGTCAGCAGTGATTTTATAGCAGTATGATCTCACGGGCTTACTGTTCAAAAATACGTCAAAGTCTTTGGTCTACTGCATTCAGTACTGGTGAGGATTTATTCCACTCTGTTCAAGTGTCAGTTAAATGGACTTTATGAAGGAGAGCAAGTGAATATAAACATCCAGTCTGCCATCCTGAAGTGGAGCCCTACTGGCCAAAATGGGCCAGAGGCAACGGTTAGGGACCCTCACCTCCTCCTACCCAGCGATGGGGTCTGCCAGTCACACACACAGTGAAAACAAGGCATGTCAAATACAAAATGAGATTTTGGAATAAAAGAAATCACAACATCCCTTTATTGAAGACGGAAACTTTGAATTTTTATTTACTGATTGATATAACTTGTCAAGGTAATCTGGCATGTCTTTCCTTAAGATTTACACTGTCAAATTATCATGGTTCATTGTTAATATTTTTGTGAGTGATATTATTTAATGTCCTTTATAAATAACTAGTGCTGCATAATATCTTCTCCTCATATCTAACCAAATTCTGTGTTTTGAGAATTTCTAGGAATTCTTAAAAAGCAAACAACAAACACTCAGATGCATGTGGCACAAACAGCCTGGGACATGACAGACGCCTGGCCCTGGGAAAAGTTACAGTTTTGTGTTTGCAGACTCTCTCCACCACCAAGGGCCCCTGCCTGGCACCCAGGTTTAAAGGGGCTGTAGAACCACACAACTTCTCAAACTCTCGTATGTGGTGCTCATGGGCACTGAATCACTTACCTGGTAACTGCATAAGATGTTCTTGTCTGATGGGACAAATTAAAGGAGCCTTTTGATATATGATATTCCCCAAAGATGACTAATACCAAGGATTTAGAAAATCTAAAACCATTATTTTGACTGGCACTCTCACTTGGGTTAGTGGCATTGAAGTGCATGGTTTTTAACACTGCAAAGAAAAAGAGTTATCCAGATCTACTCTTTTAGCTCTTTTAAATGATTTTTCTCTACCTCTGTGACAGTAAAACAATGTCCAGTGGAAAAACTCCTTGCAAAGCTACAAATTTCCTTTTTTTGCATGTGAGAGAAGGAGAAAGTAGGGACATAGTTTAAAGAGTCTCTCAACGTGACTTTCTATGCTGTGATCCCAGGGAGTTCGGCCCATATTTGCTCATTTTCCTTGATTAATGCAGAATGGATTTGATTTGGTGATAGAAATCCTGTTTGTTTCTAAGGTTTAAGCTGGCTAAATTTGCTTGATTTTATTTGAAAGTTGTGATATTTACAATATCTGTGTGTTCCACAGGATCGGGCATTATTGTCTGGCCTCTGCAGTGTCTGTACCTCAGGCCTGTAATACTTTGCAAGGGAGAGCTCTCAGAAAACCTGGCCTCAGGAAGTCCCCAGAGGGCAGACGGCTTCCATCACCGCTGAGGCGTGTCTCTCAGCTCCTGTTCCGGCTGAGGCTCATCTGCCTATATGGTCCAGGGTCATCTCCAGTGCTATGCCCAGATTGTGCTGGAATGCAGGCTGTTAACTTACTGGAGAAGCAATTCCAAAATCCCTTTCTCCTGTCTGCTTCTCTTATGGATACTGATGATAGACTGGGGTCCATTCTGGCCAGGCTCCAGGTTAGTGAGATTGTCCCCTGTGAATGGTGGTGACAGTCACTGGGACTGTGATGGATTCCTGGGACTTTGACTTCAGGCTCCTCCGACAGTGTTTCTCCAGAGCCCTAGAGCTCCAGACTCAGTTTCCCTGTTACACTTCATCCTAACCTTCCATGACAAGGTGCTCAGTGCATCTCACCTTTTGCTCTAAGGCACCTCTATCATTCACTCCAGAATTTAGAGTGCTTACCTTATGGGTTACCCTTTTCTGCAGTGAGAGTTACTGAGAAATACATGATGTAGTCCATTGTAGGCACTTGATTGGCGAATTCAATACCCATTCCCAAATCCCTTTCCCCTGTCAGCTACTCCTATGGATACTGGAAAAACTAGGAAGATAGACTGGGGTTAGAGAGATTGTACTTAAACTGTTGGGGATGGAAAACAATAGAAAGTTTGGTAGCAGAGGAATATTATGGTGTTTCATAAAAATTGATCTCTCTTTAAAGACCTGTGGTTCTCTAAATGCCATATTTTTATTTATGTATTTTTGTCTTGAAATCTCATCTCAGAAAAAAGAGCACATCTTAAACCCAATCACACTTAAAAAGTTGTGATTTGGCCAGATTTGATTATTCCTTCAATCCGTATCTGATTTTAGGTGAAGATTTTTGTCTCATACTCAAAAACACATTCAGTCTTAAAGCAAAATGCTACAACTTGAATTTTGTATATCCTCATTGTAGGGAGTTAGGTGCTGTTCATGCAGCTAAAAACAATTGAGGGTCATCTCATTGGCTGTCACCATACACCTTCAGGCAAATTATACGTCTCTTATAGCAAGATGGGTCCACTTTCCATTTATTATGGACTGCATGTTTTTGTTCCCCACCCCAATTTATATGTTGAAGCTCTAACCCCCCAAATGTGACCATTTGGAGATAGGGCCTTTATGGAAGTAATTAAGGTTAAGTGAGGTCAGAAGGGAGGGGCCCTGAACCAATAGATCAGTGTCTTTATAAGAAGAAACATCAGGGAGCTTACCGTCTCTCTCAGTGCTCAAAGAAAGGAAAGCTCATGTGCACATTCAGTGAGAAAGCAGCTGCCTATGAACTAAGAGAGGAGGCCTCAGTGTGAAACCAAATTTGCCAACAACTTGATTGTAGACTTCCAGCCTCCAGGACTGTGAGAAAAGAAGCGCTTGCTGTTTAAACCCCAAGTCTGTGGTACTTTGTTACGGCAGCCTGAGCTGATTAACGCAGCTTCCAGAGTCAAACTCATTCTACCTAAGGACGCTAGGGGCTATTTTCATCCAAGTTGAATTTATTTTTAGGATTTATTATTTTTTATCTATTCCTCCATTCCTCCCAAACCAAACTTGCCTTTGTCTCCAAGTATCTGGAGCCCAAATTCCAGACAAAGATGAAGGAGTGCTCTTTCTTCCCATTAGCAGTACAGTGGGTCCTTCCTGCATGAAGCGTGGGGGAACGTGGACCAAGAAGCCACATGGTCAAGTACAAAGCACAGGGGAAAATACATCTCAACTTTAACCAGCTTTGTGAAATCCCACTATGGTCTCTTCCATAGAAACATGACATGGCTTGACTCCTACATTGCTTTTCCCACCTGCTGGTCTCTTTGTTTCAGGGTACTACCGAGAGACTGAGTATACAGATAGATGCTGGCCAGACCACGTATAAAAATAGAACTCTGACCTGCAACCTGACCAGAAAACCAAGCCCTTTATCTATAATAAACAACCCAGGAAGCCAGCCTGCTATCAGCCAGCCATGTGATTGCTATCTCTAGTAACGATCTAGGAAGCTAAGTAACAACTTTTGTGGCAATTGGCCCTGAGCCATCAAGCCTAGATTAATAACTGCCAGCTTCTCTAATTTCTGTCCTTGCTTCCCACTTAGGCCCAGCCACAGAGAGCCAAATATGCACCCTAACTGATCACACAGGTGCCCCGCTGCTGGTTAACTGCCTCCAGCTTCCCAGGCCAACAGCCTCCATCAGGACACACCTGGAACCTTTCCCTTTTTCCACTAAAAGCTTCCCCTCTCCCCTGCCTGCCTTTGAGTCTCTCTCAGTCCAAGTGACTTTGGCTGACTCTTGCTGTAGCAAGCTCTAGTAAGTAACCTCTGCTTATTCTCAGTTGGTTGGTCTTCATTTATTTCCTCACTGTCTTTTCATCTATTCCCTAGAAGACTTGAGAGATTCATTTCTTCCCTCATTGAGCTCTGAAACATTTTCTGTCATCTTTATGATGGAGGAACAATTCCCACGACCCCCCTCCATCCCACCCATGATTGTAAATTGTTAATGTACACGTGGTACAGTATAAAAATTCATGTTAGATTTTTGTGAAGATATCAACTAATTCTTAGCATGAGGAAGAGGGACACCAGGCTCAAAAAAGGGAAAATTACCCCATCTTTTGGTAAAGGTGGACTTTGAAGATAGCACACAGGGCTTATGCCCCACAGTGATTGTTCTAGGCCAGTGATGTACGTACAGGGCCCCTGACCACCTGTTGCTGCTCTCTCCCACCCTCCGTCACTTTTTCAAAGGTATTTATAGTGACTTAAGCCCACATTTCTGAGTTCCTGGATCTGATCCTTGGCAGCCCACAGCTTCCCTGTCTTCACTGTGCTGTTGTCTGTTATGCTACCCTGGTCACGAGGCCTCCTAGGTGTCCCCTTGGGGACCAGGCAGGCAGTCTAGGAGCTTGTCTTGGTCAAGCCAGTGCAAGAGGCATGAGGAACCCTTCAAAGGAGGCCATCAAACTGCTGATCTTGGCAGATCTGCTGTTTTGAAAGATAACAGAACAGTTGGAAGGAGGAAAATTTCATTCCCTTGGAGCTTCTCTGCTTAGCTCTGGCAACAATAGTAACCAAGTGCATTTTGGGGGGTAAATGCTTGAACCAGGTCCTTTCCTGACTTGCTTGGAATAAGGTTTAATGAAAAACAAAAACTTCAACCACAAAAAAACCCTCTCCGCTAAATTTGGACTGGCTCAACATTCATTTTTAGTCTGTTTTTCTTCTTGTTAATAGAGATGAATAATTAACTCCCTAAAGTTAGGTGTTGCTAATACATAGAAATTTACTGAAACACATTTGGCATTTCTGATTTAACCCTACAATCTACTTCACTGACAAGTTTTAAATGACTGAATGGAAAATGAAGGTGCCAAGTGGTTGTTTGGTGTCCAACAGCCTGTCTCTTGGTGAGGAGGGTGATGGGGAGCACCTGTCGGGGTATACCTTGCCTTGACCTATGCAAATATCAGCAATCAACGGAGGCTGAACAAAGCACTGTATTTTGATTTATCAGCCATTTTCTGTGAGAATCTTGCCAATGGTTGAACAACTTAAAGTAACAGGGTTAGTGAATAGGAGAGTTGACACAGACACAGTCTACTGACTTATCTTTGTCTCTCTTTAGATATTGGTCAGGTGGCTACCATGGACTAGAAACATTGGGTCCAGTTGCCAGTGACAGTGTGGACTGGAAATTGTGGCACCTTCCTTTGTTGTATGCTCTCTCTCCCTTGAATCTGGAATGCTCTTTAAAACTATCTAGCTGTCAGTGATAGACAGCTGACAGACCTTCAAGTAGAAGGGTCTGGAAAGAGGTCAATAAGTGCAATTAAAGGGAAAAATAAAATAAGTAACCTTTCTAAGTGTTACCCAGCACTGGAATTGTGAGTGTGCAAGGGAGGCAGTGGGCAGGCAATGTCCCCTAAATGACTATCAGCCTGTCCCAGTACACACAGAATACAGGAAAAATGGGTAAAACAGGTCTGTATTTTGAACATGAATCATGCATTCTATTCTCTGCCCTGTTCCAGCTATTTCCTGATCTGACTTCAGCTGCTTTCCCTGGGCAGGCCTGGTATCTGAATCTCTGGGTACCCCTGTGGACCCCTGTGTAGCCAGTCACCCTCTTGGACCTCTACCTTCTTTTCCTCATGTCCCTCACACCTTGGCATCTCCTTCACTCCTGGGCAAGGGCTCTCCCCTTGACTGAACTTCAGGCAGGCTCCTCTGAACGCTCTTTTTAGGTGGGCCTCATCCCCAGCCCTCTCCTGGGCCTGCTGAATCCAGTTTTAGCAAGGAATCCTGCTAAGCCAGTTTATCAAGAATTGTTCCACCATTGATAGCCAATCAAGCTCCTCTTCCTTCTCACCCTGGGTACCTCACCAAGTTCCTCTTAGTAATTTTCCATCCACTCTCTGACCCTGCCCGTTGGCTATAAATTCCCACTTGTTCCCGTTATTTGGAGTTCAGTTCAGTCTCTCTCCTGTTGTAGTAGTGTTGAACAAAGTCTTCCTTGCTCTGTTTTACAAATGTCAGAATAATTTCTCTTTAATACTCCCCAAACCCAGAGGAGCTTTCCTATTGCCCATGGTAATAGTTCTATGGTGTCTGCCTCCCTTCCTTCTGCTAAAAGAGTTCCTGTCTCCTCTAGTAACCCTGGTCTGAGACCCCAGGAGAATGAAAGAAGGAAAAAGAAAAACACAACTTTCTTTTATGAGGCTGAAAAAAAATGCATCCTGTAGCACTGAAAAACCCCATCTGCCACAAAAGAATTACCCTGGATATGGAATTAGAAATAATTAAAGTGATTTGAAACTGGTACAAAGCAACCAACCAAGACACTTTGCTGAATGCAATGGAAAAAACATGGCTTTGAGGTCAGTAGACCTAAATTTAAAGCATACCTCCTCCCTTGCTAGGATCTTAACCTTAACTTCTTTAAGGAAGGAACCCCAGCTGCCTTCTTAGTTGTAAAAAATCTCTGTCTCACAGTGTCAGTGAGGGGAATAAATAAGCACCTGGCACAGTGCTCGACACACTGTTATGTTTTAGAGTTTATCCCTGCTTCCTAACCCTCATTCTGTTTGGGGCACTACAGATCTCTATAGCTCCATTTTGGAAACTGGAAAAATATATAGCTCAGCAGTTTCTGATGTTTACATCCAAGTTTTATTCTGTGATTTATTTGATGGTTAACATTAAATGTTGACAATTCACAATATTTTTGTATGTTTGTTAGTATTTTGTGAGGCAGTATTTTTTTTCAATGTAAAATATAAGGACATTTTAAAACATAGTTTTATTTCATCTGAGATAACATATTTTTAGATACATAGTTCCATAATGTGTCACAACAGAGGAATGAGAAATACAAAAATTCAGTAGAATGTAATGTTACCTAGATGTTTACAAACACTAAAGCTCAATAAATTTTTTTTTTTTTTTTTTTTGCAATTTGGGAAGTTTTATTGCATATATACACCTATGTGACCATCACCATAGTCAGGATAATGAATATATCTATTCCACGTCTTGCCAGGTCCCCTCCCACACACAACCACTGATCTGCTTTCTGTCACTACTGTAGATAAATGAAGCCGACTAAAGCTCTATAAATTTTTATAGAAAAATGTAAACATTTGCCAAAGTAGAGAACACCATAATGAAGTCCCAAGTAGCTATCATTCAGTTGTAACAGTTGTCATATTTTGCCAATCTTGTTTTGTCTATATGCCACCCTTCAATTTTTACCATCCCATTCACTGGAATATTTTTAAGCAAATTCCAGATGTCATAACTTAGTGTGTATTTCTAACAGATAAGGACTTTTCTCATTTTATGTAATCATTTTACTATTTTCACACCTAATAAAATTGAAAAATAATTCCTTATTCCTTGTATAGTTCTTGTATATTCTCAGTATGTATTCAATGGTCAAATACACAAATTGTCTCAAAAATGTCTTTTTTCAGCTTATATGCATGAATCAGGATCTGAGTAAGATCCACAAATTGTATTTAGTTGGTATGTTTCTTAAGTCTCTGAATCCATACCATCCCTCTTTCCCCTGCTAGCCATTCATGCCGTTTATTTATTGAAGAAACTAAGTCATTTGTCTTGCCGAGTTTCCCATGATCAGATTTGACTGACTGCATCACTGTGGCATCATCTAACACAGATCCCACGCTCTGTATTTCCTTTAACAGGTAGTTAAATCTAGAGGCTTTATTGTTCTGAGGATCAATTTTTTTAAGTAAGAAATCTTCAAAGGAGGGACTGCTGCTTTCTATTGGTCATATCAGGATGCATATAATATTTGTGTCTCTTTTAGTGAGTTTTCAACTATTCAGTGAAGAGAAAGGGTATTTTTTCTTGAAAATGAAAAGTAGAGCATAGGGAATATATGCCAATAATATTGTAATAACCTTGTATGGTGACAGATGGTAACTGTACTGTTGTGGTGAGCATTTCATAATGTACAATTGTTGAATCAGTATGAACAGTATGAATCAGTATGAACAGTATACATGAAACTGTTAGAATTTGCATGCCAACTATACTTCAATTAAAAATAACATAAAGGGGGGGAAAAAAGAGACAACAGGTATTTTTACTTCAATCTAGGATAACACAACCCCTCCCTCAATATGTGACAGAGAGGACATGGATTCTGGGGTCAGACAGACTTGAGATAAGATATTGAACTGTGTGACCAGACAAGACATGTGGCTTTTACTTTGCTGTGTGCTGGATATTTTTGTTTCCTATCTATATTGCTGAGCTTTGTTCTGGGATGTGGTTAAAGTACTTGGAAACAGTTAATGCCTTTTAAGGGCTAGGCAAGACCTTTTAAGTTCTCTGCCCAGTGCCATGGACTATGAGGATTCCCAGTCTGCTGGTAGTCTGTGTGAGCAACGTGTACTGTTCCCTCTAATCCTTTAGTAGGGTTCTTTCCCCAGCCTCACATAGTGTCCTTGTGCATGGACACTGATCGGTCCTCTATGGAATACTTAAGGAGACCCTCCCAGATCTTTGGAGCTCTGTCTGTGCAGTGCTTTCTTTTCTGGCATTGTGTCCTGTGAACTCAAACTGCCTCGGTCTCCTCAGACTCTCTGCTTCACCTCCTCCATTCAGGGAATCTGCTGGACTCCCCTGCGGTCACCCGTTCCTATGCCATGGCTAGAAATACAAGGTGATAAGCTGGGCCAATCACAGGACTCACCTCATTTATTTCCCATCTCTTGGGAATCATTTTTCTTAGTTATCTGATCCCTAATGTCTTAAAGACTATTGCTTCCTGTATTTTGCCTAGGTTTTTAGTTGTTTCAGATGGGAGGTTAAGTCCTGTTTTTCTATCTGGGCAAGAAGCGGAAGTCATCAAATGGACCTTTTAACTATATTTAGTCTACCAATACATTAACATGATATATATCTTCACTTATTTAAGCCTTGTTTAATTTTTCTTTAAAGATATTCTTTTAGTTTTCAGTGTAGAGGTCTTCCAGCTATTGTTTTAGATGCAATTCCTCAGTATTTGATTTTTTAAAAATAGCTTTCTAGTGTCTTGTGTCATTTCAAGCACATCTGTGCTTCTGTTTGATATCAATTCTATTTGACCTGAAGAACTCCTCTGCTGTGCTAGCCTGCTGCAATGACTGCTCTCTCTCAACTTTGTTAGTCTGCAAATGTCTTTGTTTTGCTTTTTCATAAAATGATATTTTTGCTGGGTGGGAGTTCTGATTTTTTCTTTCAGCACTTTAAAGATGTTGTTTGATAGACTCTGGTTGCCATTGTTTCTGATGATAAGTGAATTGTTATCTGTATTATTGTTATTTTTGAGTCATATATCTTGTTTATTTAACTGTTTTAACTCTTTTCTCTTGATCTTTGAGTTTTAACAGCCTGATTATAATGTGACAGACACGATTTCCTTTGTATTTAAACTGCTGGAGTTTTTGAGCTTCTTTGATGGCTTGATGCATTTTATCAATTTTGGGAACTTTTAGGCCATTTTCTTTTCAAATATTTCTTCTATATATCTTCTCCTTCTGGGACTCCTATTACATTTATCTTACATGGTTTCACATTGTAGCAAACATATAAGTTGCCTTTTTCCATTATCCCTACTTTTTAACGTTTAGATAATACTGAGTTGTCATAAAGTTCATTAATTGCTTCCTCTTCTGTGCAATCTAATAATAAGCTCATTGAGTGGTTTATTTCTGATACATTGCTTTTCATCTGTAGTGTCTCTATTTGACTCCTTTTTTATAGTTGCCAAATTCTGCTGAAATTTCACATATGTTCATGCATTTTGTCTCATTTTTCTGACTAAATCCTCTACTATTTTATCACACTTACTTTAAAGTCATTGCTGGATAATCCCAACATTTTGGGGCTGTCTTTGGGTCTACTTGTATTGACTCTTTGAATCATCAAATACATTTCCTTGCTTCTTGAACAGGGTTGGAACTTTGTGATCCTATGCCAAATATTGTATGTAAAAGAACAACAGAGAATGAACTAAATAATATTTACTCTCAAAAAAAGAGCTTGCCTGTTCTTCTGACATCTGCTAGTGGACGTGGATGACTCAGTCGAATTGGTAGTTGAGCTGATACTGAGTTTGTCACAACTTTAGGAAGATTACACTCACCACTCACTGGCTTCAACGTTTTGAAGGCAGAAACAGGATTTTCCCTTTAGCAGGGCTTGGCATCTGGGTATGGGCAAAACTGCACAGTTGTCTTTACCTTTAGAGTCCAGTTACCAACATTCCAAACCACACAAGATTGCTTTCTGCTTTGCAAGTTGCTTGCCAATGTTTTTGGCTTCTGTGGAGTTCTCTTTGCTGTCAGTCCCACTCCCAGACTTCTACTCCTTGAGAGATCTATTTATGTCTTTGGTCCCACACTAGACTTTGAAGGACCACTGCAGGGCATTCAGTGAAGGTCGAGTCTCTTTAGCAGGATTTCCCTCACCTCGCCTGAGCCACTCCCAGACTTCACAGGGCTACTCCTGAGCACTTGGTGAAGGCCTGGTGTGTCTTCTGGGGATTTCTCTCCATTTTCCAATTTTCCTTCTAGCTTTTAGCCTACCACTACCAACTATTTGGAGAAGGCCCACACACCTCAGCGGGGATCTCTCTTTGAGCTCCTTCCCTGCCTCCAATTTTGGGTGGATTTTCGCATGAACTCAATGAAGACCTATGGGAAAGAGTAGGCTCTTTGGCTGGTGTTGCTTAGGACTCTAGTCCATAAAGTGAGCTTGTATGACTATTACACATTTGTTAAAAGTTCAGCTGGCTTTTTCCTGATTCCCATGTATGAATGATTTTTCCTCCTTCCACCACCCAGCCAAGTTTGAAAGCCACTATGGATTGCTTCCTTCTAAGGCAGGATTGGTCACTTACTGAATTTAAGTTCATTTAGGTTTGGCTTTTTAAAAGCTATGATTTTTGTAGTTTATCTTGCTTATTCTCATTGTTGGACACCCTATAATGTTTTCAAACTCTTTAAAAGCAACTTATTTTAAAACAAATCTTGCATGGAACCTGAATACATAAGCCAGATCAACAATGAGTGTTCTGATGGAAACATGCTTGGCAGGTGTGTGGGGTGGTGGTGGGTTGGGGTGGCATGCAGGGTTCTGCAGTCTCTCGCATTACATTTTGCAAAGTCTACTTGGAGAAATTTTTAAATTGTTTGAAAGATCACTGGTCTGATCATCACATGTGAATCTTTTGTTTGGGTATGAAGTCTTCACTGAATAGTTTGGTTTTCTAAATATTTTCAATGTCCAACTCTCTTTTTTACACACCTCTGCTTATGCTGTTTCATCTCCATGGGATGCTTCCCTCTTTCCCAATTTAAAAATCACTCACCCTTGAGAGTCCAGCTCACCCATAAAATTTCTTTATTTTCAGAACCATTCTGGCACTTACCATTTGGGCTATACAACTTAGACACACTGACTGTGGTATGTCTTCCGGTTTGGTGAGTGTTACTCTAGTTGGATATGCTTCCTTCAGATAAGGAGTATGTTGGAACTCGTCTTACATCTAGTTTGGGACTGGAAGGGACAGGCAGACTGAATATTTGATGCTGTGACCATTTTGGAAGAGTGAATGCTGCCTTTTGCTTGATGACTCTAGTTAGCCAGGTTGTTCTATATTCATGGTTTAAAATCTTTGCACTGAAGCCTACATGACTTCTGCTTCAAATGAGCCTTCATTCAGATTACTGTCAGCCCTTCTGAGTCTGGTGACTGCCTCTGTTTCCACAGCTATGCCATGGAATGTTGGGACTGCATGTGCCTTTTTAGTATTAATTATGCTTGAAAACTCACCATACAGATATTTTAACTACTTTGCTTCCACCATCCTTCATCTTCTGAGATGGTCAGATCCACCCATGCATGCTAGCCTTGTGCTCCCACAAGACTTGCCTCAGTGGGGTAGACTGGCTGTGTTCCAGAACCACACTTCAGTTGGATTAATGTGGCTATAAGAGGCGCCAACTGAGAGTGTGTCTCTTCCCTGATATGTACCAAGCTGTCAGCAACACAACTGGCCTATTGCAAGGTGGCACCTAGAATATCTAGGCAAGCTCTCAACATGTAATTGTGAGGATTTAGAACTAGAATGTTCTTTTGATTCAGCCTGATTGCCTTCTCCAGAAACAGCTCTTACCAGGTATCTCTGACTGGGGGAGATTTTTGGGATATGAGATGGCTTCTTACATCACCAGGAAAGTCATAGAAGTTGTAACTTCTTTCTCTAAGGGTACGTCAACTACGCCTTTTCCTCAAGTATTTTCTTTTGGAATTCTGGGTATTGTTATGGTGATAAAATACCTACCTTATAGAGTTGCTATTAAGATTAAAAAAGGCATCAATCTTGTTTAAAGTCTACACATGTTCTTCGATATGCATGTTTTTCAAGGTCTTTTACACATGTAATGCATTTTTTCATGCATGTTTTGTGCGTGCTCTTTAAGCCCTTTTATGAGGTAACTGGAGTCAAACGTAACAAAGGAAATATATAAATACACACCAACAAGGCTCTTTTCCTTAGAAGATCCAGACTTTGGGGAGTCTAGCTCCAAGTTTTAGGACCACGGACTGAATCCTTATCGCAGCATCCGGATCAAATCTGTGGCCTGGAGTGCCTGTAGTCGGGATTCACAAGTCCTCAGGTTGCAAGCATGCAAAGGCTAGTTGGTCAAAGACTCAGATGTGTACTGGAATACTCTAAAATACCATTTTCTTAAACTACATTTTCCTTCATCAGATTGGCCTATCTTCCTTAAAAGACAAATTACCACTGCATCTTTTAGCGTCTGTGCATTCATTATGCTGTCATTGGGTCATTTGTCAATTGGCTTTCTGCAACTCTGAGCTACATGCTGATAAAAGTTAAAATTTAAAATCTAGTAAAATTTAAGACCTAGTAATCAGTTGGTAGCCTGGGGCTGTATTAAACATCTCAAGATGAAATGTATTTTGGGGTGTGTGAAACTTTAAATTTAACTTTACCCTCTCATTAGCTGGGTGAATCCTGCCCTGTGGTAATGGCTGTGGGCACAGGTAGTCAGATTGCTGTGTGGGTCTCCAAGGAGTCTCCAGTAGGACGGCATATTCTTTCCCTTGCTCTGCAAAGGGGGTTATTGTTAAAATGCCCTGGGCCTTGAATTATACTATTTGGGTACTTTATCATCTACGTTCTGCAATGAAATCTCTCAGGTAGTGGAAGGGCTAAAATCTTGGCTGGCAGCAGCAATGGAGCAAACCTGCCCTCTTGCCAGCTTGATGGGTGAGGGGATTTACTGTTCATGCAGATAAGATTTGATGTAGTTAGACATTGTCAACACATCCCAGTGTAAATGCAGTGCACTTCCCTGAATTTCCCAAGGGAAAAATAGACCTCATGACGCTGACGTTCATTTCTCAACTACAGCATCTAAAGCATCTTTTCTCACAAAGGAGATAGAGACATTGGCCTTTAAAGGTCTCCATTGCCAAGAAGACTTAGGAATGTAATCTGACATGCAGTTTAATTGTTCATACATGGGCATGTTTACAAATGCATGTATTATTTCAAATGTAAATTTCCACACAGAGGAAATGGGGCACATCTGCAGGAAATAAGTATTTACTACTTGATGGCATTAGTGTTAGTTTAGATTATAATGACAGTGGCTCCTGGATAACTCGAAGGAAGGAATGAACTAAGATTCACTGTAGCCAGTTTTGTGCTTCACTTTATTGTTCTTTTAGATGGTCATTCATTCATTCAATACTTTGTACAAGCACTGTGATGGGTGCTGAAAATAAATCTTGAAAAGTACAGATTGTCCCCTTAAGAGATTACAGCAGAATGGGAGAGACAGAATAAACAGGTAATTGCTATACAATAGGAAAGAGGGGAGGTGGAGAAGCATAACAGAGGGATTCAGCCTCTGAGCAGGGGGCCTGGAAAAGAGAGAGTCTTGGAGGAAGTGACTACAGCTTTACATTTGCAATATTTGAGAAGCCCCACTACTCTGGCCTCATGATTCCTGTAATTCATTGTCATTACTTTTAAAGATTTATTTTCTAAAATTATTGAAAATGAGAAAAAAGTTGTTTTATTTTTAATAACACACCATTTCTTATTCTTCATTTTTAATTTTTATGCATAGCTATAAATTTCCTTCTGGTACTATTAGTATTTTTCTCCCTGAAGAACTTTCTTTAACATTTCTTATAGTGAAGATCGGTCAGGTTTTGTCTGTCTAGAAATGTCTTCATTCAGTCCTCATTTTTGAAAGATAATTTCTCTGGATATTGAATTCTAGAATGACAGTTTTTTTCTTTCAGTGCTTTAAAGATGCTCAATTCTCTTGTGATTGGTATTGTTTCTGACTAGAAGTGTGCTGCCATTTTAATCCTTGTTTTTCTATACAATGTCTATTTTTTCTCTGGATACTTTTAAGATGCTTTCTTTACTGCCACTTTTCAGCATCTTGATTATGATGGTATGGCTGTAGTTTTCTTTGTTTCTTGTGATTGGGATTCTTTGAGCCTCTTGGATCTGTGGCTTATAGTTTTCATTAAATTTGGAAAATTTTAAGCCATCTCTTTTTTTTCTGGTATCTCTCCTTTTCTGGGACCCTGATCACATATATGTAGATCAATTTTATTGTCCCACAGGTCACTGTCCCCCTGTTCAACTAAAAACAGAAGACACTTTTCTCCCTGTGCTTCATTTTGGATAGTTTCTCTTGCTATGTCAAGGTACCAACCCTGTGTGAACCCTGGAAATTGTCTGTGTACAGTTCTCTGATGATTGTTCTTTCTCTGGAAATTGTTCGTGCCTGGCCTTGTAGATTTTCACCTTATATAGGCACAGACTGGTATTCACTTAGAGAACCCCTATGCAGATTTCTGGATTTATTTTTCCACATGGCTCCCTACTTTCATATATTCTGCTCCAAACAATTCCCTTGGACTCTCTAAATTCTTATACTTGTCTCCTTAACTGAACAATATAGCCAGGCTCTGTTTGCATTTTACCTCCTAGCTCTAAATCCAGAAAGTTCTTCCAGACAGAAAGCCTTGCCAATGGTACAGCTTTCTTCATTTGTTTTCCTTTTTTCAGGGAGAACAGTCCTGCACTGCTTGTTGTACAATGGCTAAAAATATCTGTTTCCTATATTTTGTCCAGTTTTCTAGTTGTTTATGACTGGATCATAGTTCAGGATCCCCCCAATGTAGCTTTTTATATTATTATTTTTTTAATGTATGCAAAGTAAGCATCATTAGTGTTTTAAATACATTTTGTGATGAAGTGTTTTCATGATAGGAATTTGAATTCCGTAAACAGGGTCTCAATTTTACTTAATAGAAATAAGCTCAACTACTTTTTATGGCTGAAAATATAAAGCTAGGGTGTCATTCAATGGTTATCAGCACCTTCAGATTTAATACATTCTGTACCTTGTTGTCCTGTATTCAGTAAAAGTATTTTCAGCATTAATACAGAAGAAAACATTTAGCCTGATCAGTACAGTAATAAATCCGAAACTCAAAGAACAGGAAATTTAGTCATAATTAGAAATAAAATTATACACATTAGAAACTAATAAAGGAAGTGGGTATTTCTGTTCCTTATTTTGTCTTTTCTCTTTCTGCATACCTGGCTTGCTTGCTTTAAATGACTTATGCACTTGAACAGTTAGTTTCCACCAAAGAATCAAGGTAGACTATGCCCCAACCATGAATAATTGCCCATGTACCCAGTGCCTAAAAATAAACCATGGTACATCTAAAGAAATCAGGCAGTGAGACTAAACAGAGATAAATATTCAGGTAGCATTGAATTTATACATCACTTCTGGTCCAAAGAAGGATCTGTCAGTGTTCCTACCAATTCTCATGGTCCCCACTATTGCAATGCTTGGACTTATACCCAGAGAGGTATCCTCAGCTGATATACAGCCATCAACCTTTAGAGCTGGAAGGGATTCTATAATCAGTGCCTTTCTTCATTTTAGTGAAGTTAATGGGTTTTTGGTCCCTAGGAGGCTGCCACTCTAGCTGTTGCCTTCTTGCTGAAAAGGAAGATGGGTTTCTGGTATACTCACAACCCAAGATGCACTTTTTATAAAAATCATTCACAAATGAGAGTACAGTTGCAAACAAATTACCCTACTCTGGTCTACATATATTAGGGGCTAAATTGGCTTTTGAGTTGGATGAAGAACTTAGTTTTGGGGACAATATGAGTTTCAAGCTATAGGGGGTCCTTGTTATCCTGTATTCATTAGAGGAGTCCCTACAGTTATGAGGTTGCAGGATACATAGGGAAGCCAAAGTCAGAGGCAAGCAAAAACCATCAAAGCCTGAAAATATTCACTAATGATATGACTGCTTGGGAAACTGGTCCTTAGACAAACAACCATCCCACCTTAACACAAGAATATTTCTCAGCTCAGCATGTCAAGGCCTTTTGTGGCCTGTCTCTTGCTGATGGTCAGATATTGTTAACATACAATAAAACACAAATACAAAAGATTTAGGAACTCATAAAGCTGATGAAAGTAATGTTGGAGGATTGTTGGAATCACATTTAAAGTTTTGAATAATGAGAGTCTGATGTCCTCAGAGTTAACTTGATTAACTACTGAAGGAGAGACACCTATTAGAGGTCTGTCCAGGTTATATCCCTTGGCAAAAAATGCTTTGATTACTAAAGGATTAAGGGAAACAATGAGAAAATTAATAATGTCCTAGATTTTTGTTTTCTAATTGCTTTCTTTATGACCACACTGAAAAAGCCAAACATAGATATCAAGGGATCTTGGTCTTAGCAGGCTATCATGCAGTTTGTCTGAAAAAGAATCATTTTCCCCTCAAGAAAACCATCACGCAATTGCTCTTTTAAAAG
This sequence comes from Manis pentadactyla, assembly GCF_030020395.1. Classification (NCBI taxonomy): domain Eukaryota; kingdom Metazoa; phylum Chordata; class Mammalia; order Pholidota; family Manidae; genus Manis; species Manis pentadactyla. Next base: position 44,118,557 of record NC_080030.1, read on the forward strand.
AAACTTGGGCATAATGCAACTTAGCCTAAATTTTGTTAAGTGTAATATAAGTTTATCCTTTATAAGTTTCAGTTTTATAATTCAAGATTAAGTTCCTATCAAACTGCTTCATATTAAATGGGAAATTTTGATCCCCATTTAAAAAGGATTTATTTTTACTGACCTTTAATCAATTGTATTACTGCACTTTTTCACAAATGAAATTTGGTATTACAGTCCTTTAGTAAATTGAAGACCAAAAGGAAATCGCACTTGGGTGACTCTTCTTGTATGGTGACTTCGAGATGCATATCCGTCTATCTGGAGGTCCCCAGAGGGGCTAAATTAGCCTCAAGAGACTGGTTGCATTAATGAAAACTACTTATAACCCAGAGTTTGGCCCAGCAGCACTTTCAGGTCCTCTTTATGGCAAGAAAAGAAGGCCCCTACCAATCCTAGAACCAAGATGTTCCTGTTGTGGCCCTGCTGTCTCCACCCTCATCTCTGTCTCCACACCCTTCATGCCTCACCTCCTCTACTCTGCTTTCCTTTCCTTATACAGGGCACTCTCTTGACCCACATTCATTCTTGTAGCAACAGCCTTCATCCTGGTAATTGTCTGAGTATGTTGTTCATCTTTGGGTTTTCACAACCAGGTGTGAATTACCCATGTCACCATCTTTAGGTACAAAGGTAGTCAACATCTTATTTCATTTCTCCAGTGAGGCACTGGATCTGCTGGTTCCCTCGTATGGCAGGAAGTTCATCTTTCTTGTTTTGATCTCACCCATTATTCCCAACCCTTTTATTTTTGAAAAATGTTGGCTGACATGGAAATAATTCCTTCAGCATCTCGGTGGCTTGTTCAGTCCAAGGGGTCTTATCTCCAGATGCCAGCAGGTAAAGAAACGGAAATTCTGATTGTCTGCTAGTGAGCTTCAGTTTAGAGTTGCCATGAAGCATTTTCAGCTCTGAGGTAGTTTCAGTGGTAAAAATGGCCCTGCAATGGTCCAATGTGTCTTCATCCATGCTTCAAGGATGTCCTTTCTCGTTTACATCTGCCAGGTCTTAATACAGATATTTCTAAAAGTTTGCGCTCACCTATTCAACCAAATGATCCCAGTGCTCAGTCTCTGTGCAAGAAGGGCTGTGTCCGGATGGGTTTGTAGGCCCTGCCACCCCTGTCCCTTCCACCCTCCTTTCCCCATCCACTCGGTGCTGGAGTTGAGTCATTCCAAATTCCCCATTCGCTCCTGGATATGCCCCCTTTGGGCCTCTAGGGCTCCTTTCTTACAAACAAACCTCAGTTAAGAGCCCTCCATCCTATTAGATAACTTCCCAATAAATGGAATCTCAAAAAGGTTACTTTTTTTTTAGCATTGAAGAGAAGCACAAAATCTGTGAACTTACAAGGAATCATCTAGTCCAAACCCTTTATTTTAGAGAGGAGGAAGAAAAGAAAGAAAGGCTAAATAAAGCTCAAAATGTATCAGCTGGTCAATAAGAGATCTAGAACCAGAATACTCCAATTTTAGCACAGTGTTCTACATTCACTAGTTTAATAATATTGTGGCACAATCAGTGAAACTCTTCCCAGAAAGCTTTATCTTATATTTTGTTTGCCTGATGGACAACTGGAACAAGCCATGGCTCCTTGGATTGTAGGGCTGTCCTTTTATATTGTCCTGCTTTGTCAAGTATGAATGATGAGAGCACTAAACAATAGCTGAATATGGAAGCCACTTTCATAATATGCATTTTTTATAGCAAAAATAAAAAAAAATTATTTCCAGGTCAGCCAACATTTTTCAAAAACAAAAGGGGAGGAGATAATGGAATATAAAATTGTCATACATATTTGCTTATGTATGTGAATCTAATATAGTAACTCATCTGTCCCTCAAATATCATGGTGTTGAATGAATGGCTTTAGGACCTTTGGTTTCCTGAGTTGGGCTCAAACCACTAGGATAATGTTAGAGGCCATATTCAAAGTCCTGATTGTATTTTTGTGCCCTGATACCTCTTCATGCCTCTTTACATAGAATCTTATATCTGGTTGGTTTTGGGGGCTTTCTCCAAACTAGCCCGTGTAGCTAGTTTCCTTGCCTATCTCAGAGCTGTGCCTTTCCCAGGTTTGAAAGAACAGCAAGAACTAGCTCATGGATCCAGAACTTCAGCAGTTGTATTGCCACACTTCCTACCCTGTGGCAGGCACCTGGGACACTTTTGCAAATTTACCCGTTTGCAGACTGTGAGGTGCAGTTTGCTCAAACCACAGCTGGATATACTACTGTTTTCTTCCAGATGAATGGCACCCACCCACATTATGTTGGCCTAAGAACATTAATAGCAGGCCCCTCAAATGATTCTTCCCTGAACTCCTGGAAAGCCTCTCCAAACCCTCTCCAAACTCTTGAGTTCACTCAGGCTGGTAGGAGACCTCAGGTTCTATTGCTAGAAAATGTTCAGTCTGTCTGGTTACACACAAGGCTACAATTTTTTGCCTTTGGATCCAGCTCAGTGCCTGGCACATAATAGGCATTCAGGGAATATTTGTTGAATGAAAAAAATTAATCAAATTAGTGACCCGACTGGATGGAGAGCTCTGCCCTGGGTTAGCAGGGAGAAACAGGAGATGACGGGTCAGGACTGGTGAAAGCTGGGTGTGCCCTGGGCAAATAAAAGTGTTGGGAGCAGTTAATGTCTATTTCATAGGTGAATTAAAACATTTGATAACCTTGTAAATGGACTACTGTACAGTTATATGAATGGTACTCTTAGCATGTAGTTCTAAGGTGCTAAAATAACTATGAAAAATGAAAGAGTCCATCAATCAAATGGTTGTTTTGCCTACGTGGAAGTCACACAACCAACCTGACTTTTTCTCCTCTGAATTGACCTTTTGTTTTGTGACCCAGCACGGTAGTGCCAACTGCCAATTTAAGGCAAGGCTGACTGTACTGATTACAGCAGGCTTCTGTGTGGCACATGAAGTGCAGTAAATTTGCTAAGCTGTGGATGATGCTGGCTCGGAAAACATTTGTTAAAGTCAGTGACTGAGGTTGTTTTATTATTGAGGTTATCAGGTTATCATTCCTTCTTCCAGGGAATTATGTAGTGGTTGAAGGGAGAAACAGGAAGAATAATCATGAAAAGTAGGTTGCATTTTATGATCTCTCTAATTTAAAGGCGATTTCTTTTTTGGAGTGTTGTGAAGACATGTTTACATATCTGTGTACATATGCACTTACTTTAAAGACTCGGGGGTAGGCTGAGCAATGCCGACTCCCCGCCAAATATACCCAAGTTCTAATTCCAGGCACCTGTGCATAGGCTACCTTACATGGCAAAGGTCTGCCTCCCTCTCCCTCTCTCCTCCTCTCCATTTTCTTCTTTTCTTTCCTTCTCCCCGCCCCTCCTCTCCCTTCCTTCTTCCCCACTCCCCCTCTTCCTCTCTGCCCTCCTCCTCCTCCTCTTTTGCTTGTAGCCAACACTCACTCATTTCCCATAAATGCTGGTGGGATGAGGGGCAGCAATGTCAAATGGGGTCCGCCTTGCATCTTCCATCTCCTCTATTCTTTCCTCCACATCAGGGAAACACACAGGCAGCCTCTTTATATGTCCCCACATGCACCTGCAAAACCCAGGATTCCTGGATTGTTCTGAACTCCCTCTCTAAGAACACCTCTGGTAGATTCCCTTGACTGCAATAACAAATTACCAAAATCTGCGGGGCTTAGTACAACAGAAATTTATTCTTTTAGGTCAGAAGTCTGAAATCAAGGTGTCAGCAGGGCCATGGTCTCTCTGAAGGATCTGGTGAAAAATCTGTTCCACACATTTCTCTTAGCTTCTGGTGTTTGCTAGCAAGTCTTTGTGTTCTTTGGCCTACAGCTGTATATCTCCAATCTCTGCTTCCATCTTCATGTGGTTTCCCTGCATATCTGTTTGTGCTGCTTCTCCTCTTCTTATAATGACACTATCACATCGAATTAAAGGCCCACCCTACTCTATGGCTTCATCTTAACTTAACATCTTTATTATACCTACAAAGACCCTATTTCCATATAAGGTCACTTGCATAAGTTTCAGGGGTTAGGACATCAATACATCTTTTTGGGGAGCACAGTCAACCCATAAGAACCCTCTTTCTGTGGGAGTCTATTCTTAGCTCATTCAGGCTGGATGGCCTTTGAAATGGTACCTGAACCCAAGAGCTGTTCTGGTCAGTGGTGACCCAGATGAACTCAGGTAAAAGGCATCTTATGGTAGGAATATACATTGAAAATAAGTCCCTAACATCTTGGGACAGGAACTTAATAGGACTCTTCCTGGAGTTGAAGGAGATTCCTGATTTCAGGAAGCTCTGGGACCTCAGTAGGTGGAAGTATGGAATCCATTCTCATGTTCTCCTGTTAACATCTCTCTGCCCAGCTCTGGGTATTGCTTTTTTCCTGCCTCACAGCAAGAGTGACTTGCAGTTTCTTTTCACCAGTTGCTCCCTGCCCCAGCTGCAGGGCTTTTTCATTTGGCTTTTCCAGGCCCTGTTCTGCCTCATGACCTTTCAGCTGTGTGGCTCAGTATAATCCAACACATTCTTGTTATGTTTCTTAGTTCTCATGCTGCTGTGGACTATGTGTTTGTGTCCCCCTAAAATTTATATGTTGAAACACTAACCCTGAATATGTTGGTATTAGGAGGTGGGGCCTTTGAGAGCTAATTAAGTTTAGATAAGGTCATGAGGGTGGAGCCCCCATCATGGAATTAGTGCCCTTATAAGGAGATAAAGACATTACAGGCATTTCCTCTTACTTTCTGTCTCTCTCTGCCATGTGAGGACACAGTGGGATGGTGACTCTCTGCAAGCCAGAAAAAGCTCTCACCAGAGACTGGCACCTGATCTTGGACTTCTCAGCCTCCAGAACTGTGAGAAATAAATGTCTGTTGTTTAAGCCACCCAGTCTATGGTATTTGTTATAGCAGCCCGAGCTGCCTAAGATGCATGTTTTACAGAAAGATTCCAAGAGATTCCCAGAGATTCCAGGCCTTCTGTTTGAGGCAGCCTCCAGGCAGGCTGTGCAGAGGTCAGACCTAGCTGTTGGCTAGGTGTGTCCATTTCCCCTGGTTCCAGCTTATGTATGCTTGTGCGTGTGTGTAATTTTTGCATTTTAATGGGAGGCAATGGTCTAACCAAAGAGGCCCCTCTGTAATGGTGGCATCTGGAGCCTGGCTGCTGAGATATCCCAAGTCTTCTCAAAACCTAGCAAGGAGGCTGCCTTTAGTTCTTTGGGGATTGAGCTCCTACCAGGCTCAGGCTAGGGACTGAGCAGAACCTAGAGGAGGTCCCCACATCCTTACAGGGCACTTGGACAAGTTTAGATGGTGTTTCTGTGCTGGTGCAGAAGCCTGTGGCTCTCACATCGCAGGACTGGTGTGTCTGTGGAGGGAGAGACTAGAGAATACTAAAAGACCCAGGTCACTCACTGTGGCTTGGTCCCCAGGCATGAAAGCCACTTCCATGGCTTTTGTGCTTGTTTGCTTCATTTGCTCTCTGAGCTGCTGCAGCACACCTCTGTTCCATGGTAAGTAGAGCTCATTGGCCTCCTTTATTGTACTTATTCCAACTCAGAGATGTAAGAGCCCCTCTTCAAGTGCAAAGAAACCCCTTTGCTAGTGTAACTGAAATTTTAAGTACCACTCAGGTCTGCTTTCAAGTCTGGCAATAAAACAAAAATCTTTTTCACCATTTCATAGTTTGGGTCTCCCTGGTATATTTCAAGTAAGTGCAGTTAGCTGAACTCCCTAATATTTCTGGAGATGAAATGAATAGGGGTAATTCAGCCTCACCAGGTTACCAGCATCTCGCTCGCCTTCCTTTAATCACAGCTGTGGAAATGTTTTGGCCCCTTTGACGGCAAAGAAAAGCTTGATTATGACTGGAGATGGGTTTATATGTTAGACATATTTGAGAAGAACATTGACTGCTCTAACATATATAGGTCTATACATCTTTAAACGTCATTGATGGGAAAGAGCTTGTTTACCCACATCTTTTAATCTTCCCATTTTAAAGAACATTCTTCCTAGTACAGTTTACATGTGTTCCAGGTTCCAAAACAAACAGAACTGAGAGTTTCAGATTACCAGAAAGAAGAAAAGCAGATGGTGTGTAATGAGACTTTCTACAACTCTCAGAAAGCAGGCAGTAAGAGGTTAAATGGCAAAAATCCCCCCACAAAACCCCCGAGACGTCACAGCAGTTAAATCACCTCCTACAACCACGGTGCTAGGCTCTGTGAGAGATACAAAAAATAGAAGCAGTAGCACTGATTCTCCAGGAACTTCCAGTCCAGTTGGGGAGATCAGATGGAACACACGGAAAAAACAACATTAAAGTGTTTAAGTGACATTTTATGATAGAGAGCTATTCCACGGTAATCTTGTGCTAAGTGCCGAAGCCATGCTATCAGCAGTCAGTTCTGGCTGGAGGGTAGGCTGGGATAGCCAGACAAGAAGCTGGGCTGGGCCGTGGAGGCAGGTAGGAGGTTAACAGGCGGCAGGAGGGGGGTCTTCCCAAGCAGACGGAAAGAAGTAGAGAGGGCAGAGAGTTCGTGTTGAGAAAAGCTCAGACATTTAGACTTCATGTTTCATAGATACTTTTAGAAAAAAAAGGAGAAAAACATCTATTTTACAAGGTCTGGGTTTTGTAAAAACTGCTGATAATCTGGGCTTACTTTCTGCGGAACTGTCTAAATGCATGTTCTATTACAAAACCTCAGGTTGAATAATGTACACAGTGATACTGAGATATAAGCTAGGAAAAATATCAGAATTTTACAGGCCAATTTTTGTATGATTTCTATGATAGGTCTTTTGGTGTCAAGCCTTTTTGCTTTTTAGATCATAGAAGGAAATGCTGCCTTGTGCAAAGTATTTTGAAATATCTCACGTGGGAAGGTTTCTCAGTGAGAAAACAATGATGTAATTCTACTTATGTTTGCCTCACTTCCATGCACTTTAATTTACTAGAAGTAAAGCTTCTAGCTGAAGGAACTTCCCAGAAACCTCCCCAATCCTAAGATAGAACTTCAAAATGTTACCATCATGTAGGAACACTGCTGGTTTTTGACCTAGGGCTTTGTAAATGATCTAGGGTTTACAAAGGGTCAACGTAAGAAGCACAATTGCCTTTTACTTACCCATGTTAAACTGGCTTCTAGAAGACAGACCTCGTGAAGGCCCCAGAACCCATGGAAATTGCTTTCCTAACCCTAGGTTATTGCCTTCTCCCAGTTAATTCTGCAAATGATTACACACAGAGCTTGCCAGCACCACAAAGGGAGGAATACAGATGGTACCTCTGAGTGCCACCTTGGTGTTTCTTGGTGCTTCTGCCCATGCTGGTATAGCACAGAGATGACTCAGTGGGCCTCAACTATTCCCAGAAGGCATTTAGGCTGTTTGCCCCAAAACTGAGCCTGGTGAGCTTCAGAGTCCTGCCCTGGCTCTGCCCTTTCAGGAGGGCACAGACCACTGTTTGACAAAGCTCATTGAAATGTAAGTCCATCTGCAGAAGTTCATATTTTGCTGATGAATACTCCCCATTGTGAATCTGTATATGTCTTTGCTGCCTCTGGAGATTCTGTAAAAGGCCTGTTTGTATATGCTAATTGAAAGGATCTAAGTGGAACAGACTTGTTGCATTCCGGCGAAGCAGGCATTGAGAAGCCAAGTTTTCCAGAGCCAGCCGGAGGAGACTTGAGTCTTGACAACCAGATGATTGTGACGGAGGAAGGGAAGGGGTGAGCGGGAGCAGCCAGACATGCGCCACCGAGAAGTAAAGGTGGGTAAGTGGAACCTGCTAGTTGACTGGAGGCCCCCACTGGGGATGGAGGGAGACCTGTGTCAGGCTGAGAGTGCCTGACAGGAACGTCTATGGAGGCTGGGCTGCACTTCCTCCCTTTCTGAGTCCCCCCGCCACCTTACCAACGTGACTCGTGCCTATGCTTCATGATACTCACCATGTCTTTTATTTCCCATACTCAGATGCATGGACATCTCAGGCCTTGCTGACCCTGGAGGGACTGACCCTCCCAGGGACACCAATTCCTAGAGATAGTAAATAATCATCCATGAGAGGACTTTTTAAATACAAGCTCATCCATTCAGAATCTACACCCCAACACCTCCTTTATCGAACTCACACTCTGGGCCACTACTTACCTGCCTTCATCACTCCAGGGTCAGATGACAGACAACTAGAGACACCGCCTGCACCCGAGTCCACTGAAATGATCCAAAGTAGCCCTCTAACTTGTTTACCTTGCCTGGCTGATTTCTTTCTGCAGAAACCATTTTAAAGGTTCTCGCCCACAGTTGCTGCCCTTCCTCTTGACCACCCAGTGCCGCTCCATGTGGCCCTTCATGGTGTAGCATGTTCCCTCCTCTTGGGAATTGTGGGTAACAAACTACCTTTTCAATGGCAATCATCTTTGATATGTTGGCCTCAGCAGACCTCATAATAATGAAACCTATTAAAACATTCAGTTCCAGCAGAATTTCACAAGTCAGTGCCTTACCCAAGTCAGCCTGTTCCCTAGGTCCCCCCACCCCTAAATCACCCCTGTTGCCAGTTCTCTTCTCTCTCTTAGCACCAGACTCTTCATCTAGTGAGAAGTACATCAATGAAGTGAAATTAAAGTATAGCAAGGAATTAGCAGGTAGCAAACTTGTCTAATATTATCTCTGATATATTTAAGGCTGAAGTGAAGCCTGAAGTATTTACTTTCTTAGATACCCAATGCTTGGCTCGGCAGAGAAACTAGGTGAAAATAAGAAGGAGATTTCAGAGCCATTGACCTAGAAAGATCCAGGCCACAAACAGGCTGGATTGGGTGGCAGTCCTGAGGGGTACAAGGACGAGAAAAGTCTAGCATTTATTGGGCGATTGCTATGTGCCAGGACTGTTCCAAAGACTCTGTGACTCATTTAGTCCTCCATCGGAACTCTGAAAAAAATGCTGTTCTTCCCATTGTAAAGGTAAGGAGACCAGGGTGCACAGATGCTGAGTAACTTCTCTGTCATGCAGCTGGCTAAGCTGTAGAGAAGGGATTCCATTCCAGGCAATGTGGGGTCAGAGCCTGGGCTTTCTACCACTTGGCTGTCTAGCACAGTAGGAAAAGCCCACTGCTGGGAGCCAGAAAGACCCTGCCAATTATTAGCTGTGTGACTTTGGGTCAGTAACTTGATGGTTTATTATACAATATATAATGTAAGGGTGATTATACTTATCCAACAGACCTCAATAATAATGAAACCTATTAAACAGGGCTGTTCTGAGGATAAAATGAAATGATAATCATAAACTGAAAACCCTGAACACTATGGTACATAAATAAGCAGTGGATTAATATCATTGCCCCCTTTAATTCCCTAGCAAGGCATAGCTGGTCGTCGCATTATTACTCTACACCAGCGATTCCATAGCTGCCCATCCTGGAATTATTCTACCTGAGTAGAGTCAAGAAACTGGAAAATATGTATTAGTAAAATTTTACTTTTGCGTGGGGTACTGGCAAGCAGGGCTGACATTCAGCCAGTATGCTCTGGTATGCTCAAAGTGGTTGCTGAAATATGAAATATGTCCACTTGGGTTCATGATGAGCTTTTTCCCTGGGACTCCTTCCCCACCATCACCATTCCAAGCACCCAGGTTGGGCCTCCAAGATGCTGCTCCCAGTCAGTGTCCACACTGCTCAGGTGGTTAAACATCAGACTATCACCACTATGGGCAGAGGCAGATGGGCTGGCTGCTCTGTGGCCTCAGATGAAGACTCCAGTCCCTGGGGGATGGCCAGCCAAAGGAGGAAGCAGGTGCTGGGCACTCTGCTAGCCTTGCTTGTGCTTGGGATCCACGAGAGAGACAGCAAGCTACAGTGTTCCCCCCTCCTCCCCTCTCCTCCACTCATTCGCACCTTTGAAAGTGACCTCCTAAGAGGCAGCTTAACATTATTAGACCCTTAACAAAAAATGAAAGTGTCCATGTTTATGAAAAAATATTATTCCAAAGTGGATCTTTGCTGCATTAAGTTGACCTAAGAGATAAAATCACCTTTCTCAGGGCTTCAGTCAAGTTGCATGCGGCCTTTCTGAATCATAGCTGCTCACAGTTATAAGCGTCACTATCTGAAAACACCCTACCATGAATTACATCTGTACTGGGACCACCCAGCCTCATTCACATTTACTATCAATCTGGATACAATTGGTTTCCGTTAGACTTTTTGAAAATGTACCTGTAGTTTCTTGTGTGCTTGGGCATGAAGCTAGGAGGCAACATAACAATCACATTTGTGTTGCTACTTGGGGCATGGCTAGGTTGCTCTGCAGCCGGGGCCAAGGCTTTATCCACTTTGCTCTGGGCATTTGGGAGAAGGCGGCTGAGATCTGGCAAAGTCAGTTAAAGACAGTTCATGAACCATACTTACCACACCACTTTCAGAGAGAAACGCCCAAATCAGGTTTCTTTCTGAGTATAGTAACTGCACAGCTTTCCGTGTAATTTGATTATGAATGTAGTTTCTCATTTGTAATCATGGTTGGCTTTCTCAAATATCCTTTAAGTATCCCCTTTTAAGATGAATCAAGTGAGATGTAGAGGCATTGAGTTCCTTCTTACAGATGGAATGAAAATAGGAACATTCTGTATAGTATTGTACGGTTAACCAGATTGCTTAGAACTGAGGAATCATAAATCAGTTAATATTTCTTAGGAAGCAGAAATCCTTTTCAGTTATTTTTGACTTTGTTTTAAAAGGTAAGGTTGGTTAACTTTATACCCACACCCCCAGTACATAGAAAGCTAAGGAGTGGGGGCAGCAAGTTTTATTGCGAGATCTTGTCATTTACGTATGTCATAAGGACTAGAAAAAGTCTTAGAGATAATTTAGTTGGGTTTTTCCCCAAGTATGAGTTTCAGGATGTTAATAGAGGTTATGCATTTAAAGAATTCTGTGATCAGTTAGAGTTCAGAGCAGTGATTTACACAGATAAGTGTGTTTACTGTAGGGCTAGCAGGGGTTTTAATAGACTGATACGTTTGTGATCAGGTTATCACATGTTAGAGGTTTAACAGTCAGGTCTCCAGAGAAAAAGCCCAGCTTTGTGGCATCTGCAGATTTCTGTGGTGTAAATATTCCCACCATGTTCAGTTTCAAGCTACCCACACAATACCAATGATTGTGAAGCTGGGAAGGGATGTAGCCCACTGTCACGCAGTATACTTCCACAACACACACCATAGATGTAAATAACCTCAATAGCAAATAAGAAGGTGAAATGTAATAAAATAGCATTGTTTTGAATAACTGTTACCCTTGTTTCTAATAGACTTATTTAATTGTAAGTTGTATAATGTCATTTTTAATAATGACTGTGTTTAACAATTAGCTCACAAAATTCCTAAAAATTTAACAATTGACATTTGCAAGCTGGAACAAGCCTGGCTTTAGCACACCACTATTTATGATCCCCAAAGGTGTTGGGGGTAGGGAGCTATTGTTTGGTATTCTCCAAAATTATTTGACCCAGGACCCTTTTTTCAGGTAGCATTTTATAGGACTTGTGTTCCATGGAGCCTACTTTGGAAACTGCTGATCTAGTTCAACTTAGTCATTTTTTTCCTCCACTTCTCTTCATTTTTGAAGCTCATATGGTTTCCCAAGTAGTAGCTGAGAGCTTGACATACCACATTTCTACTCAATTGGACTCAATAAATATTTATTGGACTCCTGTTGTGTACAAAATATTGTGCTCGTACTAGAGAGAATTCTTGATCACTAAGAGTTCCTACCCTTGGAGGGTAAGCTGTAGGACGAATCTACAAAGAATTACAGGAGAAGAATCCATATGGTTAGTGCCACAGGAAAGATACAAGCAAATAATTTTGGGAGTTCAGAGGAAAACAAAATCATATCTAGTTGTAGATATTATTGTGGGAGATACTGAGTAGGGTCCCATATTCAGCAGTGCCTGTTGCTTGGGGCTGGAAGAAGTAAGGGTAGACAGAGTGGCCAGCATGTGCTTCCTCTATGCTTCCAAAGTATGTATAGATATAAACTTGAAAAAAGGAGAGAAATGTAAAGATATCACAACACTGAAGCGAAGAGTTTCTATCAAAAGTTTGGAAATCTCGGACCTAATGTATATATCACTTTAACTCTTTACTAAATAATATTTAGAAATATTAGGCAGTTAATACTATCTTAGTACAGTCTACTATAACAAATTACCATAAAGGGGGGTCTTAGACAACAAACATTTATTTCTCACAGTCCTGGAGGCTGGGAGGTCCAAGGTCCCCGCGCCAGCAGATCCAGTGTCAGGTGAGGGCTCGCTTCCTGCCCTGCAGGTGGCTGACCTGTGTTCTCCCATGGCAGAGAGCCTGGGCGAGTTCTCTTCCTCTTTTTGTAAGGGCACTAATCCCATCATGGAGGCTCCACCCTCATGACTAATTGCCTCCCACAAGCCCCACCTCCAAATACCATCACACTAGGCCTTCAAACATTTGAATTTTGACCCCTCAATACAAACATTTAGTCCACAGCAATATTGTATTTCGATGAAATAAATGGGGTTTTCTATATTCTTACTTATATCCCCAGGTTCATGAGTGCTTCAAAATTCAAATTTCCCTAATTCATTTTTATAGATGCGTTATCTAATCTAGGAAGAACTTAAAATAGCTCAGCCAAGGTCCCAACAGTGAGTTAATGCAGTCATTAGACCTAACTGACCCCTGTGATCTCTGGGAAGGAGGTGCAGAGGGGTGGGGCGTGCCTTCATCGGAGAGACACATCAGAGAGGTAATAGTAATTCTCATTCAGTTCTTTGTGTATCTGTCCCAAGAGGAAAAACCCTACCAAGGGCCATGAAAGGGCTTATATTTACTGTGGAATTACTCCATTTAATTTTACTTTAACGGACCATTCAAATTATAACCATTGGTCAGGGCATCTACCTGACTTGGTAATCAATGAAATCTGACAATTTTCGTGGCCTTCCATTTAAAAGGTATTGCCTGCTATTTCATGAAATTATAATTTTACATTGCATTCTTGAAACAGTCCTAGAAGTCACAGAATGCAAGCAATGGGCAGTGTGAGTCTGGAACAGGCAGACCTATGAGGCCTCAAGTCTGGAGCAAGGACAGGGCTGTGCAGCTCAGTCTTGAGAGAGCTTCAGAAGAGAGATACTAAGTGCCCCCCATTTACAGCCTTGATTTATGTTCTGTTCAAACAAAATTCCTTGTTTCGTGAATGCTGCTTTGGCTTAATTTCAGCAGAGTAGCAATTCTTAATCCAAAGCAATCAAGGAGAATTTGTTCAGGGGTCAAGCAGCATTTTTCTGAGCGATTGAAAATCACGAAGGTCCCCTGTTGCAAAATATTCTCTAGAAAACGAGGTAGAGAAAATGAATAAAAGTGCCAGACTGTGCCAGGGTCAGCCACAGTGACCTTGAAACTGACCATGACTCCAGTGAAGTGCATGACTTGATTTCCTCAGTTGTGAATAGGAACATAATACAATTTTAAGCTAAAATCTGAAATTGTACTCTAACGTGTGTGTGTGTGTGTGTTTGTATGTGTGTATGTGTGTGTGTCTGTGTGCCTGTGTGTTTGTACGATTCATCCACTTTACAATTGTCCTCCCAGTCTGGCCCAAAGTGGCAAATATCACTTTAGTTAATTCTCAGTTTTTTTTAAGAATATATTATTCCCCTCCTCCTCTGTGCCTCCAAAGCACTTTGTCCATGTTTTCCTTACTGCTTCATCACATTCTGTCATAGTTGGTAATTCATCTATTTTTCTTCCTAGGCAGATTTTCAGTTCCTTGAACGTAGAGACTATGTCTTTCTCTTTATATCTCCAAAGCAAAATGTAATATCTGGCATATATTAGGCACTATATAATGTCTAAATAATAAAGGTGTACAAGCCAATAACTGAAGTCTACCTATAGTCTGATCATGCTGTTACAAGCTGCTTTGAAAGAGTAAATCCATCATTCACTATGCACACATTCAAAGCAGGTGTGTGACAGAAAGGTAGAAGACTTTCAAGATACAGCAGGGGTACTAATTCCTGGATGGCAAAGGAAAAAAATATACATATACATCATCATCTTTAGATTTGAACAAAATTGAGGGGAGTTTCTATTCCAGTCATTTATTATCTGCATTCCTGGCCACTCAGGTGCCTGGAATGTCAAAGGAAATACAAGTTTTCATGATTTAAAAATATATTGCTAAAGCTCTCAGAAATATTGATAAGATCACAGAAAAAGCCAGTGACATGGGTCAAATTAAAATCTCTCTTTTGTTTGCAAAACTTTCATAAATGAGAGGAAGTCATTTGAATTCTTACCTACCTTGAGCCAATAACCCCAGTATTTAAACTTACTGAATGTATATTTCTTTTTTCAAATTAATTTAATGAACAGAATCAACAGTGCCAATTACATTTCTAAATTTCAGTTACACCTATTACTGATTTATGTAGTGGTATCTTAAAAAGAGAATTTATATACTAATGGCATATGTGTCCAAGGGGACTTGCATTTCCAGTGAGAGGTAAAACATCTTTGTTTTTTTTTCAGGCCAATAGGGAGGAACTGATGTGAATTGATGAGGTTTCAGGAACGGATCTTTAGATAATTGGGTAAAGCCGGTTAAAATTTTTAGACAGTTGGAAATAATTGGTTAATAACTTCAAACAAGAGAGAATCCTTGGGTTGGATGAGTCATTTTTCTTAGTCTGAGATTCAGTACCAACAATTCTGTGCTGCCAGCTATTCAAGGAGATTTGTGGGTGGGAGTAGAGGAGGGCAGCAGGGGAGGCCAGGAGGTCACTAACAGACACCTGCCACACACAGCATCTTAGATTTCTGGAAGGTCAGGATCTTAGGACCCAAGAGTAGTAGATGAAATCAAGATTAGGATTCATGAGAACATGTACTTTTGCTTCTTAGATGTGATGGTGACAGCGTTATGAAGAAAATGTAAGGTTATTGTCTGATATGGACCAGTCCTTGGGGATGTAAGGAAGAGAAGAGGGGGACTTGGGAAATGGAGCTGATTCTAGGGAATTAGTTGAATGTTCAAATCTGGGGGTGATTTGAAAAGCAGGAGGAACACTTTGAGTGGCAGCCCTTGAAATCCCAGGAGGTCCCAAGGGCTCTGCTTCACTCGAGGTGACGCTCTGTGGTATGGCTGGTGCTTTGATGTTCCCACTGCACTGCAATTCTGTGTAAGATTCTGGTCATCTTCTGGGTGGGAATGTCAAGCCTGCTGCTGGTCTTTCTAGACATTGTCTGCCAAACTACTGTCGTCTCATGAGCAAGATTATTTCCCCCACCTCAAGATATCATTAAATTTAGGGGATCTCCAGATATCTAGACAGGGAGAAGCAGGGGGCTGAGCCTCCAGAGCTGGTCCTGTCTGAGAACCGGGAGAGTGCACAAGCCTGTCATTCTCAGGGAAGACCCTGAGACCTGAGGTAACTTGAGTGAGTTTCTGTGACTGAAGAAATCTCACTAGAATAGTCATTTTTGTATCCTCATATCTTGGCATCTAAATTATATTTGTCCACTGAAACTGAATTACTTCAGCTGACCTCCCTGAAATATGTTTGCCTTTTTGTCAAAGGGATGAAACCTGGGACTAGATAATGTTGCTGCCACTGTGGCTGCTGTCAAAGATAATTAAACGGTATTTTAAGGTTATAATCCTTTATTGCATAACAACTACTGTAAGGTGGGTAGGTGGCCTTGGTTGTATTATTCCAGCTTAAAGAGGCTCCCAAATTCTCAGTGGCTATTTAGGCATTCAAATTATAATTAGAGGAATACAAGTGTATTTCTCATCTTTGCTGCAAAATCTTGCACAGAAGGAAAAAAAACCAAAAAGCAAAACACAAGGGAAAAAGCTTTGGTTTTTGTGAGAAAAAATTTCCCTTCACTTTCCAACTTTCAAAGCATCCTATTCTATGCATCTCTTTCTAACTGACACAGTTAAAATTCATGTAATTCTAATATAGCATATTAGATCACTTCTTAAAATTGGTTCTCCCAAGACTGGTCTTGCCACAGAGTTCAGGCTAAACCTATGCTTGCTCTGTCTGTGGCTGCATCCCCTGAAATAGGGCCTGGTATTCACTCACTACAAGTTGAATGAAAACAAATATATTTTTAAATTAAAGTTTGTCTGATCTTATAGATGCAAATACCCAGCTCAGAGCTGTCAGGTTGGAAAGCTGCACACTTATTCCAGTGATCTTGCCATTATTCTAATCTCCTTTGGAATTCTCTTATTGGAATGCCTGTCTTAGACCAAGGCATGTGGTTTTGAAGGATTTATTGGTGGCAAACTTTGGTTTTGTGAGAGGATCTGCTCTTTAAAAAATGCAGAATGCATCTGGAGCCCAGTCTGGTAAATAAATTGTATAATCTTACTTTTTAATCTTATTCATACGTGAGCGGAAACTAATGAGACTAATTTTCTGCTGCATTTCATGAACTCTATCTGACAGAAATTCCAAAACAGGAATTACACAGATGTTTTGAAGAATGGCGGTACCACTGGAATAAGTGGTGGGCAACCACTTTATATGGAATCGCATTCCTTTGATGCTTCTTTAAAAAAAATCTCACGAGGCTTGGTCACATTAGAAAAACAAAATTCCACGCGGCCCTTACTCTATATTCACAGGCACTGCCTGTGGGTGACTTGGAGCCAAGAGCTGCTGAGCAGTCCCTCTGACCACCTGGACCAGTGTCCGGACGGCCGTGGTCAGCCTGAGTTTGTGGCCATCCTCGTCGGTCCTTCAGGCCACCAGAAGGGGTGGCGTCAGGACCTTTGCTTCGATATCCAATCATGCTTTTACTGGAATTAAAATAATAAGCTTCTGTGCTACCTATTTACTTCCTACATGCTGAGATGAGAATAGCTTGGAGCTGTGGAAAAATGCTGATATACTTAAAATAAAGAACCAAAATAGCCTTCTAAACAAACCTCAGGGAATTTTAACCAGGACATCACTGCCAAATAAATCTGCAGTCAGTCAAAATGCTGAATATTTTGTTTCAAAAAGGAACTATGTTTTCAGTCTCTGCCATACTTGTCAACGCTCAACTGCAATAAGAAACTTAACCATTAAAAAGAAAGACAGAAGCGACCACTCTCGTAAAGCCCGTCCGCCTCCCCGTGGAGCAGTAGGAGCTGAAAGGCACAGCTGACTATCCGCAATCGCAAACTTTAGGTCGGGGCATTTGTAGCTCATAATGAAGAATACGAAAATAAACGGCTACTGTTAGATGGCAGTTCCCTGAAAATCGCTGGCTTCTGCGGGGCCGTTTGCACAAAAATAAAGATTGAGCTGAAAAATAAAAGCAAACTCTGGTCATGTTTCATTGTATTTTACCAGTATTTTCTCTCTCTCATACTCTTTACTACTCATTTCATGGAACCCACTGTTGTGAGGTGGAAAGGCTGAAGCAACTCATAAAAAATTCCAGACAACATAGCCATTGGAATATGTATGTAGTGAACATATTCTATATTATAAAAACAATTATTTCCATCTTAGACAATTAGGAAAATAAATCAATAACCAAGAACATAAAAATGATTCATGTCCCTACCATTCAGAAATCATCCCTGTTAAAATTTTGATGTGTTTCCTTTTCATTTTCTTTAAATGCATTATCTGCAAATAATTTAAGCTAAAATTAAGAGCAGATATATAATTTTGTATTTTGCTTTTTTCCTTTAGCATATTATGAACATTTTCCCATGTTAGCAAATAGTCTTCAAGAAGATGATTTTTAAAGGCAAATGATAGTTGACCACACACATGAAACATAAATTTGTCATTGAAATTCCTATTGATAGATGCAACTTTTTTCAGGATATGCATATCTGTAATGAGCACTTTATAACATTTTGTGTGCTGTTATGATTATTTCCTAAGTATGCATTCTTTGAAGTGAAATTCCTAGGTCAAAGGGGTTATCTGCATGCCTTTAATTAATATTTCCAGATCTTTTGTTTTGGAATGGCGAGGTGTAGATGTGGAGAGGATGATGCAATTGCTTAGGAACAAAGACCTAAGGGACAGGGCAGGGCAAGGGCATAAGTAGGAGCTGTTTCTTCTCCTTCTCTGTCTTCTTCCAAAATCAGATACTATATCTTCTTGGGAAACCCTCATCTTGGCTGGATTCCTTAGGAGCTAAAAGAAAAGCTGAAGAAGGGCCCCATTTTGTAATCTTCCCAAGCTCTCTATGTAGAGGGATTCAGTCCCTGTAGCTCTGGAGCCTTCTTGCAGAGTGTCATCCTTGGCCTCCTGTGCCTCCGTGAAGCACAGCTGAACACGATGGCTCTGGGGTCTCAAGCAAGTCCATAGCACCATAGCAGGTCATTTAAAAATGCTTAAGCTAAACCTAATGGTGCCTCAGCTGCATGAGTGAATTTATGGAAACATGTGAGACATTTGTGAGGGGTCACTAACAATATTGGGGCAGAATTGAGAGGCATCCACGGTCTTAAACTAGCAAGTAGGAGCAATAACTGATTACCTTTAGATTACCACAGTAGCTATGGCAGCATCTGTGTCCCACTGGTGACGTTGACAGTGACACTTTATACTTTTGAAGGGAGTTTTAATGGGCTGTTACTGACTGTATATTTGTGTCCCCCTAAAGCTCATATGCTGTAGCCTAATACCCAGTGTGATGGTATTTGGAAGTAGGACCTTTGGCAGGCAATTAGGTCATGAGGATGTAGCCCTTATGCTGGAATTAACATCCTTAGTAAGAAGAGACACAGGAGAAATGATCTCTCCCTTGGCAGTCAGGACATGGTGAGAAAGTGACTGTCTACAAGCCAGGAAACCAGCCTCCACCAGACACGGGATCTGCTGGCAGGTTGATCTTGGACTTCCAATCTCCAGAAGTTAGAAACAAATGTCTGTTGTCTAAGGCACCCAGTCTATGGTATTTTGTTATAGCCGCCCCAACTTATAAAGACATGGCACTGAAGTAATTTTTATTTACCTACCCCTGCTTTCTCAGAAACAATCGAGAAACTCCTTCACCCATAGTTTTATGTTTGTAAATCCTTTTCCTTTATTGTAGATACTTAATATTCTAAGACTAATTTTTAATTTTGTCTCTGGGGCATCTTCTAACCAAGGGTCCAAAGCCCTTCTGAATTTATAATTCAGAGTACTAATTTCCCCACTCTCAGTGTGCCTTGTGTAAAGTAATGATTATAG
Organism: Manis pentadactyla; assembly: GCF_030020395.1. Taxonomy (NCBI): domain Eukaryota; kingdom Metazoa; phylum Chordata; class Mammalia; order Pholidota; family Manidae; genus Manis; species Manis pentadactyla. The sequence goes on from NC_080030.1 coordinate 44,137,865, forward strand.
AAATGACAAAACAGATGACAAAGTAAATTATGAAGATGATCCAGAGCTTCACAAATGAAAAGACATGAAAATATTGAAATCTGATGGTGGTCAAAGAGAACAAATGTTCAGTTTTAAGATGAAAAAGTTCTGGAGACCTAATGTATGGCATGGTGACTGTAGTTAATCATGATGTAATGTATACTTGAAATTTGCTAAGAAAGATCTGAAGTATTCTCCACATCCAACCCTTGCCCACACGCAATATTGTAACTGTGAGGTGACAGATAGGCTATTTAGCTTGACTGCAGTAATCATTTCACAATGTATATGTATATCAAAAGATGACATTGTATACCTTAAATATATACAATTTTTTCATTTGTCAATTGTACCTCAATAAAGCTAGAAAAACAAACAAAAGATTATATATATATATGGCTTTATATGGAATATAATGCAATCATCGATTGCATTAATAAAAGAATAGAGAAACATTTATTAATAGAGGAGTCCTTAAGTACTGAAAGTACTTAAATAAATTATGGTATATATATCCATACAATCAAAATCAACGCAGTCTCTAAAAAGATTGAAGTTCTTTATAAACAGATCTGAAAAAACCTCCAAGATAAACTGTTGGGTTAACAAAAATGTTGCAATCCGGGTGGAGCAGGGAATTGGAAGGGAGTGTGGGTATGTAGAAAAATACTATGAAAGTTTTTCAGTAAATGATTGGGTAAGTATACAGAGCCTAAGGTTTAATCAGGGCTCCCCTTGTTGGCCTGTGGTTCGAGGTGTGTCATCCCAGTCAGTCCAATGGCAAGATCTATAAATGGACTCGGCCCTGACTGGTGCAGGCAGCCAGAGGGTTAATGCTTGTCTGCATAGAATAAGTTTGTAAATCCAAGATAAAAAGATTAATGTTAACTTGGTGTTGTTATATAAAGTATGTGTTGGTGGGGATCATATGAATGTAACAAATTTTGTCATTTTCTGTGCTACTTTATTATGTTTTATCTGATTTTAAGATACGTGAGATTGGAATTATTTCCTTTACTATATTTGAAAATTTATTAGAGTCACAATAGTTGATTAAATGTTAGGAAAGAATGTACTTATTAAATTTGCTTAATTTACTTGACAGGCATTTGACACTATAAAGTATAGCTGTATTAAGTACATAACTGTAGTATGAGATGTCTAAGGAAATTTGTTATTTAAGAGAGGAGATTTTAGTCCTTAAAGTTATAACTTAATTTAAACAATAATCAAGGAATGTGAAAATGGCTTTTCCTATTTTTCAGAAATCACTGTATTTCTAAATAAAAAAGGAATAAGATTTACAAGCAGAATTCAAACACTTATAAAAACAAATTCTTAACTTATAGCCTTAATAAATTGAATACCAATTTTAAGGCCTGCTGCAGAAAGTCTTTCTAGACACAAAATCTCTGACTTTTAGATACTCAGTTGATCGTTGCCATTGTGGTCTCAGAGACATAGAGTAACAGAAGGCTTGAGATGGAAAAAGCTCAGGGAAAACCTTAAAGTAGTTTGTCCTTAACTTTAAAAATCCCTCTCTGATTTCCAGGTTAATGGCATCTCATTCCATCTTTGTAATCCTCATGTTGAAGAGTGCTTAGAATTCATCTTTGCTCCCTTCTCCTTGAGGATGCCACTGGAGGGCGGGCATAAGTACAGGATTTCATTTCCCTAGCTGTCTTCTGAAGAGGAATTAATTGCAAACATGTCTATTCCTTGGCCTCTTGTATTGGCTTTTCTAACCTCACTATTCGCCTTCTGCAACCATGACTGTGAAGCAAGTCACTGGTACACAATTTCTTATGGTTCATGAAAAGGTACCCACAAGCAAATAGGTGTATCCCAGAGGCCCACATTAGGGGGACATGAGATGGAGGAGGCATTTGTGCATTTGCAGCTCCTAAATCGATTAAGTTGTTTCTTGTCTCCATGATGGCTATGTTCTTTCTTCTCTTTGTCTAACTCTCTCCTTTTTCAAAATCTCATCTTTCTTTGGTTACTTGAATATGTTTTTCAGGACTTATTTTTCCCTCCTCAACATTACTGGGGCTCATTTATGAGGCAGTACATAGCTACTTGGTATTCTTTTCTATGAATATATCACGTTTTATGTTCATTTCACTGTTGATGGAAATTTTAGGTTGTTTTCAGTCTTTTTTCCTTGCTACAAACAATGCTGTTAAAAATAATCTTATACTTGTCTCCTGGTGTATATGTACAAGAATTTTGCTAGTGTCTAAAAGTATGTAGGAGTAGAATTGGTGGGTCAACTTTAATAGGTGATGTCCAAGGTTGTACTGATTTCTGTTGCATTGTAGTGCATGAAACATTGTGTTGCTCCCCATCTTTGTGAACACTTTTTGAAAGTTGAGATGTAATTGACATGACATTATATTAATTTCAGGTATACAGCATAATGATTCAGTATTTGTGTATACTGCAAAATGACCATCACAGTACGTCTAGTTAACATCTGTAGCCATACATAGTTACACAATTTTTTCTTATTATGGTAACTTTCAAGACCTACTCTTGTAGCAACTTTCAAATATGCAATATTATTAACCATCATCACCATGCTGTACATGTGAACACTTGGTATAGTCCAGATTTTTAATATGAGTTGAGCATATTTAAATGTTTATTAATGTTTGGTCTCTTTTTTTGGGAAATACGTGTTTACTTTTTTGGCCTATTTTTACCATTGTGTTGTTTATTTATTTATTGTTTTGAAATAGAGCTTAGAACATAGGAAAATAAATAAATGTTAGCATATATATATCATAAGATATATGTATTTAGGTATTTATGATCTTATTCCTCTGTCGGTTTTGTGTGTGGCAAATAAATTAATATATGTCAGTTGATGGCTTGTATTTTTCACTCTCTTTATGGTATCTTTTAATGAACAGATATTGTTTAATTTATTTTTTCAGTATTTTCCTTTATGATTTTCACCTTTTAAGTTGTGCTCAAGAGTGGCTTTTGACCCCCAGGTGCTAAAGATTGTCTCATATCTTCTTCTAAAAGTTTTTGTAAAATTAAAAACAAAAACAACCTTTTTATTTTGAAATAGCTTCAAGCTTAGAGATAAATTGAAGTGCTAAAAATAGTACAAAGGACACCGTACAGCCTTTAGCAGATTCACATATTGTTTACATTTTACTTCCATTTCCTTTTGCATTCTCCCTCTCACTTTTTTTCTCTTGCTCTTGCTCTCCTGAAATATTTAAAAGGTAAATAAATCATGACTTTATCCCTCAAATACTTTAGTGTGTATTTCCTAAGAATAGGGATATTATTCTAAAAGTTAAAATTTTGCTTTCTCCCTTTAAATCCTTGATCCTTCAGGAATTAATTTTTGAGTAAGTTATGAGCAGGAGATCCAAGACTCGGAGAATAGTTCAAGCTTCCTCTGTATTGTCACTTCCAAGTCAGTTTTTACATATGTGTGGGTCTGAGTTTGGGTCCATCAGTCTGTCCCATTGCTCTGTTTATCTTATCTTATTAGACAGACCATACTATCTTAATTACTATAGCATTGTAGTGAGCCTGGCTGTCTGGTTGAGAACACTCTCTTTTGGTACTGGCACAAGAACAGACCCATAGACCAATGGAACAGACTGGAGAGCCCAGATATAAACTCAACCATATATGGTCAATTAATATATGATAAAGGAGCCATGGATGTACAATGGGGAAATGACAGCCTCTTCAACAACTGGTGTTGGCAAAACTGGACAGCTACATGCAAAAGAATGAAAATGGATTGTTGTCTAACCCCATATACAAAAGTTTTTCAAGAGTGTTTTGACTATAATAAGCTCTTTGCCCTTTCATATAAATTTTAGAATTAGATTGTCACCTTCTAAGAAAAATCATTTGGGGGATTTTGATTGGAATTTCATTAAATCTATAAAACACTGTTCTAAGAACTGACATCTTTGCAAAATTGTGCCTTCTGATCTACAAAGTTACTATTTTCCTCTATGTATGTAGGTAAATGTCTTTTAAATACATTTATGGAACTTTTTTGCCGAAAGTTATTGCATATATTTTTTGGATTAATTCCCTAGTAGTTCATATATTTCTTGATTTGCAAAGAAATCTTCATAAAATATAACACTTAATATTTGTTATTAGTATAGAGAAGACAATTGGCTCTTACAAATTGGTATTTTATCTAATAACCTTGCCAGATGCTCTAGTGTTAATAATTTGTACTTTTTTTCAGGTTTTCTTTGCAGATAATCATATGATCTGCATACAGTAATAATTTTATTTCTTCCTTCCCAATCTTTGTATCTTTTATTTCTTTTTCTTGCTTAGCTAAGATGGCTAGGACCTCTAGAACAAGATTAGAACAGGAGTAGAAGTGAGAATGGATGTCCTTGAATTATACCTAATGTCAAAGGATATACTTTTTAATATCTCAACATTTAATAAGATACTAATTCATTTTTACGGGTACCTTTGAACAGATTAAGGATGTTCTTTTCTGTTCTTAGTCTGCTACATGTTGAATTTCACTGAATGCTTTTTCTGAATCAATTAAGATGATCATATCTCCTCTTCCCTTTGATCTGTTATGTCAGTTATATTAGATTTTCTGAGTTTGAACTAACCTTGCATCTCCAGAATAAACCTAACTTGATTCTGATGGAGTGTATAAGAATTCAGTTTATCAGGATTTTGTTTAGGATTTCTGCTTCTGTTTTCATGTGTGAATTTTTTTTTTCTTCTGCTTTTGGAAAAAAAATTATACTAACTTTGTAAAAACAAGTTGAGGTAATGTTTCCTCTTTTCTGCTTTCTGAAAGAGTTTGGTAAGATTGAAAGTATCTGTTCCTGAGTTGTGGGAGAACTCACCTGTAAAACATTGAGGCCTGGAGTTTTATTGTGGGAAGATTTTTAACTACTGATTTAATTTTTATTTATAGTTATCAAACCATTCAAATTTTCTATTCCTGCTTGAGCGATTTTTGGTAGTTTATATTTTTCTAGCTATTTGCCCATTTCATCCAAGTTTTCAATTTATTTTTATAAACTTGCTCATAATATTCTTTTAAAAAATATTTGTAATCTCTGCCACATCTGTGGCTTGGCCCCTTTTTAACCCTCGGTCCTAATATTGTTTATTTATACCTTCTCTCTTTTTTCTTGACCAGTTTTGCTAGATGGGTATCCACTTACTAATCTTTTTAAAAGTCCAGCTTTTGGTATTTCTACCCTCTTTACTTTTTTCCTATTTCATTAATGTCTGCTCTGTCTTTATTCTTTCCTTTTCCCCCCCTCTCTCTGGGCGGATTATGTTGTGTTTTTCATAGGTAACTTCTTAAACTGAATTCTTAGCTCAGTAATTTTCTATTTTTCTTTCATTTTTATATATATTTCAGTGTCCCTGCTATTATTGTCAATTATTTAATTCTGTCTTGTTTAACTTCCCAATCTTCACAAATTAGACATTGTCATCTCTAAGTTACTGCTGATAGTAATATCATCACCAGTTTGAGCCCCAAGTTAATTGTTTCACGTCCTAAGCCAGCCAGCCCACTGACCTACATTGGCTCTCATAGCCCTAAAAAGTGTGGACTTTTAGTCCAGGCCTGGAGGATACCACAGACATTTAAAAATTCAGATTCATGAAATGATTGCTATTTCTGAGAAGTGTTTGTCTCAGACAAATTTCCCCTTGATTGAGATGATCAAACAACGGCTACTCTCTCACCCTTTCCTGTTTTCATGCCCTGACACATACCGCACTTTCTTTCTAATGAACCAACTCTAGGGGAATTTTCTAGTACCCTTGAAAGCCTGATTTAAAAAATGTAACTAATAAAAGATTTCCCTTTTCCTGGGTTTCCACTAATTTCCACCGGTTCCCCTTTCCTTTGCCTGTGGCTGAAGTCTTGAATCTTTATTGGCAAATAGAGGATTTGGGTGAGGCCTGAGATATTTGATCCGTGGAAACAAAGAGCCTCAGTAAACAGTGGAAACGTGGGTTTGACTTGTCAGGGTGCAGTTCATGTGCTTCCTAAGTAAACATTTCAGAAAAACTCTAAGACAACAGACTCTAATGGGACAGCACACACATAAAGGGCCAAGGAAAACCTTAGATAAGAGCAAATTAGGAGTATTCTCTCTAAAAAGAAAGCTGTATTTCAGAAATGGCCTCTGGAGGGCCAGAGCAATTTGCTTCTTTGTCCTTCCAGTACTGCTGTCAGTGAAGAAATGCTTATTTTCAGAATGACCTCTCGCTGTCCCGCTCTTGAGCCTGCGGCCTGATTCAAATGACCCCTTTTCTGGTTCCCTAATAAACCGCTTTAGGCTCTTGATGTTGGTCTGTCTCAAAGTTAATTGCATGTTAAATTCATAACAGGTCTGGAAAAAAAAAATAGAAAAAGCCCATCTGTGACTCCATGAGGAGACAATGCAAATGTCACCTGGATGTGACGGCAGAGGACCATCATCAAGCCCCACTGCGGACGCAGCGTGCTTCCAGGCAGAAGTCCCGGGACCGAAGACGACAGGGCTCTGGAAGACAGCTCTGCAAAGCTGAGCCACAAAGTGACAGTGAGGACTTCTGATTGAGGAAAAGAAAACTGGGGCAAAAGTTCATACGTGGGCAAGGAATTCTGTTTGCAAAATCTACATTCAAAATAGTCTTTTTGGCTTTTTAGAATCCTTAAAATGAGTTTTTCTAAGGTAAACATTCATCTCTTTGTTCAATAATGGGGAGATTTCTTCCATGAATCTGCAATAATAGGGGATTTTTTTTCCCTTTCTGAGAGTTCACTGCTTATAGTATCTTCAAATCTCAACCTCTGAACATGAGCGATATTAAGATATTTTGCTTCACCCTTGAGTGTTGCTTTTCCCTTCTTGAATGGGACCTGCCTTGTCTACCCTCTGGTTCTGGTATCTGTCAGATGGAGGTTTGGGGCCTCACTTGCATAAGCCTTTCCAGAATCCTTTTAGATTTCATCTTTCTTAAGACTGAGGGCTGCTGTCTTTAACACATTTTTCTTTCTTGGTCTCAAGTAGAAAATTCATGTTAATTTCCAAATGAATACAAGCTATGCTTTTTGAGAGCAGACATTTTTGCTTTCTTCATAATAATCAGTTCAAAATATTCAAGTGTTTCATGAGAATAAAAATGTTATAATATTACATTTAGACGTATGTTCATGTATGTCCTTTATTTTAAATTATATTAATATTTGTCCAATGCTGACTATGTTCTGGGCAGTGTGCTTTACATATAGTAACTTATTTTATCCTCACAGAAGCCCCATGGATATGCACTGTCAATTTCCATTTTACTTGTGAGGAAGCTCCGGCACAGAGAGTTTAAGTGATTTGCCCCAGGTTGCACAGCTCGTAATGCTGGACCCAGGCTTTAACCCCTGGCAGTCTGCCTCATCTGCACATTCTCCTCATCCTTTGCTGCATGATACTTCTCCAGCCAGATGCGCTCTTTATTTAACCTGTTCCCAGGCTCAGACACGTGGAAGCTGCATTAAGTTCTAAAAACCACTGGCACATCATACTGAGCCAAGGAAGCCAGACACAGACACTGTGTGATTCCACTTATATAAGTAAGGTCCCAAGAGCCATCAGATTCATAGAGGCAGAAATTACCAGGGGCTGGGGAGGAGGGGAGAACAGGGACTTGTTCAGAGGGCACAGAGTTTCAGTTTTGTAAGACGAAAGTTTTGGGGATGGATGGTGGTGATGGTTGCAACACATGTGAATGTACTGAATGCCACCACCGGTGCCCTTAGAAATAGTTACAATGTTAAATTTTATGTTACGCACATTTTACCACAACAAAACATGCAAAACAAAAGCAAAACAAAACATCAAAATAAAAAAACCAAAACACTCCTTCAAGGGCCAGTGTTTTCAGTGAACACAAAGTATCTACTTGTCATTTGGAATGCCAGGTAATGCAAAAATTGTCTTCTTTAAGCACCTGAGAAGAAGCCAGTAGAATATATTCTTGAATGTTCCGCTTTCACTGCAGTAGTGTAACAATAAATTCTGTTTTATCAAGCAGCACTGTCCACACACAAGCATGTTTACTCTTCACAGCAAGCCCTCTGGCACAGTGCCAGTACTGTGGGCAGATGGGGAAGATGAGGAAGGTGGGCAGATGAGGAAGTTCCCTCCAATTTCCCCAGAGGAAAACAGGCCCCTGAACACACCCTCTCATAGTGCCCCTCATCGGATGCACAGCATTCTCGTCAATGTGCATCTAGGGATTTGGGTCAATTAATGTCTAGCTCCCCTGTTAGACAGTCAGCTGCATCCCTCTTTTGTTCCCAAAATTATTCCAGCAAGAAGCACAGTGCTAGGTATATATTAGGCATTTCACAAACATTTGTAGAATGAAAAAATGAGTCCAAGGTTACATTGCTAATATGCAACATGTTGAAGAATAGGATCCAAATTAAACCTGTAACACAGTTCTTCCTTGTGCCCTATGTTATAAAAATTATATGCACACACTCACATACACATATGAAATTTTAAACAGTAGAGCATAATGAAGAGAAAAGGACAAGGCCAGGGACACCTGCATTCCCCTAAGGGAGGAAACACATGGGGGCAGGGCACTGATCCTTCACGGGTTATCATCCCTCAGTGATGGACAGATGGCTAACAGGCTCGGTTCCAGGGCCTGGCTTCTGGCCGCGGCAGCAGAGGCCCTGGGGCTGGCAGCCTCCTTTCCAGGGCAGGGCTATGTCCAGAGTCAGGTGGAACTATTTTCACCTATCGAGTCGTGCCTAGTGCACCGTGCTCAGCTCTGCTGTTACACTGACGAGCCCACAGCGGCCACTGCTTGCCGCACCTGTGTTACCCACCCCAACACTAATGCACAACCCACACATTTCATGCACACTCAGATGTGACACACATGCACGAAGACATACTCACACACATCCACACCCACACATTTATACACACGCAGACACACACACACACATATATATATGCTCTCACATGCACCTCCCACTCACATCAAGGCATGCACACCCACACAGTCACACATACTTGCACATGTGTGAATCTGCAAAGGTTATTTATTGTGCTTTTGGAGGCTTCCCAACACCTGTGGAGTTAGATTCCAACTTCTTGGCTTGGCATCTGGGGCCTGCCACACGGAATCCCAGCTTGTCTTTCCAGCCTTTTCTCTTCCTACATCTCTTTCTTTCTAACCTCCATGAGGAGTCTGGCATGTGACAGCCGGGACCGTGCTGGTTGGCAGGAGACTGTGAGGCGGGAGCCGGATGCTGGGATCCTTCTTTCCTTCTTTCCACCATCTAGGCTCCCATCATGGGCACATCCCCGAGGACTTTTTAAGGGACTTGCCCCCTGTCAGGACCCTTCCCATTTTGGCTTGGACTTTTTTTGTTTGCGCTAATCCTCCTGACCTACCTTGTGAAATCTGATCTTTTTTCAAAACACAAAGGCATTATTTTGGGCATCTATCCCCAGTCCTTCCACCCAGCAAGAACCTTTCTCAATCCTGCCCTTGTGCCACATACCAGCCTTGCATCAAAGTCACCCGGCTTACTGCCCTCAGTATGTCTTAAATCCTTGGAGACAGAATGGTGAAGTATTGCATTTGTGTGGTTTCAAAGACTTTACCTTGTACAGGATACTTGCACAAATTAGGTGCTCTAAAAACTCATTTACTCCTCTAAGTTATAAAAAGCTACTACATTATTTTAGTCAGTACATTTTTTCATAGTTATTTAGCTAAATTTATGGCAATTATGTGTTGAATGCATTAAGGCAACCATTTCAACCTAAGTATTATCTGATAGGGGTAAAACACTAAACCAAAACCTCCTTCCTGTGTTGGTTGATGCGAGGACCCCTTTCCTGGGCAGGTCCCAGGAGAACAAAGTCTGGGGAGATGGGATATTGGGAGATGGAGCATCATGATCAGGGTAGGACACTGGTCCTTGGTAGGAAGCCGGAAGACGTAGCTAAGTTACAAGATTAATGTGAGAAAGTCCTAGAAAAACAAATGCACAGAAGGAAGGGAACAGAAAGATACAAGGGTTTAAAAGATCATTTCTCTTAATTAAGTTTTTTTGCCTAGGCTCAGCATGCTAAGCTGAGGGTCAAAACTGAACTAAGATGTTTATACAGAAGGATTCCCATCACCCTTTCTATGTACTGAAGCACAAATGTACTCATTTGAACATTCGGCAGCTGGTACTTCTGTGTCTATTATTATTAAAATGAATAGCATATCAGCCTCATAAAAGCTACCATGGGTTATGGGCTTGTGAGAGGAAAATGTCCATCCAAGTGAAAAAACTATTGTTATTGCTACTTTATTACTTTCAAATTCAGCTGTAGCTCCGTGTTGGGGCCATTGGGACATCTTACATGCATGGCTTTGATCTCTACATTATTTATTTCCAAATCAGCATGAGTTTTTTTTCCAGGGGAATCTCTGGTTTCTGGCTCAGGAATTCTTTGGCAGCATAGATGCTGCGTCAAGAGTGGGGCCCTGGGATTTGCCATTTCAGCTCAACATGTAGATTTACCTTCGAAGGCTTAAAAAACTGTCCAAACGGGGAGGTTGGGGAGGAAAAGAGTTATTTTTTTTCCTCCTACCTCCGCATCCAATTACCTAATAAAGATTCATCATTCCTTTTGTCTGAGGAGCTCTGTGACCTAATTTTGCTCCTTGTCTTATTTCAGATATCACAACCCATTTTTATGCATTCAGTTTTCCTAATGAAATCCACATGGCTTAAATCAATAAAGCCATTGTTTAGCTTCCTTCTCCTTTTCTCCCATGCCTTTAGCCTGGGCTATCATGTTTGCATTCTTGTTTGCAGGAAATATGCTCTTTATCCAGATTCTCCCCATCCCCTCTCTTTTTTGGGGGTCATTTTCTTATCTTTCCTTTTAGTGACTATCAGTTCATTGGTTTGCAGCTATTAAATGTACAGCTCTTTAATGGGCTGGTGTAAAGAAAATTTTGTTTATGCAGGTTTTCTTTTGTGTTAGTTGTTTTAGATAGGTTAAGAAATCAATGGCGGAAAACTCCACATCTTTGTTCAGTAACTTTCTATGCATGTGGGATGTAAAAGCCTCCCTTATAAACTTCAGAAACTCAGCTTTTATTGCCTGTCAGAAGCCCTAGAAGCCCCAGTCTGTCCCTACTTCCACTCAAGAGCCAAGCATTACTGAGAATGTAGATCTTTTTAGTCTTGAGGCCCCCAGATCACGTAAAGACGCTCTTTGGTGGCTTTCTGCTCCTAGTGAACTGTAAACCCATGCAAGTTGCCCAATGGATGATGGTCAGGCTACTTTGATAAGCAGCATTTTACTTACTTGGAGATCCAGGACTTCAAAATAGAACACTACCCACATCCCCAGAGATTGTACTGAAGGATATTATCTTCGTGAGCAGCTCTTTCTGAGTCTCCCCTTAAATTCTAAGTGTTCTCCATCCTATCAATGAGCTTCAAGAGTCAGGCAAGGACCAGCCAGCTGCATCTCCTGTGATTTCTCCAGGACTCCTTTTCTCATTTCTCACCGTCTCATGTGGGCCATGTGAGCAAGCAGGCCCTTGAATACAGAAGCCTGATGGGGATGGTGGGTCACCAGTTTCCATTCAGTAGTTAAGTCACTAGTGTTTGATCATTTTTCGCCAAGATCTCTTAAATTCAACCTTGCCAAATAGGAAAGAGAGAAGAGGAATAAATAAATGGAGAATTTAATGTTCAGACATCCTCCACGCTCTTGCTGTTTTCATATTTTGTGGTCTTTCTTGGCCTGTTTGCCAGTTCCTGCTTAGGCCTCCTTTTTTTCTCTTTCAGCACCTTGCCAGAATCATGGCAGTTTTTCTCTTCCCACATCACCTCCTTTTTATCTGCAGTTTTATTTAAATCATATCCTAAGTATGAAAAAGTCTCCCCCCGCCCCCTAGAAAAGCTCTATTGTTACCATTCTGGACTTCACTGAGAAGGTGAACTTGGAATTAAATCTCCAGAATGTAGCATATATAGAGCTAGCTAGCCACTTAGAAAAACACAAAGGAAAATTCAAACCCACCCACCATGGCTTTATTGGTATCTTTCCTTGAGGGGAAAGAGTTGGAAGGGAAAGCACTGAACACACACTGTTCTGCTTTGTGCCCTTGAGAAAGATCGCCAGCTTGCCAGTTTCCTCTGAGGAAGACAGAGAGAGAATCTTTCTGTGTCTGCTGAAACCAAGGGTGGATGCCAACCCCTTTTTCTGTCTTCTACCTTCTCTCCCTTCAGACTTCAGAAACATTTCCCCTTCAAGGTCTAGATTACATCTCAGTCACTTTTGCAAACTTATCCTGCGAACCAGTTTCCAGCTCTTTTGATATGCAAACATTTCCTGTGGGCGGGCACTCTTTGGCTCTTGAGACTTATTTCCCTTCCTTGAGTGGGAAGGTGAGAAGAGAGAGAGGGGTGACTGGAAAGCCGCGAGCTGGTTTCACTGGCGCTGAATTATAAAGAGGACACTGTATTTGAAAAGGTGGGCGAGTTCCCTGGAGCAGGGCCCCGGATGTTCTGCCCCTGGCTGGTGACAAGCTCCCTAGGCTGGTTTGTGGGCTGGAATAAGGTGGGGAAAGTGCTCACAGAGGCTCGCCCCTCTCCCAGCCTGGGGTCTGAGTAGCACCCAATACCAGCCTGAGGCCAAAGGCCCCCACCCTCTCTCCAGCACCCTCTTGTCTTCACATGGGTGTTTGTGGGTACTCCTGTCAGTAGTTGGCACAGGCTGCAAAAAGGGGTGTTCTTTGCTAAGCGATTCTGAGTGTTATCCTGGGATGCCCAAGGATTGAAGAAGGGTCGCAGAGGCTGCAGGGCTGTGTGTGACCAGCTGCTCTCGCCTTTATTGACATCGTGATTAGCTGAGTAGGTCCTTCTGCTAGATGCTGTTATGCCTGAGTTATAAGCGGGTTTGAGATGCTTTAAAAGAAAGGCTGTGTGTCAAGTCAGGAGTAACGAGAAAGCCTCATTTTGCTTGCCAGTTCCAGTGCTGTGCTGACAGAGATCTGGAGGCTTTGTTCTGGCTCAGTGAGAAAGCGGGGGAGCTCTGTGGTGGGCACGGGAGGGAGAAGGGGCAGCAAGAGTCTTGGCCCTTTGGACCTTAAGATTCCTTCTGCTACCAGAGAGGGACGCAAATGGAAGGCCAAGGGCATTGCCTTCCCTTATGCTTCCCAGAGTCGAGCTGGTCTAAGCCTCACGTGTTTTTCCTAGGCTCCTCTGGTGCTTCTCAAGCATGATGGATCTCACCCCAAAGCTCAGCGGAAAAAAAGAGTGAAGAGAGAACCAAAGAAATGATTTGAGAAAGGCAAGAGAGACTCATTGGCACATCCCTGGGAAGTTTAGTGACTGCATGTCCAGCTGGCCGGAGACTGAATGATCTCTAACCTCTTGGTATAAATTTCATCACAGTTTTCTAGGGTGGAGATAATGCATTGTTGTGAGGATTAAATGAGATAACAGAAAAAGCATTTGGGATATTTTCCTGGCCTGTGCTAAGTTCTCCATACATGTCAGTTATTAGTAAATTATATATAAGCTCTTCACATTCCATTTCCTGCTCAAATGTTCCATTCCTTCCATGGTGGCTCCATACCATGTACCACTAATGATCACATTTTATCCTTATCCATATCAGGCCCCCCCCACCCCTTGAGACTCTGAACTTCTCTTGAAGACAGAGTGTGTAGCTTTTTGGGAAATAGAGGTATCCCAGAATCAGAAAATGATATGTCTAGAAAGAATCTTGACAACCGTCTAATTCCTACATTATGTAGAAATCCCTAACATGCAACCAGAGATGGGCAGAGGATTTTAGTGTTCCTCAGCAGTTGTATGGGATGACAGAAATTTCAATAAGTCACGAAGATGAGGAGTGATTTTGGGGTCTTCCTGCTTCCCTTTTACCCTTTCTGACCTCATCAGCACCCTTTCTTTCTGGTACCTAGGGCCCAGCTCAGCGTGTGGACCGGGAGGGACCCAGGCCTTTTCTCCTGAGTTCATTGAGCCTTCCTTCCCTGGGAGCGGCATCGTGCTGGGGTTGTAGTGGGTTTTCTAATTCTGCTGCTTTGCACCGTGAGGAACGGCTGATAGATATGACCACTTGACAGTATTTACATCTTAAAAGAGTTATTAACCAAGATCATGGGAATGTGTGGTATTTATTTTTTTGGTGGTGGGGTGTCCTGTGGGTCTTTCATTCTCTACCAATACTTCAAGAACTCAGGAGTTAGTAAATAAGTACCCCCCTCTTTGGGGATGTTGGCTGCAAATCGCTGATTCAGAGAGAGCTTTCGCCCCCTCAGCCCATGTTGAGGTTTTTAAAAAAGAAATTCAGAGAAGAGTGTTCTACATTTCTCCACAAAGCTCTCCCCAACTGTCCCATAATTCTTATTGTCAAGATGTTTTCTCTTGTATCTAAGCTGAATCCTGCTGTGCTGTTTGATCCATTTTATTTCCTCCTGTTCTGTCCTCAGTGGAAACAGAAAACAGCGGGTGACAGTCCCTTGCCCACAACAAAGGATTCTGGCTTCTAAGGTATTTCATTAAAAGGTAACTTGTTAGAGCAGGCACCCTAACACAGATCTCTCGGGCTCTAACTCAGAGGGCTGGGCTAGGGTCTTGCACTTCAGAAGAAACGAGGGCACCTTCATACACCAGTTTTAGATCGTTGCTGTGTGTGTGTGACAAATCCTGTGTTTAACTTGGGTGAGCTTCAGAAGGTTCTCACCGCACCACATTCCAATTAAGAGCCTGCCACAAAAAGCCCGGTTCAAAAAAAAATTTGAGCCCTGTTAACATTCTCCACAGCCTTTCACATTTCCCGAATATAGCCAACAAAGTAACCACTGTGGAAGACATGCAGAGGGCCACTATTGTCAAAATGTAGAATTTATCCATTTATTAGAAAGGGGGAGTGTAGAAAGTGTTGACACACAAAATTGCAGGACCCAAACTCTGTGAATTCTCATTTATGTTACTCAGTATTTTATGGAGCACAAAGCCTTTGCCAACTTGGTGGTAGATGGAGACAGTTCTCGTCATAGAAAGGATTCAGAGCTCTCGTATCAAAGTGGGTGTGGGACCAGTCTATGCCCATTCCTGCCAACACAACAAAAATGTATTGTTGCATCTTTGAATTCACTATCCTGAAATAGCAATCATTTTTCAGGTTTTTTTTTCACCTTGCAAGTCTTTATCTACTGCTTTTCAAGTGGGATATATGTACTAGTGTGAAATGCCAGAGAGTAACTCATAAGGATAAAAATTAACATCTATTGAACATGTATGCTGAGTATTTGATGCTTATTAACTCTTTGAACCCTCCCAACAGTGTATAATGTAGGCATTGTTATCTTCATTATATAAATGAGGAAACCAGGGCATAAAAAGATGAGGAACTTGACCAAGGTCATCCAGTTAGCAAGAGGCATGGGTGGAATTCAGGCAGTTTGTTTCTAGAGCCCAGACCCTCAGCCACAGCATGACATGACTCTGTACCCAAGGCCATGAGCTGAGCATGAGCGTCTCTTTGAGAGGTCAGGTTGCTTGATGGTGAGTAATTCACCATGTCATTTTTTACAATGATAAAACAGATACAGTATGGAGTCTTATGCAAATACACAACTTCAGAGAACTTTTTATTTTGTAGTGTATTCCCTCAAGCTGTACCATGGGATCCCCTTGAGGGTATGGACTTCCTCTCCTCTATGTCTGGGGCACGAAATTTGGTGAATAAGAGGTACTCCGGTGCATCTTATCTCTTCCTGGTTTCAGT
The DNA here is from genome assembly GCF_030020395.1 of Manis pentadactyla. Taxonomy (NCBI): domain Eukaryota; kingdom Metazoa; phylum Chordata; class Mammalia; order Pholidota; family Manidae; genus Manis; species Manis pentadactyla. The sequence continues at coordinate 44,153,716 of NC_080030.1, forward strand.
TATTTTGCCCTGAAGCCATAGGCCAAAGATCAGACGTTCCTCGCTGATAATAGAATCTCTCAACATTTTCCTTAGACCTTTGCTCTATCTCATTCTCTATTGGCAATGTCAAGGGTAGGGAGTGGAAGAGGTAGGTTGTGCCAGTGGTCTCACCTGCAGGGTGAGAAAGGACCATTTCCTTAGATGTTGGTGCCATGTTCCAGGGCTGAGTAAAGTCACTGACCAGTCAGTCCCTCTGCCCTTCCTGGGGTAGTGTCCTGATGCCCCACCCCCTGGGCGGGTACGGAGGAGGAGCTCTTCTGCACCTGGGCTTGCCTCTGCCCCATCTGCCTGCTGATGATGCCGTGAAACTGGACAGAAGTCAAAGATGAGCTCCTTTCACCATTTCAAGAAGCAAAGATGGACCCAATGTTTCGACAGAGACTGAAGGAGAGTCTTTTCAGACCGTGAGATATGTCTGCCATTCTTGCCTCCTCTCTGGGAATCAGCAGAGAAAAACAGGACCTTTATTGTATGTTTATGAGGAGATGCCACAGAGGTGGTAGGGCATCTTCTGGATAGACTTTGAGAGCCACCGAAAGCTGCACTCCATTTCTTATTGAAGGATTAGTTGAGGAGCAAGTTTATGTTAACAAAATTAATTTGCTCTGCTGGTGTCGTCTTTTTATTCCTTTCTCTTCCATGCTGGATTTTACAAACTAAACTCTAAGAAAGGTTATGTTCATAAATGTACCAGGATCACAAAGAATATGCTGAACCAGAGTCTATTTTGAGAAGATTTTCCTTGTACAGTTTGTATGACCTTTTTCTCACTTGTGCGTTTTTTTCAATTAAGGTTTTTATTTGGAAATAACTGCAGATTCACATGCAGTTGTAAGAAACAGTAGAGATCCCGTGACCCTCACTCAGTTTCTCCCAAAGGTAACATTCTGCAAAACTATAGTACTTACTAAAGTCAGGATATTGACATTAATGTGATCAAGGTACAGAACATTCCCATCCTACAAAGATCCCTCATGTTGACGTTTGATAGTGAAATCCACTTCCCTCCCTCCTGACCCACTGTCAACCATTAATCTGTTCTCAGTTTCTATAATTTTGTTATTTCAATAATAATGCTATCTGTGGAATCATATACAGGATTGGCTTTTTTCCCTCAGCTTAATTCCCTAGAGATATTGTTATGTGTATCAATAGTTCATTCCTTCTTATTACTGAGAAGTATTCCATGGTAAGCATGTGCCACAGTTGTTTGACCATTCACCCATGAAGGTGTCTCGGTTGTTTCCAGTTTGGGTCTATTCTGAATAGAGCTGCTATAAAAATTTGTGGCCAGGCTTTTGTGTGAACGTAAGTTTAATTTCTCTGGGATAAATGCCCAGGAATGCAATTGCTGGGTCACATAGTAGTTTCAGGTTTGTTTTGTATTTTAAAGAAACTGCCAAACTATTTTCCAAAGTGGCTGTACCATTTTACATTCTCATCAGCAATATATACAAGTGATATGATTTCTTAGCATCCTTTGCTGTCCTATTAGGTGTGTAGTGATATCTCATTGTGGTTTTAATTTGCATTTCCCTGGTGGCCAAGGATGTGGAACATCTTTTTGTGTGCCTGTAATCTGTGTATCTCTTCTGTGAAACATCTCTTCATACCTTTGGCCCATTTTCTGGTGAGGCTTTTGTTTTTAGCTGTTGAAATTTGAAAATACTTAAGTATTCTAGATACCAGTCCTTCGTTAGATATGTGGTTTTCAAATATTTTCCCATGATCTGTAGCTTGTCTCTTCATCCTCTTAACCTGGCCTTTGGTAGTACAAAATTTTAAATTTGGGTGAAGTCAAATTTATCCATTTTTTTTTTATGGATTGTGCATTTGGTGTCAACTCTCAGGCATCTTTGCCTAGCTCTAGATCTTGAAGATTTTCTATTTTTTTCCTAAAAGTTTGATATTTTTACATTTATATCTGTGGTCCATCTTGACTTTAGTTTTGTAGATGTGAGGCTGAGGTCCAAGTTCATTTTTTGTCTGTGGATATCAAATTCTTCCAGTTCCATTTGTTGTAAATAGCTACCATTACTCTTTTTAATTGTCTTTCCATAATTGTCACAAGTCAATTGTTCATAGTTGTGTGAGTCTATTTTTGGGTCCCCCATTCTATTCTTTCATTGATGGATCTATCCCCCTGCCAGTATCACCAGTTTTGGTTACTTATTGTATAATATTACTTTTTACATAATAAGTCTTGAAATCAGATTCCTCCTTTATTTATTCTTCTTTTTCAAATTTTTTTTAAAGGTCTGTCAACTTCCTTAGCCATTTCCTACACATTTTGCAATAATATTTAGTTTAGACCTAAAAGAAAATCCTCTGGGGTTTTGATAGAAATTGCATTACACCTATATACCAATTTGGAAAGAACTGATATCTTTACTATGTTGAGTCTTTCAATCCATCTACAATGTATGTCACTCCATTTAGTTAGTACAAATGGTATTGCATGTTTAATTTCAGTGTCCACATATTCACTGCTAGTATATAGATATGCCCTTCCCTTCCCTTTTCTTGCTTTCCTGCTCTGGCTAGTACCTGTAGCACTATGTTGACTCAGAGTAGTGGGTGTGGACGTCCTTGCCTTATCCCTGATCTCAGGTGGAAGGCATTCAGTGCATGTAAATGGCCCAAATATACCAATTAAAAAGCAGAGAAAGGCAGAGTGAATTAACAAACATGACCCAACTACATGCTGTTTACAAGAAACCCACTTCAAACATAATGTTATAGGCAGGTTGGAAGTAAAAAATAGAAAAAGATATATCCTGCAAACATTAATCAAAGGAAAGTTGGAATAGCTATATTAATATCAGATAAAGTAGACTTCAAAGTAAAGGAAATTGCCAAAGACAGATAAGGAGATTATTTAATAATTGAAGGGTAATCCCCTAAGAGGACACAGCAGATATTGTTTTATTTCCAAGAGTCTGGAGACTTTTCCCCTATCTTTCTGTTGTTGTTTTCTAGTTTGATTCCATTATGGTCAGAGAACATGTGCTGTATCATTCAATTTTTAAAAATTTATTGAGTCTTTTTTTTTTTAATGGCCCAAGATATGGCCCATCTTCATATCTATTCTGTACACACTTGTAAAAAATATGCATTCTGCTGCTGCTGGGTGATGTTTAATACTACCCAGTGGGGTGAAATCCCGACTCCCTACTCAGCTTTTTCTGATATGACCGCTGTGCAGGATAGGGGAGGGAATGCGGTAGGGGTACCTCCTTGCAGCCTATAAATATGAAAGTCTAGGCTTCCTGCTTGGCCTTTCCTGGCATGGGTAGTTCCGCAGTTTTTTCTGCAGTGTTTGACTGGAGTAGGACAGTTATTGTCTAAAATGACATGTCTTACTAGGTTCCCCTTCCCTGGCCTTTTGGCTAGAGAGCAGGCTTTTTCTGGCAATTACTTTTATCCGTCCCTTGGTGATTCCCAGTTGCTACTTCAGCTCCATGTCTGGGAAACATGAGGCAGAAAGAAAACCCATGAGCTCACTGCTGTGTCCTGTGGGTCCCAAGTTCTCTAGCCCATGTCCCTTCTTCTTTCCACCTTTCATGGTTTGTACACCGCATCCAGCAAGAGCAACAGGGAAAATGACATTTCCCCCGCTGCCTGGAGTAGAAGTCAGTCCCTCATGATTCTGACAATGTTAACATGAAAAACACAGCTCTTTGTGGCTCTAGATCTCACCTGCTCCATCACCCACTTCTCTCCTTTTTTTGAAAATAGTTCCTAAATCTGGCAGGACAATCTCATCTCTTCGGAAAAGGCCTGAACTAAGGAGGCTGAGATGTTGCTGAGTCACTGAGAATTTGTTAAACTCCGATCCTCTACCTTTTCTCTTTTCCCTCTTTCAGAAAATGGGGCTTGGGCTCCCTGTGTTTGTCTAAAGTGGCTTGTTCTTGGAGTGTGTCCTGGATCCAGAATGCCAAGTATCTTCTGGAACTGAGACCTGGACGCAGATTAAGGACAAAGTTAAGGCTCCTTAGGTGAAGAAGCCACAGTTGGCCAGAGGCAAGAGAAGGGACGTGCTTCATCCCAACCAGGGGAAGAACCTGTCTTTGCTCAGCCTGCCAGAGCAAAGCACCGCACACCAGGTGGTTTAAACAATGGAAATTGATTTCCTCACAGTTTTGGAGGCTAAAGGCTGAGATCAAGCTGTCTGCAGAGTGGTTCCCTCTGAAGCCTCCCTTCTTGGCAGGCAGGCGGCCGTCTTCTCCCTGTGTCTTCACATGGTCTCTCCTGTGTGTGTGTCCATGTCCTGATCTCCTCTTCTTCTCAGGACACCTTTAAAGACCCTATTTCCAAATACAGTCATGTGGGGGAGGAGGGTTAAGGCTTCAACACAGGAATTTTGAGTTTTGACACAATTCAGCCCATAACAAGCTGAAAATATGAAAGCGGAGGGCAGAAAGGGTAGCGGGAGCCCCGTGCTGAGACTTCAGAATGGGCCACGTCAGCAGAGGCAGTGTCCACCCGCTCCACTCAGTGGGCTTTCCAGCTGATCCTGTTCTGATGTTCAGTCCCTGCTCCCCTCCCAAAGGGTCCTGGCCTTGCCTGGTTCACCTTCTAGCCTTTTTTTTAAAAGCACAAGGGAAAGTTAGATCACTAGGGGGATTTTCCTAGGCACTACCTACATGTCAGATCTATTTTTCTTTTTTATTACAATGTAATACACATGAAGGAAAGTGCATAGAATGTCCAAACTGAAGTGTGCTGCTCAGTGTTAAATATGTGTTTACCTTCATAGCCACCACTTAGATCAAGACATAGAACATGCCTGGCACATGTGTCCAGAAGGTTTCTTGTTCTCTTTCCTCTCAATCCCTGGCTCCCCACCTGGAGGTAACCACTACAGGTAACTCTTCATAAATGTCATATAAGTGAAGTCAGACAATACACAGTCTTTTGCCTTTGGCTTTTGTTGCTCATCATAATTGTGTGAGGTTCATCCATGTTTTTGAGTGTGTAACCATTATTGCTAAGTAGTATCCTATATATGGATATAGCACAATTTATTTATCTATTTTCTTGTTGATGGACATATGGGTTGTTTCCAGTTCAGGATTATTATGAACAAAGCTGCTATAAACATTCTTGTATATGTCTTTTGGCTATTCCATGCACAAATTGCTCTTGGGTATATAAATCTAGGAGTAGGACTTCTGGGTCATATCAAAACCACTTATTAAATTAAATTTGATAAACAGATATAAGCAAGTTTAGATCACTTCTTTCTTTTGTTAGGTTATTTTTAGTAGTGGTTCTATGGACTGCAGTCAGGGATATCATATATCTTTATGATATCTAGTTATACCATAAATTTAATTGGAGGTACAATCAATTATTAAAAATATGTCCACTTAAAAATGTATAGATCCACATTTTACATTATAACTGAGATGTGCAAGGTGGGATCGTCCACAATAAAATGGAAGATAAATCCTGAGACCTTTTGGTTGGTTTGTCTCATTTCACAATAAAGCAGCTTTCTTCCAAAGAGTTCATGGAAGGAAGAGATAATGTTCGAAATGCCCAGTAACATTATGAGTCAGAGACAAATTCTCTTCCTTCATATGCCTTCTCTACTGCACTGTTGACATTCTGGTTATTTGAGAAAAACATAATTGATAATGTACCATCAAAATGACCCTTGCTCAAGGTCAGGAGATGGGTATTCCTCAGGGATTGGACTCAGGGGGGTCGGTTCTAGGCTCAGAGAAGGGAGATTTAGAAGGTTGTCTCAGACCTCACGTAATTGTGTTGGTTCCTGGGCTGCTCGAGGGAGAAATGCCTACATCAGTCGCAGTGGCGGTGAGCTCCCCTGCCTTTTCATCAGCCCATTCTTTTGACTAGTTCACGGTCCGCAGTGGCATGCTCAGACTTTGGCCCCTCAGTTCTTGGGGTGGGTGGGGTCTGGGGCTTCCAGAGCTTCCTGGTCTGTTGCTTCTGGCTCTGAGCGGCCAGTCCTCTTTACCTTGTCCCTCAGTCTGGGGCTCAAACATGATCCTGTTCTCTGTGTACTGTGACAGCAAAGAGGATGGGGAGCTCCGTACTGGACTGTATTCCCTCAAAACTCTTTTTGAAGAGCTTATGTTTAAAGTGTCTAGGACAGAGCCTGGCACACAGTAAGCTTTCCGAAATGTCACCCTCTCATGTCACAGTTTTTCTGTGCCCTCATTTTCTGGAGAATGAGGAGAAAAGAGAGAGAGAACAAATGAGGGGGTGTTGGGGTTCTACTCAGCTCAGGACTGACCCAGAACCCTCATCCTGAGCCATTGGCAAGTGGAGTAGACTCCTGGGGAGGCTCCAGAGAGGCCCGGGTATAGCCTGAACCCAGCTGGAGGGAACACAAACACAGGGACCAGCAACAGCCAGCAGCCTAACTAAGTGGCCCTAGGAAGGTGAATAATAACCCAGAGGTCCAGGCCAGTGTTAGTGACCTCCTGTCTAAGTAAGCAATTTACTTCCTGATAGGATCAACATTTTCACTTGAAAATCCTTTCAGCTCCTTGAAAACACTCGAGTAACATAACATTTGGATAACACCACACATTTCAATCCTTTTGGTGAAATATTAAAGTACAAAATTTTAAACAAGTAAACAACCAGCTAGGGACAGTGCACACCAGCAGGTCAATAAGCAAGTATACCAGAGGACCCAAGATTCTTTGGCAAAGGACCTAATAATATCTTGTCATTGTGTCCCAGTGGTCAGTGGTCCCAGGACCGTGGCTGCTTGTCACAGACAGGGAGAAGCTGGGCTGTAAGGCAGGTAGCAAGGGAATCAGGTAGCAAGGATGTGCAGTGAGGAATTAGGAGATCCTTGGGGAATTCTTCAACTCCTTGCAGCTCTGAACATGTCGGGGAACCTCATGTCCCACTTGCTGTGATTATAGCCTCATCTTCTGCTTCTGCTGATGATTCCTGGGGGCCCTTGCTGACCTCCTCATAGACTCACTTCTTAACTTTCCTCTCCTGTTCCTGGGCGGAGGAAGGGCTGTGTCGACGGCCTTGTTCTGACTATAGCAGTGCTTACAGTGCTGAAACTGGGATTGTGTGTGCTTAACCAGTTCTTAGAACATAGCTGGAGTCTATATTGAATTAAAACCCTTTGAAATGCTTCAGATTATACGAAAAAAAATCTTCAAGGAGACCTTCTAAAGTTAACATGGACTAAACAATAACAACACCAAACTCTATTTTCAAATCATGGTAGAAAAGCCAAACAGAAAACTGTTTTCAAATGTTTTATGTTAAAATGCACAAAATTGACATTTAGAAGTGGTCATGGAAATCTTGGTAATGAGTTGAGGCTACTCCCTCACAGAAGGAAAGAAGTTCCTACTCTTTGAGGTGGAAAGATGGAGTCTCCCAATTTCCTGGTCTGTAGGGGAAGCCCCTGCCCTGGGGGAGGGCTCAGAAAGGCCTCTCTTAACTTCAGGCTCATGCCATCAACAGAGAAGAGGTTTGTCACAAGTGAGGCACGTGTTGTCCGCCCGCTTCCATCAAGAAGGCTCTGCAGCCTGGTCACAGCAGGAGGGGTTCCAGAAATGGAGGCAGTGGGGGTCCAAGTAAGGGAGTTCAAAGGCCTTTGAGTGTCCGCTTAGAAGTCACATCCCCTGAAGGATCTTGTTTGGTCCTTCAAACTGAATGCACCTCCTTTGGGTTGCTATAGCACTATTTGCCCCTGCAGAAACACACACCACATGCTTCTTTTCTGGAGTAAAGTATTTTTAAGAAAGTGAAAATTTCAAATAAACCCACATGGGCATGCACACACACAGGGAGACACACACACACACACACACACACACACACACACACACACACTCACTCTTGCCAGCATGACAGGGCACCTCTCAGCCTGGATCCCCTTCCAGGGCCTCTCATGACAATACCACTGGCCTGGTCAAGAGTGTGAGCCTTGTTCTGTGAATTCATGTTTCTGGAGCATTTTTACACTATTGAGTGAATGTATAACCAGGAAATACCAGTGAACATTGCATGCAGGCTCCCAGATTAAGAAGTAGTGAAAAACAATCCTGACAGGAGTCAGTAAAAGTTTTCAGCTGCTTTGAAAAAGGCAAAGGGTTATGACATTGCCCACATAGTTCATTTTGTTGAAATACTCCATGGGGTAAAAGTACTGGGCTTGGAAGAGCACTGAATCGTCTGCATACACATACACATTCCACTAACAAAGACGATGGAAAACAACACAGCCACTGGTTGAAGAATGATCTGCAATATGATCAGACATTGTTAGTGAATTCTGATGCTTGTTTTATAAATGAGCCTTTTCAATATGCACATTTCCCACAACTGGTTTATTTGCTATTATGATAATGTGATGACCAAGTGCACACCCAATACTTTTCAACCTACTAAAGCATCTCTCGAGCCCTTTGTTAATTTCTTAGGATGAAAGAATTTCAGTTTAAATCTTTGTAAACTACCTGACACTTCTCTGGATCCCAAACCTGTAAATCTGAACCCAGAGTATTGTAACTATTTGTGTGCGTGCATCTCCCCAGTGGGCAGCAAGGTCCTCCAGGCCAGTGGGTGGGCCACTCACTGCTTCTGCCCAAAGCTTCACACAGTCTCTGGCATGTGGCTGGCCTTGGAAATTCCTGGTAATTGGAAGAGAAACTCCAATACTCTATGGGGAAGCTGGTTCTCTCAAAGGATGGCACAAATTTGTGCTCTTGTTGGCAGTTGTCTACAACTATCTTAGCTTGATGCTATTTTCCCATGAAGGTCTTCTTATTGAATTTATGTGAGTCAGCAATGGGTCCAGTGAAAAAACTAATTCCCAGCCTCACTTTCAGCTGGGGTAGCCTTGAAACTCAGCAGTTTCAAGTGAGAAACTGACCAGTGAGAACATGAGTCAGTTGGAGATTTCCAGACTTTTGCTTTCCAAACACAGGTATTGTCCCTTCCTCTTTGGTGCTTCCTGCTCTCTCTGCTCAGAATATAAATATGATAACAGGCTGCAGCAAAAATTGGCAGTGATCTCAGCCTCTCCTCCCTAAGTCTCTCCACCAGCACTAGCAATGGTGCCAATAAGGAAAATGAAGCCTCCTGACTTGTTCAAACCATTGTTTAGTCAAGTTTCTATTACCCGAAGTTAAAAACTGACCCAGAATGGGGTGATGATGAAGGAAGTCCTAGAAATCAAGGAGCAAAACCAATCAAGTACCCAGGTGATGAGAATGAGTGGGTTGGGGGAGGTGGAACAGGTGGCCATCTGCATTTTGGGGGATACAGAGATTTTATGACCATCCAGAGTTCTTCTGCATAAGTGCTCAAGCCAGATGGGTGTCTCAGGGGGAGAGAGGTCACAAGCAGTCTGATTGACTGGGCAGTTTTATTCCTCCAAGTGAATGAGCACTGTGTCTTTGGGTTTATCAGTCCATAGCTAATGAATTTAGTTTGCCTGAGGCCTCACCCAGGCTTGGACACACCTAGAGACATTTAGGATTGCCAGTTTCCTAATATAATCTACTTTTAAACATATTACTATCACTCTGAATGTAACAATATGCTCTTAGTTTTATTTCCACAGTGTCCTGGCTGGGCTCCGCTCACTGGAACTGAGCCCCAGTTGGGCAGTAGAAAACCAAGACTTGGAACCACACCCACCCACTTCATGCAGCTCCCCAGCTAAGCAGCTCAAGACCTGGACCAAGCCACTGAAACACTCTAAGCTTTAGGTTCCTCATCTGTCAAAAGACGACAGTAACCCTGACTTCACTGGACTGGTAGCAAAGAGCCACGGTGTGTTATGTATTTCCTGCATCCCCCAGCAACCCTTTCTCATGCTAACTGACTTTGAGCCTTTTCTGCTCTTTTCAGTCCAACACCAAATCAGGAATGACCACTTTGAAACTCTTCCAGATGTAGTCTCTGGCCATGCCAGAACCTGAGATTGACTTCTCACACATCAAGTGATTGAGTTTGGCCCCCTTCCTTTGCGCTCCCTGGGTCCTCTGGGCTATTGCTTATCTAGCTGGCATGTAACAATTGTTATGGGTCAGCGTCCCCCCATATGCTGAGGAGCTCTTGGGCTTAGGACACTTTCTGTTTATCATTCTATCAGCCCTTAGAACATTTCTTGGCCCATAATAAATGCTCACAGATTTGTGAAATAAATAAGTGAATGAGCTCCTTGAGCTCTATAGACAGCGTCGTAAAACACAAGGGTCCTAATAAAGTGCTTTGTGCAGGCAAATGCTCCCATGTGTGTGGAATGAAAACATTCCAGCCCTGACTTCCCAGCTTTTGGAAATGCTCTCTAGTTGCTATCAAATAAATCCTTATCACTTCCGTCTCTCAGTGTTTTGTAACTAGGGCAGCACAGGAGCCCCTACAGCTGTACAACCCTGTAACTAGGTTTTAGAATAGTTCTCTGTTCTTTCACAAATCTTCATATACCTGTTCCCTCTGCCTACTCTAGGCAGGGAAACTGGGACCCTCATCAAAGTAGAACTGGCTAGTCTACTGAATGGTCCTGGCTCATCAAGGTGAGCATAGCAAGTTGTACATTTAAGAGATTATCATGAAACCATGCCATCACACTTTCTAATAATGATAACGGCCATCAAGACTGACATTAACAAATACAACTATGTGCCAGGCACTGTTTCAAGCATTTCACTCAAGTCTTCTACCTTATGAGGTAGGTAAGATAATTATTCCCATTTTACAGATGAGGAAACTGAGATACAAAGAGATTAAGATACTTGCCTCAAGTTATTGGTAACTGGTGAAATTGGGATTTGAGTCAGGGCAGTCTGATCCAGAGCTGGAACTCTTGACCACTGAGCTATGCTACAATTTATTATTTTAGTGAAAGAAATTGTTGACATTGATCTGATCTAAAGGACTCCCACTTTTTGACTTACTGGATGAAACTCCTGAAAAGACAACTTCATATACATGTCACTCCTCCCTGTCCCAGTTGGATCTCAGAGGTAATATCAAAGCAAATTTCCACATTGGCTTGCCTAGTCTTTTTACGCCCTCGTCGGTATTTTTTTGTTTTATTCAGAAGAACCTGTAATGTGGGTTCCACTCTCCCTTCTTTGCATATTTCACAGAATGCATCTTGTTTGCAGAGAGACCCACCCACACCAGTCCCTATAGTGCTGTGTGCACAGTTGGGCCAGGAATGAAAATAACTCCACCACAGTAACAATCTGTCATTCTGTCTATCTGCCGTCCTAGCCCTAGAGGGCTCTTAAAATAGTACCAATTCACCTTTAAAATCCACTGCTCTATGAAGGGCTTGTAACACGTGGCGGCCTGAGAAGCCTGCCTGAGAAACAGGACTGCTATTCGGACTACTGGGGTCCAGCTGTAAGCCCGTTCAGAGGGAAACAAGCCATCCATTCATTGGGCCTTGTGAAATTTCCCTTCCCCACCAGCCATCCAGACGAGGAGGAGAATACCTGGAGGTATAGCATTCTGGAATTTTGTTCTTCCTAACGTGGGGCTTGATTTTTTATTTTATCTATTTTATTTTTCCTGCTTAACCCTCTTGTGCTCCCGATCCCCACCCCCACAACTTTCTCCTTCTTTTAGCTTTCCTTTCTTCAGCCCTAAAGCTGGTGGATTGGCATGGGTTGATGTTTAAAATCTAGAAACTTAAAATCAGTTAGCGGGGTGACTATTTAGAATGTATCACCCAAACCTGGACACTTTTGGGAATGAAAGAAAGTGCTATTAATAATTAGGGGAGGAGTACTGGAGTAAATGAGGACCTTCTTGGGCAAGCCCGGACATGTCACCCCCGGTCTAGCTCTGGCTCCATTGCATGGAACCAAAAGAACGTGTATGTGTGCACCACGCATCACCTGGAGAGAAGAGCGTGACCCTTTCTTGGCCTTTGGCTCTAGTGCCTCATTATGTTCTGGTCTTGAACAGAACATGGTCAGAGGGGATTAAGACACAACAGATAGTTCTTTTTTGCTTTCTGCACCTTTAGTCCAGATTCTTTTTTGTTCTAGTTTCTGCATTTTTCAAAAAGGTCACATTCTCAATATTCAAGGAGTTTAGTCTATTAGGTCTCTAGTTTGAATTTGAAAGTTACATTGTAAAATTTCAATCTCAAGCAGGATTTTTTCCCCAATTTAAATCTATTTTGGCTTTGAAATCTGCTTTAAAATAAACTTACAGTAATTCTAAGTATTCTTTGGGATGGCCACTTTCAGATCAAGAATATCTCGTGTGTAAAGTTTTGTATATTGGTGTATATTCTCATTTGGTATCCATACCAAGGCTGTGAGGCAGGAGGCAGAATTTAATCTTACCTTGAACACAGAATATACCACCTGGAGTTGGAATCAAATTAGGGCGGTAGGAACAAAGGGGACGTGGAGAATCAACACCATCAAAGTCCAACTGTATAATCTGTGCACACTTCTAGTTAAGGTATAAACATTTAGATAGATAATTCTAAAGCTACCATTTGCTCTTGGTTTTGTTTGTTTTTTATTAGTGAATAATCGTGACACAGTGAGTGGCAAACAGTTTTAAAACCTTATGGGTTTCGCATAAGTTTTAAAAATCTTAAGACTATTGCAGCCAATAGTCACCTTCCTTCCACATCCTTGCCAGCAGAGCCCACTGCTATTAATAATGAAAGGACTGGCTTTCCCACCTGTCATGGGCACCTAATTAAAACTTGGCGAAGTAAACCAGAAAGAAAGTTTTTCCTTGGAGCTTCTGGATAAAAGAGACTTGCAAGGGAAAATTAATGCTCTTCCTTTTGGATACAAACTGAGTAGCTGTGGTCTTCTTGCAACCGGGAAGGCACAAGCCCGAGGACAAATGCCAACACACTGCAGGTGGCAGACAGAAAGACAGAGATCACCTGGGTTCTTTTCCATCTCATGAAGCCACTATACCAATGGTGGAAACTATCTACCTCTGGGCTTCTTTTTATATGAAAACACTGCCATTATGTTATTTTTAAGCCACATTTATCATGCTGTTATTTGCAGTTAAGAGCATCCTTAATGATTCACCATTTAAATGGTATTTCCACAGTTCATCAACAGCCTTAGCCCCTTTTTGTAGTAATTTTGTTACATTTCTTTCATTCTCTTGAAGTTAAATGGATAATATAACATATGTATGTATGTATGTATGTATGTACGTATATAATTAAAAAATCAATCACATGCCCTTCCTGTAATATAAAAGAGAAATATTAAAAAGAACTTTGAGGAAGAATATGCATTTAAGTGTGTAAATGCTCAGGCACAGCTTTACTAGAAGCCATGATGTAGTATAACTTGCAGGTCTACGTAGAATTGCCACGAATATAATAGTTGTCCTGTGTGGCCTGCTGTGGTGTGCTGTGCTGCTGACTCCAATCCTATCAGAGGTTTAGACATTGGTGTTGTGATTTTTCAGGAGGTAAACAACTCTTGGTAAAGTTCCAAACCAAACAATGGACAATCTTGCATTGGCTTAAGTGGTGCTGCATTCTAAGAAAATTCAGGGTAAACCATGCATGAAATTAGTTTGTGATGATATGTAACATGGAGCTAAGATATGGGGTCACAGGATTATAAATATATTTTTACCTACATGAATATCTGATGGCACATTTGGAGGTCAGGTGGGGTTTTGGACAATCCTTTGCTATGTAAAATTTTCCTGCGCATTGCAAAATGTCTGGTGTCTCCCCCAGTAAATATTGATGGTGATCCACAACCAAAAAGTACCCCCATAAGGTTTTTTTTTTTTTTTTTTTTTAATAATTATTTTTTATTGAAGGGTAGTTGACACACAGTATTACATTACATGAGTTTCAAGTGTACAACACAGTGGTAGAACATTTATATACATAATTCTAGGTTCCAGCTATCACCCTACCAAGCTGTTACAATATCTTGACTATATTCCTTATGCTATACATTACATCCTGGTTACTAATTTATTTTACCATTGGAAGTCTGTCCTTTTTTTTTTTTTTTTTTTTTTTTTTTGTGAGGGCATCTCTCATATTTATTGATCAAATGGTTGTTAACGACAATAAAATTCTGTATAGGGGAGTCAATGCTCAATGCACAATCATTATTCCACCCCAAGCCTAATTTTTGTCAGTCTCCAATCTTCTGAGGCATAACAAACAAGTTTTTACATGTAGAACAAATTCTTACATAATGAATAAGTTACATAGTGAACAGTACAAGGGCAGTCATCACAGAAACTTTCGGTTTTGCTCATGCATTATGAACTATAAACAGTCAGTTCAAATATGAATACTCATTTGGTTTTTATACTTGATTTATATGTGGATACCACATTTCTCTCTTTATTATTATTATTTTTAATAAAATGCTGAAGTGGTAGGTAGATACAAGATAAAGGTAGAAAACATAGTTTAGTGTTGTAAGAGAGCACATGTAGATGATCAGGTGTGTGCCTGTAGACTATGTGTTAATCCAAGCTAGACCAGGGCAATAAAACATCCACGTATGCAGAAGATTTCTCTCAGAACGGGGGGGTGAGGTTCTAAGCCTCACCTCTGTTGATCCCCAATTTCTCACCTGATGGCCCCCCTGCGACTGTGCCTGTCTTAGGTTGTTCCTCCCTTGAGGAATCTTACCCGTCTCTGGCTAACCAGTCATCTTCCGGGGCCATACAGGGAAATGTGAAGTTGGTAAGTGAGAGAGAAGCCTTATTGTTTGAAAAAGTTAGCTTTTTACTTCTTTGCATATTTATGCCCTGTGGCTTCTATGCCCAGCATTTGTCTTGAGGTATCTTTACCACTTGGAAGAATTATGATACTCGGTAAATTTGATATGAGGCACGAATTCTATTTAAGGGTTGTAATTAGGAAGGAAGAAGAAAAGCTATAGAAGTAGCAGGCGGAAGAAAACATGGGAAGATTGATTATTTCTTTGATATATCTTCTTGTAGAGTAACTTCAGCATGTATAGGTTTTAAGCTACTACGTAAATTGCACACACACCTTAACATAATAGGAGTATAGTTACATAACCAAAGCATATCTGTAATTACCAGCCATCTGCAGTGAAACCAAGAAAACCAGTTAGGCACCTTAGGCATTTGTGAAAACTTATCTATGATATGGTGGATATTGTCCAACTGAACTAGAACAGTCTGAGAGAAATCAGACAAATTAAAACAACCCATTCCTGGGGACTGTTCACATGCCATATGTTCTTTTAACAGTAAATAGTTTTTAGTTGTAAGACTTTGGAGCGCTACAATTTGCACTTCTCCAAATTCTTGGTTGAGTTCCAACAGTATAGATCCAGTCCAATTTTGTTGTTTTACTGTATGCACAGGCCAGCTTAGATATCTCCTTCCTCATTCCCATGGCAAGTCCAGGAACTGGTGGGATGAGTGCATCTACAGCTGTAGCAGTGCGTGGATCTTTGTTGGGGTTTTTTGATGATCATCTTCTGGCATGAGTCTTCCAGAGAGTGCAGATGTTGGAAGTTCTTTTTCATATCGTATCTTAGTTCATTTTCGGGGTAGCCGAATTAGGCTTTGATCCTCTGTGTAAACACAAACAGACCCTTTGCCTACACTTTTATATGCCCTTTATACCCTTGTGTAGAACTCGTTGGAGGTTACCACACAGGAACTGCCCTTTTTTTTTTTTTTTTTTTTTTGCTATCACTAATCTACACTTACATGACGAATATTATGTTTACTAGGCTCTCCCCTATACCAGGTCTCCCCTATAAACCCCTTTACAGTCACTGTCCATCAGCATAGCAAAATGTTGTAGAATCACTACTTGCCTTCTCTGTGTTGTACAGCCCTCCCTTTTCTCCTACCCCCCCATGCATGTTAATCTTAATACCCCCCTACTTCTCCCCCCCTTATCCCTCCCTACCCACCCATCCTCCCCAGTCCCTTTCCCTTTGGTACCTGTTAGTCCATTCTTGAGTTCTGTGATTCTGCTGCTGTTTTGTTCCTTCAGTTTTTCCTTTGTTCTTATATTCCACAGATAAGTGAAATCATTTGGTATTTCTCTTTCTCCGCTTGGCTTGTTTCACTGAGCATAATACCCTCCAGCTCCATCCATGTTGCTGCAAATGATTGGATTTGCCCTTTTCTTATAGCTGAGTAGTATTCCATTGTGTATATGTACCACATCTTCTTTATCCATTCATCTATTGATGGACATTTAGGTTGCTTCCAATTCTTGGCTATTGTAAATAGTGCTGCAATAAACATAGGGGTGCATCTGTCTTTCTCAAACTTGATTGCTGCATTCTTAGGGTAAATTCCTAGGAGTGGAATTCCTGGGTCAAATGGTAAGTCTGTTTTGAGCATTTTGATGTACCTCCATACTGCTTTCCACAATGGTTGAACTAACTTACATTCCCACCAGCAGTGTAGGAGGGTTCCCCTTTCTCCACAGCCTCGCCAACATTTGTTGTTGTTTGTCTTTTGGATGGCAGCCATCCTTACTGGTGTGAGGTGATACCTCATTGTAGTTTTAATTTGCATTTCTCTGATAATTAGCGATGTGGAGCATCTTTTCATGTGTCTGTTGGCCATCTGTATTTCTTTTTTGGAGAACTGTCTGTTCAGTTCCTCTGCCCATTTTTTAATTGGGTTATTTGTTTTTTGTTTGTTGAGGCGTGAGAGCTCCTTATATATTCTGGACGTCAAGCCTTTATCGGATGTGTCATTTTCAAATATATTCTCCCATACTGTAGGGATCCTTCTTGTTCTATTGATGGTGTCTTTTGCTGTACAGAAGCTTTTCAGCTTAATATAGTCCCACTTACTCATTTTTGCTGTTGTTTTCCTTGCCCGGGGAGATATGTTCAAGAAGAGGTCACTCATGTTTATGTCTAAGAGGTTTTCGCCTATGTTTTCTTCCAAGAGTTTAATGGTTTCATGGCTTACATTCAGGTCTTTGATCCATTTTGAGTTTACTTTTGTATATGGGGTTAGACAATGGTCCAGTTTCATTCTCCTACATGTAGCTGTCCAGTTTTGCCAGCACCACCTGTTGAAGAGACTGTCATTTCGCCATTGTATGTCCATGGCTCCTTTATCAAATATTAATTGACCATATATGTCTGGGTTAATGTCTGGATTCTCTAGTCTGTTCCATTGGTCTGTGGCTCTGCTCTTGTGCCAGTACCAAATTGTCTTGATTACTATGGCTTTATAGTAGAGCTTGAAGTTGGGGAGTGAGATCCCCCCTACTTTATTCTTCTTTCTCAGGATTGCTTTGGCTATTCGGGGTCTTTGGTGTTTCCATATGAATTTTTGAATTGTTTGTTCCAGTTCATTGAAGAATGTTGCTGGTAGTTTCATAGGGATTGCATCAAATCTGTATATTGCTTTGGGCAGGATGGCCATTTTAACGATATTAATTCTTCCTAGCCACGAGCATGGGATGAGTTTCCATCTGTTAGTGTCCCCTTTAATTTCTCTTAAGAGTGACTTGTAGTTTTCAGAGTATAAGTCTTTCACTTCTTTGGTTAGGTTTATTCCTAGGTATTTTATTTTTTTTGATGCAATTGTGAATGGAGTTGTTTTCCTGATTTCTCTCTCTGTTGGTTCATTGTTAGTATACAGGAAAGCCACAGATTTCTGTGTGTTGATTTTGTATCCTGCAACTTTGCTGTATTCCGATATCAGTTCTAGTAGTTTTGGGGTGGAGTCTTTAGGGTTTTTTATGTACAGTATCATGTCATCTGCAAATAGTGACAGTTTAACTTCTTCTTTACCAATCTGGATTCCTTGTATTTCTTTATTTTGTCTGATTGCCGTGGCTAGGACCTCCAGCACTATGTTAAATAACAGTGGAGAGAGTGGGCATCCCTGTCTAGTTCCCGATCTCAGAGGAAATGCTTTCAGCTTCTCGCTGTTCAATATAATGTTGGCTGTGGGTTTATCATAGATGGCCTTTATTATGTTGAGGTACTTGCCCTCTATTCCCATTTTGCTGAGAGTTTTTAACATGAATGGATGTTGAACTTTGTCAAATGCTTTTTCAGCATCTATGGAGATGATCATGTGGTTTTTGTCTTTCTTTTTGTTGATGTGGTGGATGATGTTGATGGACTTTCGAATGTTGTACCATCCTTGCATCCCTGGAATGAATCCCACTTGGTCGTGGTGTATGATCCTTTTGATGTATTTTTGAATTCGGTTTGCTAATATTTTGTTGAGTATTTTTGCATCTACGTTCATCAGGGATATTGGTCTGTAGTTTTCTTTTTTGGTGGGGTCTTTGCCTGGTTTTGGTATTAGGGTGATGTTAGCTTCATAGAATGAGTTTGGGAGTATCCCCTCCTCCTCTATTTTTTGGAAGACTTTAAGGAGAATGGGTATTATGTCTTCCCTGTATGTCTGATAAAATTCCGAGGTAAATCCATCTGGCCCGGGGGTTTTGTTCTTTGGTAGTTTTTTGATTACCTCTTCAATTTCATTGCTGGTAATTGGTCTGTTTAGATTTTCTGTTTCTTCCTGGGTCAATCTTGGAAGGTTATATTTTTCTAGGAAGTTGTCCATTTCTCCTAGGTTTCCCAGCTTGTTAGCATATAGGTTTTCATAGTATTCTCCAATAATTCTTTGCATTTCCGTGGGGTCCGTCGTGATTTTTCCTTTCTCGTTTCTGATACTGTTGATTTGTGTTGACTCTCTTTTCTTCTTAATAAGTCTGGCTAGAGGCTTATCTATTTTGTTTATTTTCTCGAAGAACCAGCTCTTGGTTTCATTGATTTTTGCAATTGTTTTATTCTTCTCAATTTTATTTATTTCTTCTCTGATCTTTATTATGTCCCTCCTTCTGCTGACCTTAGGCCTCATCTGTTCTTCTTTTTCCAATTTCGATAATTGTGACATTAGACCATTCATTTGTGATTGCTCTTCCTTTTTTAAATATGCTTGGATTGCTATATACTTTCCTCTTAAGACTGCTTTTGCTGTGTCCCACAGAAGTTGGGGCTTAGTGTTGTTGTTGTCATTTGTTTCCATATATTGCTGGATCTCCATTTTGATTTGGTCATTGATCCATTGATTATTTAGGAGCGTGTTGTTAAGCCTCCATGTGTTCGTGAGCCTCTTTGCTTTCTTTGTACAGTTTATTTCTAGTTTTATGCCTTTGTGGTCTGAAAAGTTGGTTGGTAGGATTTCAATCTTTTGGAATTTTCTGAGGCTCTTTTTGTGGCCTAGTATGTGGTCTATTCTGGAGAATGTTCCATGTGCACTTGAGAAGAATGTATATCCCGCTGCTTTTGGATGTAGAGTTCTATAGATGTCTATTAGGTCCATCTGCTCTACTGTGTTGTTCAGTGCTTCCGTGTCCTTACTTATTTTCTGCCCAGTGGATCTATCCTTTGGGGTGAGTGGTGTGTTGAAGTCTCCTAGAATGAATGCATTGCAGTCTATATCCCCCTTTAGTTCTGTTAGTATTTGTTTCACATATGCTGGTGCTCCTGTGTTGGGTGCATATATATTTAGAATGGTTATATCCTCTTGTTTGACTGAGCCCTTTATCATTATGTAGTGTCCTTCTTTATCTCTTGTTACTTTCTTTGTTTTGAAGTCTATTTTGTCTGATATTAGTACTGCAACCCCTGCTTTCTTCTCACTGTTGTTTGCTTGAAATATGTTTTTCCATCCCTTGACTTTTAGTCTGTACATGTCTTTGGGTTTGAGGTGAGTTTCTTGTAAGCAGCATATAGATGGGTCTTGCTTTTTTATCCATTCTGTTACTCTGTGTCTTTTGATTGGTGCATTCAACCCATTAACATTTAGGGTGACTATTGAAAGATATGTACTTATTGCCATTGCAGGCTTTAAATTCGTGGTTACCAACCCCATAAGGTTTTAAAGCAACCCCTGAGTCAGTCCTGCAATCCTCCCCCTCACCGCAGAGGACAGAGTACTGAGGGCAAACTGGTCCAGGGCCAGTGCCCTGGGCCACTCACTCTGCACAGGTCTCAGGAGCTCTCCCTGTTCCTATTCTACAAATCGCAGGGATGCTCCCATTTCTTTGTGGGCATGTGGACAGGGGGAGAGAAATCACAGAAGCTAATGGTGCAGCATTTAGGATAACTGCTCTTGCTGCGTCTGGAGAGTCAATGGCTCACCCTTTTCAGTACTTGTGTATTTTTTCTTTAATCATCTCATTAATTACTTATTGAGCCCCTACTAAGTACAAAGAACCGTGATCACTAGACATGGGGCTGACCAAGATTCCCTTCCTGCCCTCAGAGAGGTATAAATCTAAAGCAGACATGGAGAAAAGTATCCAATTAAGATGGAGCAGAATCCCAGGAATGTATTTGAATGGATCCTTTGATCTCTTGAGATCACAGCAAAATTGCATGTGTATCTGTGTGTGTGTGTGTGTGTGTGTGTGTACTTTTGTCTATGTGAAGTGTGTGCTATCAATTTAATCACATTCTCAAAGAACTCCAGAACTATAAAATTCACAGAATATGCACAAGGCTGGCCCAGTGAGTAGGTGCTATCCTATATGATAGGTTTTCACAAGTTGTCTCTGCTCTAAATCTCTCTTTTACTCAGATACTCTGAAATTCTACCAGTGGAGAATGAAGGGATCATTAGCATAAGTCTCTGTTGGCACCATCTTTCTAAAAACATTCAGGAAATGTTTCCTGAGTTTCTACTGTGTGCCAGGCACAGAATGGAGCATGAGAGATGTAGGGAATGGAATAGGGCTCTCAGTCCCATGGAGGATGTGTCCTGGAAGAAGGATGCCAGCACGGTGGGGGTGCAGTCTTTCGGGAACACATGGACTAACCTCACCCACTCCAGGTCAGCAGAGGATTTCTCAGGAGGAGATACTAAGCCATCATAGGCTGCTAACCCCTGCACAGATGTGGAAGTGTGTATCAGCCTGCTGGCTGGTGGGAACAGAAGGTCCTGGTCCATGAGCACACTGCCTTGAGTCTACAGACATGGGGAGGAGGGTGGTAGATGGCTTCTGCCAGTGTCAGGCCTCAGCTGTCTCACCCAGGCCCTGGGTGACCAAGTCAGACCTTGGAGGATGACTCTGATAACATAACCTGCATTTTGGTGCATTTTTAAAATTCCAATTTCTAGGGGCTATTGCTATTTATTGCAAGAGTATGTTTGGAAAGCAGACTGTGGACTATCTGGGATTGAGTGTGAGAGGGAGGGTGGTTTATAACTGGGAAACTATGTGCTGACTATAACCGTGGTGAAAAGCACTGTAGTTTCTATGGGGTTCGATCGGGAACTAGTACATGTCACTTTTCCTCCTAGAACAAGGCCTTTGCCAAAGAAGAAAACATACCTTGGTCATTAAAATGCAAATACACTCTCCTTCTGCAGCTCCAAGCAGTTCTCTACACTTGAGGGCTAACTTGTCCTAAGGCCATCTTGTCTTTGGAAACTCCGAAGTAGCAAAACACAGATCTTTTTATGCCTTCCCCTCCTTTACTGAGGAGGACCAGGAATAATCGCCAATTCAGTAGGCTCCTTGCTCTTTTGTGCATTTTAAAGGCATTTGTTGTTTGAGACTTGGAATAAAATCATGAGAAATGAGAATCTCTCCCTGTCTTGGCTGGAAGCAGGCTCATTGTTTGCAGAGGGAGCTGGTTTCCATGGTTTTGGACTGTAGACAGCTGTGTTTTTTTCAAGAGTAGTTTTCTACTTGCAGTTGGAGCTCATAAACAGGCAAAGTAGTCAGTCTTCAACAGCAAAAGTTCTTGAGGTTATTTGAAAACACTCCAGCATGTTATCATTCACCACCAAGTGTGCCCGTGTTTCAGTTGTTAAAAGTCACTTATATTTTGTTGGCTAGGCTCTATTTGGTCCCAATTTCTGCTTCATAAGGTCAGCCAATCAGGTTTCAGGCTCAGTGTCCTACCCTTAAAAGTAAACACATTCCTGTCCTCAAACTACAGGAGGCTCAGGGGATGGTCTGGGAGAAAAGAGCAGGGCAGTCTCTGAAGCCTGAACAATAGCCATGGGAGTGGCCCTTTAAGTTGGCTCTTCACAGCTGTAGGGCACCACACGGCTCCCCTTCCTCCTCTACAGGAGCAGGGCCTGCCTTCCTGGGACTTTCTGTCACTAAAACAAGACACATTTTTGCTTCCTTTTTCCATGACATATAAAGAGCAAGTGTGGTAAAATGAAAAAAAAAAAAAAGCATTTTTTCTTTTTGTCTTACTGTGACATTAGCTTGGAATTAAGGAGAATCAGTAATGAATTTAACAATTTCCATGATCGGTAGCTGTAGTAGAGCAATGTAGTGTCTGCAGCATCTCTAGCGGCAGGCTCAGCTCAGCGGATTGAACCTGAAGCCTGGGTCTTACCACCATGGTTGCCCTATGGCCCTTTAGCAAAACTACTACTTTCTTTAAACAAGGGTGAATTATGTGGCTGCCATCAAAACTGCTAATACCACCATCAATTTTTTTTGTAGGATATTATGGTCTTTTCTCACTTTCCTGCATGTATGTGGTTGTTTTGGGTCATTTTCATTTCGTTGGCTTTCTTGATATTTGATCCTTACATTGCTATTTGATTCTTTTCTGTTTAGATCTTACCTTCCCAACTGGAGTGTCAGTTCCTTAGGAGCAGAGACTGCTGGGCCTTTTAGTTTTCCTATATATTCTGTTTCCCCACCTAGTTTTCCACAGTAAACTAACCGGGTCCATGTTGGATGTTCAAATGACATTTTAGTCAAGTAAAACTAGAGATGACTCTTTCCCACGTCCCCACCTCTTTTCTAAACATCGTGGTTGCTGAGGGTTAGGGGTTTTTTGAGGGTCACTGAAACAGAGTTGTTACCACCAAATGTATAAAATGTAGAACAGGATCCATTGGATAGATAAGCTAAAATTAGACTAATGGTAATTTAGAGTGGAGTTTAGGAAGTTAAAGGAAGGGATTATACTTTAATCTGTGATGTTAGCATTACAACGTCTTGTTTTCTGTAGCCACTTCTCATCCCCTTGGCAAGAAGAAGATTTTTCCCCAATGTAGCTTCATGCTTTCGCTCTTAATTGAAAAAAACTTTGGCTCAGGAACCATTATTTCTCTTCCTTGGGGACCAGCCTGAGAATACTACTACTAAATGAGCACTGCTGTTCAAGTAACAGAGCAGCAAAGCTTTCAGGGCCGGGCAGATACGGTCAGAGAAGTCTGATATCCTTGGAAGAGTCAAGAATGTGTCCTCCAGGGCACGTGCCCCAGAGACCCCAGGCCCAAGGCCCACCTCACCTCCCTCCCAACCTTTGTAGCTTGGTGGACAAATGGGGATCAACATCAGGAGCATTGCTCCTAACTCAGTTCTACCTTATAAAATGATAGAAAGCCAGTTTCTCAAGTGCACTTTCAGGTAATTATAAAAAAGTAGTTGCAAATTCTGCAGTAACACTCTTAAAGGAGTTGGTTTCAGTGTTGCTTTCACAAGGAGACTTCCAATTATCAGGAACCTAAATAGCTGTTATGGCAAGATAAAACGTTTCCCTCTGTGGCCTACAGATGTGCTTAAAAGAAGCATGCAGTTGGAGGAGGGGACAGGAGGGCAGGAAGCAAAAGGAGAGAGCGGGCCGGGAGAGACACCGTGAATGGACAAGTCTGCATACGGGACTGTTAGGAAGCAGCTCCACAATGTGCTTTGAGATGAGAATTGATTTTGTTCAACTCCCTCGCTGTAATAGTGTTGTCTTCTGTACTTAAGGACGATAGGTTAGAAGGAAGAATGGTGAGAGGGATTTAGAATCAGAAAACTTGGATTTGAATCTCAACTCTGCTTGTTGGTAAGCAATGTGAGTTCAGGTAATTTATTTCACCTCCTGAACCTGGATGTGCACATGTGTAAAATGAAGATAGTGTCTTACCCTTAGAATTGCTGCAAGGACTCAACTAGGTAGTGCATATTGCAAACATTGGAAAATGCTAGTTAATATCACATCTAGATTTGGAGCTCTTAAGACTCCTGTTGCTTTTTAAAAACTTAACCTGCATCCAACATAAATAACTGACACAGAATAGACACTTCCATTGCATGAAAAACTGTATAAAGTTTAATATCTTGAAATAATTTGAAAGAACAAAGATAATATTTTGAAATTTTTAATCACTAATGGCATTGCTGTAAGGTGTGAAAAAAATTAATTTATTCATTTAGTATGTATTTACCTAATGTCAGGCACTGAATACCCACTGGGAAGAGCAGGGAAGAAATGTGTCTAACAGGAGCTCATGGGATCGTTGGGGAAACCAAACATGAGTGCAGATTCTGAGAGCAATGTTAAGAGGGCTGAGTAGGCAGCTATTGAAATGAATAGACAAGTAGCCAGAATGCTTCTTTTTTTAATCATTTGGGATGAATGGGGGTTTATGATTTGTGATTCTTGAGCTTCTCATACTGAAGATGGATAAAAACACCAGATTTGAGATCCCCAGTTAAACAGCACATAGCTGAGTACACAGTGGTCAGAAATCCTCAGAATCTCCTTTGCATTTTCACTTTTAAGTACTTACTTCCTAAGATCTCAAAGGGAGAAATGTGTAACTTCAGGTCATTTTTCAGGCTGAACATTAGTCTTGCTGAGCTCCGGGCAGTGTTGAGGCTTGTTTCAGATGACTTCAACCAGGGCACCAGCCCCATGGCAGTTACAGTAGTGGGATGTTGACCTCTTTCCAGGAATTGCTCAAAAAGTACACAAAAGGTAGAGTGAATTGAGCAAATCGGTTGAAAGAAAGTATTTTTCAACTGAAATACATTCCTGCTTAACTATTGAGGATATCTAGATTTCCAGTCATAAAATGCCTGGTGACTTTCAGAAGTATACTCTCTTCCCCCGTGGGTAGTAACACTGTATTTGCTGAAGTTGAAGTACACAGGTATTTACTTGCTGTGTGACCACTGTAAGTGCTTGGGCTTGTTCTGTGGTCTAAGGCGGAAAGTTGTTTTTTTAAAAACCTCTGAAGAAGCTCTGCTGTTGAGTTATGATTTTACCTTTCACATGCCGTTCCTATCACACCCACTGCTTCCCTCTAGAAATAAATCTATGTGGAAGCCGCTGATATTTTTATCAAGGAAGATCAACTGAGATTCTAGAGGATTCGTACTTAGTCCCAATGTCAGTTAGCCTTTTCTTTTGCGGAATAGTTTATCACCTTGGTAGCTAAACATACTGGGTTTATCTTTAGTTTAACAATGTTTCCAACAAAGCCACTAATTAACAATTCAGTGGGTTCGCCAGAGCTGCCCCAACCATGACACGGTTGAAAGACAGCTTCCAACTCATGCAGGTGTCTTTCATACTTTGAGTTCTTGAAAAGCTCTACAGGCATCTCCTTTTCCTTTTCCTTTTTCATTCATTCATTCATTCATTCATTCATGTATGTGTTGTGTCAGATTTTGCTGCTGGGGGTTTTATGATAAATGTCACTTACAGGTTCTAATGTGTCCAATTTGCTCCAGGTTGAAGGTTAGTCATTTTTCTCAAGATGAGTGAATTCAGCATTCTTTCCTTTGTTCCTCCCCTGGGTGCCAGCCTACTGTCTCTGAAGGGAAATCAAGGTTTCACTTGGCTTTTCACACCTCCCACTATCCTTCATCCACACCACAAGTCCAAGGTTATGACTACTAGGAGGATTTTTTTGCTGGCAGTGACACAGACATGTGGGTGGGGGAACCTCTAATTCAAATAAATTACCAGACTTTGTTGTTCCTGTCAAATTTACCAAGAAGGGACAAGAGAAGAAGGTAGACATGCCCAAGAAGGGAGAGATGGGGAAGCCAAGAGCGGCGCCACGGGGGCGGGAAAGGTGAAGTTCAGCCTTTCTGCCCTGGAGGGATGCACTGGGCTCTAGGAGACAGGTTCCTTTTAGGGCCCACCTGCTAAGGGGCCAAAATTTCACGTTCAGATTGGGAGTCTGGCCCGCACTCTGCTTGGCTGCTTGGATCTAGCTCCCTTCTTTGGGCAAATGTAATTTATGTCCACTAAATGAATGCTTGCGTTTTCTCCCCACCCTTTGGAATATTACCAAAGCCAGAAAAGAAAATCCTATAAACCTTTGCTCATTGAGATCTTGTTCTCACAAGAGGCCCAGCACTAGTGTTTCATCAGCGGCACGACCTTCTCCGACTCCTCCAGCCCACACTGACTTCTCCCTTGGAGCCCCTACAGATTTGAGGCCTGAACCATGATATCCAGCCATTAATTATTGTCCACCACAGAGGAGCCGTGGCCCGGGGATATCTCAGGACACCTGGAGGCCAGAATACCCAAAAGGCAGGGTCCTGGGCTGACTCTGCTCCCGTTGGTCAACTTTCCAGTGTCCATTTTCACCTCTGCATTGTTAAAAACACAGGCTAAACATCTGTACGTGTTGCTCTAAGACATCAAGTTCATATATTGCCTTCTCACTGTTGCTGGCTTCAAGACAGAAGAGCAGAAATTTTGTTTTATATTGTTTCTTCTTCCTCTTCATATAGTATCAGAGAGCTGGGCATGCAGTGCTTTGCCTATTCATCTATTTGATAAGCATTTATTGCAACCTGCCGATACGCCAGGCACCATGCCGGGCACTGTATAACTAGTGAGGGACACAGACACACCAGTTGTCCTTAGAGCCGCCGGTGATTCACACAATCAAGCCAGCATCAGAGTCTCCCGGAGGCTCTTAAAACCCTGATCACTGGGGTGCCCCCTCAGAGTTTCTGGTTTAATAGCTCTGCAGCCCCCACATCTGTATTTCTAACAAGTTGCCAGGTGATGCTGATGGAGAGAACCATGTTTGGAGAAGGGGTTTGTTCCCACGGCAGTCGGTGACAGCGCAGTTCCAGCCCGGTGTGAATATCTTCACAGCTGGCCTCTGAATGCCTCTTCCTGAAGATTCACTCTGAAAAGATGCCCGGATGAACCAGCCAGGATGGGGTGAGACCCTTTGGATGTCAGCCAGCACCAAGATATCAGGGAGGGGAAGTCACTCTTCAGGAGATAATGCGAGGGGTTTGTGGGGGTTTGCACCTGAAGGGCAGGCGGGAGCAGGGCCGGGACAGAGGGCAGGAGAAAAGGGCCAGGTGAGGTGTGGCGCCAGCCATTCCTTTGAGGGCTTTTGTGTTGTGTGCTGTGCTGTAAAGCTTGGCTCTGTTCCCTGTCTCTAACCCTCCCACCCTCCCCAAATCTTCACCACCAAGAAGAGGAACCCAGGGGAGAAGAAACCCTGAGAAGATAAGGCTCTCTGGGGAGCAGAGAATTCCACAGGGGTCTAGGGATTCCACGGGCTGCAAAGCCGGGATTGGTGGTGAGCTCAGAGCCCACGCTGCCTGGCGTTTCCAGGGGCCCAAGATCCTCCAGGGCTTCTGGGTTAAGCCATGGTGGAAAGCCAAGTGTTCTGTGAGGTCTCGTAGACCTAGACAGGCATTTATTTTATTCAGTGTGGTTTAATTTTAAACCCTAGGCCTTTAAAGAAAGAATGAAGCTGAAAGTCCATTAATATTGCTGTAATCACAATAACACCGCATGGTATTAGTGCTATCAACTTTTTCAGATTTACTATGTTTCTTGGATCTTAACCATGATCTTGTCAGAGAGAAAGGGCTGGTACTCATCTTAGGCCCCTTCTGGGAAACTGAGGCAGAAAGAGAGGAACAGTAAAGCCACAGTTTATAGTCAGCTCTCCTGACAGCTGGCCACAGAGTTTTCCCCAAGGTTTCTTTGGGAAGAAACTTTGTTCTTAGTTCTTTGTTTTCCTCTCAAATGAGGTGGTTGCACCTCATTAGTTCAGTTCTAATGCTGAGCAAATCAACATTTAGAACAGTGCTTCAGAATATCCCAGTGAGGAGGTTAAATAGTTTTGTCTTGAACTTAGCATCTGACTCTCAAATCCAGAGCCTTAGCTTTTTCCTTTGAAATCTGCAGGTCATTTGTCTGCAGGAGGGAAGCAAGGGGAGTGTAATCATACCTTACTCTCTTTACCTTTTACAGCCACAAGTTACACTCTGATATAAATCTTGTAGCTAAAAAGGCCTATAGACTATAAGAACCAGCCAAGGCCACATCCTCTATGTTTTGGCAACACTTGCTCCATCTGTCTTTATAGCCGACAAACAAATTAATTTTATTCTAAATCAAAATGATGGCTTTCCTGGCAGGCTCTGGGGCTTCCAGCACTGGTCCTGGAGAATTCCGGGATGGACAGGACCCAGAGGCCCCTCCCACTGAGCTGGTCTCCGCAAGTTATCATCTTTGTTAGGCGAGATGGAGTTTAAATGAGAATCTAAGAGGGAAGAGGACAAGGGCCCACAAATCTAGGGAGGGAGGTTAGTGGCCCCAAAGAGGGGCAGTTCTTATTGGGGGCTGGGGTACCAAGAGGACCTTTCCTCTACCCTTGGCCTCAATCCCAACAAATACATATACTCACGCTTGGTCTTAGAGATAAAGGCGGGCCAAAATGATACGCCCAAGAATAACAGCAGCCACCATGTGTCAAGCCCTAACGTGCTGGATTCATTTCCTTCTCACAACTGCCCACAAGTCCATGTCCCAAAGAGAGAGCTTAAGGCTCAGGACTTGAAGCCACTTGCCCTAGTTACCAGGTGGTAGGATAGGTGTTTGAACCATGTTGCTTCAAAGCCCATATTCCATGCTAGTCTGCCGGTGAGAGAAGTGAGTGACTTTTTCCATAAATATTAATTCTTATCTTTTTAATTCAGAAATGATGTTCTTAGTGTTTTTGGTATTAAACTATTCATTTTTTTCTCAAAATCATGGTGATGGTTGATGGTAGTTCTCTTCTCCCCACCCCTTCCTCTTCCTCCTTCTTTTTTTCATGCTTTTATTTGACCAAGATAAAAAGAAAAACCCTGGCGATCATATTTTGGCTCCATGTTTCCATTAAGGTTTTTTTCTTGTTCCATAAGTTCCAGAAATCTGGGGCCTCTGCTCTATACAAAGTAACTCATCATCATTTAAGAACAGCACAGCTCTGGAATCCATGGCCAGGTAATATGCTGAAAATTTGATTTAGGATTCACTAACATAGTGCACTGCACTCAAGTTTGGGGATAAACTTCATAGAGCTACTAGGGACATCTTAGTAAGCAGAAGACTCTTATTCCTTTAAGATTGCCATTTTCTGCCCCAGATTCTCTGGATATCTGGTTTCTGGAATGGATAGAATATGCAAGTAGGCTAAGAGTCTTCCAAAATCATTTTTATCCTGTTTTATACAGTTATTTCCTTGTATGTGGTTATGTACATGAATGTGTACGCCTGAACATGCTTTTTCTCCATTCCAAGTACTCTGCTGATTTTTACAACAGTATGAAATTGTATTAGGCTGGATAAAATGTGACAGCCCCCTTACACTTACACAAAGCTGTGCAAATCAGAAACCAGCTGAGCAAACCCGCACCTTGATCAGCAACCTCCTCTTGCTGACTTCACATCCCACTGTGTTAATCAACTGTGGGACAAAACTGCTGGTGACTCCCCTGTTTCTTTGAAAAACGCTGTCACTCTGGGCAGTGCGAGCTGTCCACTCCCTCAGCCCTGTCTTCTAACACAGCCCTGACTGGGCCACCCCAGTTTCTGGCCTCTGGAGTGTCTTTCAGCAAGTCCTTACATTTCATTTATGAGTGTAGTAAATCATTCTACATGCTACGAAGCAGAGGCAAAGCTGGATTTATTAGATCTACCTGTCTGGTTCTTTTGGAGTAAGAATCCCATAGTGAATGATTTTCTCTCTTCAAATTATTTCTTCATATATGTTTTTTAAATGTTTAAATAAAATACCCATGGCATATTCTTTAGAAGCTGACTGGGGACTTGCAGGCCTATCACGGCCCTAATGATGGTTTCCAACAGGTGACAATGTCACTTTCTTTCTCTCTTCATCTCTCCTGGTCATTCCTCCTTCCTCTTTCTCATTGCATCTCCCCACCTCCCTTTGCTCAGCAGAAAAGGAATAGTTCACCTCACCCACTCACCCATTCATTCCGGGTGCTGTGCTAGGTGCTCCAGAACAGCAGTGAGCAAGGTGGGCAAGGTCCCTGTCCTCACAGAAGGTGTGGTTTAGAGGCAAAGAGAGTGGTTCCATGGAAGCTTACTATGTAGTGTTACAACGAATGTGACACCAGGAAGGGGCACCAAGGGGCCTAACGCAGCCTTGGCCAGGGCCAGGCCCAGCCTTCAGAAGGTTCCTGATAAGCTGAAGGCTGAGTCCTGGGCATTGAGGAGTGAGCCAGGCACCCAGGCAAATGCTGATTTAGATGGCCCTCTGAAATTATCTTGCTCTGCTTATGGGCTGTAAGTTTTATGTTCGGTGACTTTAAATTGTGGTTATCTGACCATGACAGAGAACTTGGTGGCAGATGTGACAGGTGGAGGAAACATGGTCTGAGCAGAAGCTGGGAAACAAAAATTGAACACTACCAGCTCCCTGGTTTTCATGTAATCAAATAAGCCAAAATGCAATGGCAATTTGAGCGTGCATGTGTATTTTGTGTTGTGTGTTCTCATATGTGTGTGCCTATATTGCTCACTTTCTGTTTCTTGTAACTAATGAATCCAGTTTTATCCAAATTAATCGTGAGAATTCTAAGCATCACCCAACTGAGCCAAGATGTTCCCAAAAACCAAAAAGAAAGTAATTGATTAAGGGTTTAAGAATTTAGGATTCTTTGGTTTCTAAATCAAGACCAACAATATCTCTTAACTCTTTGGTTTTTCTTTTTTCTTGAGGGGAACATTTTGGTATATTTTTGCCGTTGAGTGTTGATGAAAGACATCTAGAAGAAACCATTTGCCTTAATGTGTTAATTAAAGCATTAACTGTGATCAGACTGGCTTTGTTTTATACTCTCTACTCCTTGCATCCATTTTCATGTTTAGGAAATACACGGATTTCCAAAACAGGCTAAAATGAGACTTAGAAGGAAGTAGATGAGCATTCCATGTTCTACTTTAGGTATCTCTTCCCCATGGTTTAGACTTATTGTAGTGAGGCAATTGTAGTGAGGCAGCTGGGACTTCGTTTTCCTGCCTGCTGAGTTAGAAAGTGACCACGCATCCTTTAGTAGCTGCTCTGATTGTTAGCATCAATACAATTAAATTCCTAGATCATTTTCTTTAATCTCCAAAAGGGAGTGAAGATTGCCAATTGGTTCATCCAGTTAAATTATGGAAAGCAACTTAAAGATGCTTTTCAGTTGTTAGAAATTAGTGATTAAAAATCTAAACAAAAACCAACTTTAAATACTCTTTCTGGCTCCTGGAATAGTTTACTTGAAATTCATCCTGAAATTATAAGAATAGTTTAAACAAACTAATTAGCTTACCCACAAACTAAAGCTATCCCAATCCAATGTCATGTCACCCTGTTTTTCTTTATAATGTTTATATTATCAAATTAGCTTGCTTGTTTATTAGTTTACTTTGTCCAGGAAAGAAATGGAATCCAGGAAGGAAAGTGGAAATTGATTACCTTTCCCCCCTATGGCAGCTTGAGATCAGAGATTTTATCTTAGTCATGGGCGAGTCTTCAGCTTCAGCACAGTGCTTGACACATAGTAGGGCCTTCATAAGTATATGCTGAATAAATGAATGAATGAATATTTTCATCTGTAATAACTTTCCCAGCTGAATTATATTTTCTTGCTATTATACAGTCAAGATTGCCTAAATAATTATGGTTGGTGATGGGCAAAAAAGAAAAAATTAAGTATAATACGTCTAGGGATCAGGAACCCAGAACATGGTGACAACATTTATATGTAAGTTTTTGGCTAGAGACATTGGATTGAACTTAATGTCATTTTTGTATGAAAATGTGACTAGCTTTTGTGACATACTGATAGTTCTTGAGGGTTTTTATTAAATACAAGGCTATTGTTTGTGAGATTATCTATATTAGGCCTGAAAATATCCAGTTACTGAATAAATAAAACAGAAGCAAGTAGGAAGTTTGACATAAAATAGGCAACTTAATTTATAGAAATGGAATTAAGTGACATTTGAGGGCTTTAAAAAAATCACTAGTAACTATTTTGCAAGTGGATTCATCTTACTCAAACCCAGATTACTATACAGAATATTTCTTTAACTCAGTTCTAGGGTAAGAGACATTTTATTCATTATATATGCTTTGTGGAACTGAAAGTTATTTCAGCAGTGTGCTCTCACTTGATATTCGGTCATTTTCTTTGGAAAAACTCAAGCACTTTACCAACAGGATTTCAGAATCACTCTTCACATCTCAATGAGGAGATAGCAAAATTGTACCATCCAAAAAATGAGAAACTGAGGCCCAGGGGAAACTCTCCAAGTCAGGATGGAGTTATGAGGGGTCATTGAAATATAACACGGGCCTTAGAATTCCCTGCTGTCCCATAGGGTTTTCTCCGTTGTTTGGCTTATTTGCCTCCTGCCTGGCTAACAACCTATTTAGTCAATATGGTTTTTCACTCTTCAGAGTAAACTCCCCATTCTACTTCACATGTGCTGGGAATGGGGATCAAGCAATAAAAGGTAGGGTGTGAGTTTAGCTTTGAGAAACTTAAGAGAATTTTTTAATCGAGAAGTGGATCTTCACATTTCTGAGGAAAATGACTGTGATGAGCACCTAACATGACAGCAAATCAGACAATGGATTTGAATGGTGGAGGCGTTGACAGGAGGAGCGTTGGACAGACTCGATGACACAAAGCAGGTGGAAAGGTAATGGGTGCGCCTGAGAACATGACGTTAAAGAGGCAACTTGTGTTAGTTCACGCTCAACCTGAGCCCCCTGGGCTGGCACAGAATGGCAGACCCAAGCAGATCTAAAGAGACACTGTAGTGGATACTCTAGATAATTTGCTCAGTTTAGATGATTTACCAGTCTCTGGGATCATGGATCATGTGACCTATGCCATGGGAACTTTCCTCCTGGCCTTCTGATTGGTTGTGGGGTGGGCCCTGACTCAACTAACCAATCAGAGTCTTTCCCCAAGAGTTTTCCTGAACTGTAGTTAGCAAGGGAGCCAGTTCCTCTGTGGTGACAGTGAGTGAGGTCTGGCAGCTATGCCGTGGGGTAGGGGGACACAGTTCCTTCTGGACTGTAATGAGAAAGAGAGAGAGAGATGGAGACAGAGAGACACCAGTTAGCTCCTGGCTCCAGTTGACCTTGAACCCAGCTGCTCCTTAGTCCTTACATTTTGGTTTTTCAATTCTTCCTTTGATGTTATACCTTTCACTCTTCCAACAAATTTCCTTTCTGTCTGAACTAGTTAGATTTCTGACATCTGAAACCAACAAGCCCACACAGGTAACAGAAGTATATTTATAAGTACTCAAAAATAAAATTTGACCCAAGTTGTGAAATAAATGAAATCAACAATATTTCTTGACACAGAAGACAGCTGGCTTTGGGTGTCCGGCTCTGTGTAGAGCAGAGGGAGTTCAAACAACAAGGACAAATCGAGATTATTGGTTCAGATCCTTAGGTCATTCTGTTCATTTGGGAGGCAGAACTTATCTTGACTGTATGTAGGAACAAACAATAATGAGATTGTTCAAACTCTGGTTGTGACTGCAAAAATTGCAAGTCTCTTCTTTCACTTAGGAACGTGAAGCTTGGGATAACTAATTTACAAGTGAATGAAAGATAAATATTTTTGAATTCAATGATCCAGAAAATAATCCTTGCATTAATTTGGCAACCTGACTATATCTGAGCCCTTGCTAAAGAGTAAATCTCAGCAAACTGGTAGATACTCTATAAGAACAATCAATTTACATGTGGGTTTGTGGTCTCCATGGCCAATTCCATTTCAACGAATGTGTAACTCTAATGAAAGTTGTTAGAAATACTAGGACATGGCTTAATTATTCTAGGAATATTTGACATAGTGAAATTTTAGAATGACCTTCTTAATTAAAATATACCTCATCCAAGCAAAACACTCCAATTTCACATCCAGTCATATCTGTATCCCCACTGAAAATATGGAAATTTCTATTTTCTATTAGCAAATGAGTTCAGAAATGGCCTGCCCAGGATAATGTGGTAAGCAGGCCCTGATTCCACCTTTGGAGGCTGGTTAGAACGGCACAGCCAGAAGGAGTTTTGGGTTTACATCCAGACTGACTATAAAATAATGAATCAAACCTAGATTTAAAAAAAATCAACATACTGTAATTTACATACTTTAATTCAAGTAAAAACTATGTTCACATTTCTTGGAGGTTGAGTGATATCAGTACCACAGTATTTTAGATTGAGACTGAGTTATTTTAATTTATATGCCGACATCTTCAGATGATTCCAGATTTTGGATTTGATGCTATAGCTATGAAATCAGCAGGCAGGGCTTTCAAATTAGTTAGAACCTCAGTGTTCACATTGTTGTGGGTTTTGATACGAATTACTATATTATTTTTCAAAAATGACCCAGTTTTACTTCCATCATCAGAATATTTCATCATGCCCTTTGCTCATCTTGGGTATTAGCACACTTAAATATATATTTGTCATTAAAGTATCAACCGTGGTGTCACATTGTTTCAATTCAAATTTCTTTGATTATTCATAAGGATAAACATGTATATTCAAGTTTCTTAGTTTTTTGCTGAGCTAAGTTCTGAGAACTAATATGTCCTTTGTACAAAGTTTACTCCTTTCATTGATTTATGTAAATCTTTGTTGTAATTTCAATGTTTTATCTGCCATTCCTGTTACAAATACTTGCTCAGGTTGACGTTTACTTTTTTATTGTGATTCTTTTTTTTTCTGAACCTGATTCTAAAACTTTTTTCTTTGTAATTCCTCCTGTTGCGTCTATGTTTAAAGTCCTGCCCCATTCGCAAATCAGATTTCTCTGACTCATGTGCACCTG
This sequence comes from Manis pentadactyla, assembly GCF_030020395.1. Taxonomy (NCBI): domain Eukaryota; kingdom Metazoa; phylum Chordata; class Mammalia; order Pholidota; family Manidae; genus Manis; species Manis pentadactyla. The sequence continues at coordinate 44,188,625 of NC_080030.1, forward strand.
CATGGTATGACATAAATCCTGTCAGTTCACTGGAGCAAGGGAGTATATTTGGGGTAATAAGGTAAAATCACTTAAGTTTTAAATAGTATTTTTTATCTATGCTATTTTAAAAAAGACAAGGAGAGAAGCTGTAATAGGAGGGTGAGCATCTGAAGTCCCTGAGATCCGAGAGGGTTTGTTGGATGGATCTGAGTCTCTGTGTGGAAGGGGAGGCCAGCAGTGACTTGCCTCTGCCCTGGAAATGCTCTGGGTTTCAGGTTAGTCTTCTGGACAGTTAGAAATATAGCTAGAAGCTTGGATTTGCTAACAACAGCCCAGTGCAATGTAGAATGAAAACACAGATCTCTCCTCTCTCACCTGACCTTCACAGGGATTAAGTGCCTGGAAATCCAGGACCGAAATGAAGGGAAGTGCTTTTGGGGAGGGAGGTGAGTGGGGGGCAGAGGTGCTGGGAAGCCTGATTCCTGACATTTTGGGCTCTCCCCACCTCCTTCCTTCCTCTTATGCCCTGCCACCAAGTCCTGGGCACTGATTTGTAAGGAATAGAAAAAGAGGACATTTCAGGATTTCCTCTCAACCAAGTTTATGTCTTAATCCCACCTCACTGCTGGTTTTCCTCTTTATTTCCTTAAAACTGAAATTTGTGCTAAAAGTGATAGGTGAAACATACAAGAGGTCAAGCCAGGTACAATATAGGTCTTATTCCAGGAGGCCCTCCCCATGAAGGGCTTGTAAATCAATTTGCCTCTTGGAGGCTCAGTTTCCTAACCCATATATCTGTCTACACTTGGGGTGGATATAACATGTTTGAAAGCATTTTAAAACATGATATGGAACTACACAGATGTGTAACATATTATGTTCAACTGAAAGAAAATCTTACCTGACTCCCAAACTGTCCAATCAAATAAACTATCTTTTGTATTTTTTGATTTATGAATTCTAAAAATTCATTTAAAACTTTCAATTTTATGTAAAATAAATAAGTGACCAGGATGTAATGTATAGCATAAGGAATATAGTCAAAATATTGTAACAGCTTGGTATGGTGATAGCTGGTACCTAGAATTGTCATGTATATAAATGTTGAATCACTATGTTGTACACCTGAAACTAATGTAATGTAATACTGTGTGTCAACTACCCTTCAATAAAAAATGATTATCTACAAAAAAAAAAAAAAACTTTCAATTTCAGCATATAGATATTTCAATGCCAAATATTACACATAAAACCCTCTTTTAGGATGAATATCAAACTAGACATCAATCAGGATTTAGCTGGTCAACACTAAACATTTGTAAGCAGGGAAATCCTTTACCTTTTAGTCATTCAGTAGGAGACTCTAGATGTGCAGGTTAATGATCTTCAGCATGAGATCAGTAATAAGTGTCTGATTCTTATTTTTCTTGGAATATATGGTTGGGCAGTTTTATTGAGGCTGGTGCTCATAAGCCTGAAGTCAGAGATTTGCTTTTAGGTCAATTAGATTTACCATGTTCTCCGCCAAATAGGTCTGAAGCTGTCTAAGATGTGTAGATTTCTAATCCATCATCTGTGCTGGAAAAATTAAACAGGCCACCTTATTGATGATGAATCAGTGCTCTGATGTCTATACATGCTTACCTTGAAGTCCAGTGATAATTGGTTTAAAAGAAAAGTAGTTGCAGGACCTGGAAAGAAAAAATTTGCTCAAAGGAAAAATTCAAAAGAAAATACTCTGTGTATTTTAGGTAGAGTAAATTAGAGCTGGGCTTCCCAGCTTTTTTCATATTACGGCACACCTAGAATATGGTTGGATTTGTATAGCACACTGGCGTCCACTGGAGGGGATTGGGGACCGAGTCCCAAGTGCTTGTGTCCACGCAGAGGGCTGAGCTGATTGATGTGACCCCCATGGGGAGTCCTGCATGTAAGGACAATGAAACTGAGGAAGGAATGAGCAAGCTTGCTGAACTCAACATATCCACATGTCTCAAATGGAACTCCTCTGACCACGAGGTAGCTTTCTCTCCCTGTTGTCTCACTTGCATCTCTAGCCAAGCTGGAAATATCTGAGTTAATGCTGTATTTTCCTTTAGCTCCTTCTGGTGCATTCACCTCAACAAATATTTCCTGAGTATCTTTGTGCAGTGCACTATTTCCCATTGATTGAAATCAGTCATGCAGCTCTTCAAGTTCTGGCCCCTGCCTTTCTTTTTCTCCAGTCTCCTGGCCAGCCCTGGTCTATCCCCCAGGTGCACACAGGGACGACAAGAGAATATTGCCTTGCATTCCTTCAGCCATTATATAGTCAGAGGCAGAATTCCACTCAGATGTTTCCCATCACCCGTGTGCCACCCATTGGCCAAACCCAACTAAGAGGAAGCAGGCAGGGAGCTCAGGTCATACAATTCAGAGGCTCAACGTCTTAAGAAACAGAGCCTGTGGAGAAGAGTAGCGAATAGAAGAGAGGGGAGGGCAAAGGGAGAATAATCAGCTCACCTGTTAATTAATTTAGAAAAGGAAAAATGATTTCCTCACATTTCTTGCCTATTCTGAAATGTCTAAGGGCTCCTCATTGTCCCTACGATGAAATAAAAATTTCTTCCAAAATCCATGCAGAGTCTCAGTTTAATTTTGCCTTTGCTGATATGCATTCTGGCCCTGCCACCATGAGCTCATTGCTTAACTTCATGGGCTCTTTATTTCTTATGATACAAATGGTGCAGAATACCTTTCTTGCAGATCCACTGAAAGGGCAGAGTAATCTTCTTTGTGTTTTAAATCTGCTCTAGTTTTTCTGCAAATTCCACTATCCCTGGAGTGAGAGAAATCCCCAGGACATCTCTTCCCTATCTCTCTCCTTCTTCATGTTTAGCCCCTATGTGTGCCAATAAATTTGTGCACATTAAAAATATTTGAACTGACAGTTATCTGAATCTTTTCCTAGTTTGGACTGCCTTGATGACAGGGCAATGTGGCATTCTTAACTTCTTTCTACATCCTTGTTGGTTCCATTGTGCTTTCTATTCACCTTGATAGCTGTATGTCTTGAGGGTTATCATGACCATCAAGTCATCATATGAGTCACCTCTTGATTACTGAACCGGAGTTTCTATCACATTGTAATTATACAACACACCCAGGAAAGATGATCTGATAAAGCCTGATTTTAAAAATACTATACTAATTTCAAAATACTAGCAACAAAAGTAGACCACACAACCTGGGAAAGATAATAACTTATTATTGATCAATTGACAGTATGTCTGTTGTGTTTTAAATACACTAATCATGACTTCCTTCTGGACTATAATACTCTAAAGCATTGAAAATAAGCAGGTATGAGAAACCAGGTTTGGATAGACCTTGGGATTTCTTGAGTAAATTGTAATGGTTCCAGCTCCCCCTAGTGTACTGAGCAACACTAGTACCCCAGTGCACAAAAACTGAATTCAATCTCTAATCGCCAACCTTACCAGACAACATGACATCTCTATTTTGCCACTGTCTGCCTTCCTACTGCACAACCAACCGCAGCTCAGCAAAGAAATGGGACAGGCATCCTTTATCCATTTTATGGTGAGCACCAGTTGTCATGGAAGTAGTGAATTGATTTGAAGCACCCAAAATAACACTAAAAAGTATTTTCAAAAGTCCACTTTAAAAAGAGTTTCTATTTTCTTATGAGGCAGGGGAATGTAATTAGGGAGAACAAGCAAAATTGAAAGATGATGCCTTGTTAATTATTTTACTAAAAATGTCATTACCCCATCTTCTGTTTATCAAAATGTTAATCATCTGTAAGTATTGTTTCCTCAAGCAGGACACATGGACCGTTTGGAAGACCAAAGACTGAACCATAACAGAAAGAAAGGAACTGTTCCAATGGGGAAAAAAATGACTTACTAAAGTAATGTTTCTCAAAGTGTCATCTCTAGACATTAGTTCTACAGCTGCTAATGGGTCTTACTCAATTAGGGTTTCATGACAAATAGTTTTGAAAAATGTGGAGTTCAGCAAAGATAAACTGATTTTTTAAATCTGCACTCCTATTCCAAGCCCTTAGTATTCTCTTAAGATACCATGTACCGTGTAACACTACATTTTCACTGCAGCATTTCCCAAATTTTTTAACACATATATTTTTTTCATGCCTATCTCAGACACCTGATTTCTGTATTATCCTTTGGGCATAGGTATTGGATTAGAATTTCATTAAAGAATTTCAATCAAAGATGAAGAACAAACAGAAACATGTGTCAAAGGAGGAAAGAAAAGAGTAAATTCAATACAGGCAGCAAATAGGATGTTTGTGCGCTGTAGGAAGTTTGTGGGCAATGTTGTAACTCTCTCTTGCATGTGAAATTAGTAAGGCAACATATTAAAGACTATAATGGTGGAGCTGGAAGGCTTGGGCATGCTGGACACGTCACCAGCCCACAGAATCATGACCAGATTTCTCCCACAACGTCACGGCACTGACGCCACATCCAAAATGAAACACGACTCCAAGAAGCACAGAACCCCATCCTACCAGGTTTCCAACTTTTATTAAAACTCTTTCTTGTGCACAACCTGGACTGATTCACATGGATGTTTAGGCTCCTTATTATTAATGCATCACAGATTCACAGAGTCCTTTAAAGACGTTGGAGGAAGTCCGTATTGAGCAGAAGCTGTGCTTTCAAGAGGATTCCTCTAACTCACAGTTAGACAAACTCCTCCCAAAGAGAGTGTTGGAGAAAAATGGAATCCACAGTGCGGTTTATATTGGATGACAGTGTAGGTAAGAATTCTGACTCATGTCCAGCAGAACGTGCCTCTTCCTACTGGCTCCATTTACATTTCACAAGTGCTGCTTTCCGTGGACTCATTGGTACGTTGGTCAACAAAACTTGCAGACAAGAGGGGTTGGGGGCATCAGTGGACCTGGAATCATGTGTAATTCTATGCTTTCTTGCTGGAGACACAGCATTTTGTGGAGGAAACCCCAGCCCCAGAAGGACTGTGGCTCTTAGTCTCTTAGTAGATGGGGTGGAGGGTGGGACAAGGTTCTTCCCAGAAGCAGTTCTTGTTTTCAGTGGACCTCCTATTTTCTTCCTAATGCTTCCCAGCTGGGTTGACTTCAGGCAGGGGGCAGTCAAGTGATTTACTCAAGCGCCCAGTGAAATAGACCAGCTGGGACTTGAACTCAGGGACTACACTGGTGCACAGTCCTTGCCCTGGTAAGTCAACAGCTCTGCTTCCTGGTTTCAGCTGCTTCTCTAGTTGCACCACCCAGCCAGCATGCTGTGTCTGGCACGGCCCGTCCTCCCGGCTGTCTCTGCTCATGACTGGAATTAAGAGGCGTGTTACAGGTCAAGTCTGAACATTCTGGCAGTGCCGTGGAAGACAGATCGCTCCGTGCGTGCTCCAAACCTACAGTGTCTGGCGAAAGCCAGACTGAAGATAGCTAAACTCAAATGCCAAGATTCCAAAGGAAAAACTTAGGTCACATTTTTCCTTCGCATGGTGATTTTCCTTCCCCTCCTTTTCTTTTCTTTCTTTTTCTTTCAAAAGGGAATCCCCATGTTTATAAATTGAAATCCAAAATGCACAAGTAGTCAGTTCACAATTCTGTGACCCATGAACATCTGTGGGCCTGGCCATTCCTTGGGAATCCACAGTGTTGGGAGCTGGGAGCCAAGCCTGCCTCCGCAGAAAGGAATTCTCAAGTGAGAGAAACAGGGAACGAGGAGGCTGGTGGGAGCCCCAGCTATCCCCTAGGTCTGGGTTTCTGGGGCATGTCTGCACTCAACTTCAACTAGTTTTGAGGAGCTGCATGTGACTTTATGTTTAAGGGTAGGTCCACCTGAAACTCCTTACAGGAAGTAGCACATGAATCTTCATTTTGCATTAAAAAAAATAAAACTCTATGATCTGCAATGGGCAAATATAGCCCCGGTCTGTTTATCCAGAAACAGGAATCTGTATCCTTTGACTAGAGAGAAAAACCTAAAATAAAACATTTATTTTGACATCTGTCTCTCAGGACTTCAATGACTGACAATCAACAGGGTCTCCCTCTGTAGAAGGGGGTCCCACAGTCCCCATTTCTGGGGGAGTCACAGAGGGAGGCAGCTTTAGTGTGACAGGTGGTCCTGGGTGCTGCTGAATGTGGCTCATCAGCTCCCATCCGGATTCCAGGTCAGTAGATGGACTTCAGCTATATCATCATTTTAAAGTTTTAATTTGGTTGATACTCAAAAGTTAATCGAACACTCCTGGAAAATAAGTTCACATGTGCTGTGTTTGCATCTCCTGTCTGGACCTTTGGTGACTCATGCATAAAATGGAGGAATGGGTCAGATGACGGCTGAGCCCCATTGCAGCTCTATGGGTAAGGGACCTTAAGCTTGTCACCTCCCCAGGGGGTGTTTAATCCTCTGCTCTAACTTTTCTGCTGTGATCTGGGTGCTCTGGGATGACTTTTGGGGAGACACAGTTCATATGCTGAAGTCTTAACTCTCAGGACCTCAGAATGTGAATGCTACTGTATTTGGAGACAGGGTCTTTACAGAGGTAAACACATTAAAACGAGGTCAGTAGGGTGGGCCCTCATCCAGGATGAGTGGCGTCCATATGAAAAGAGGAAATGTGGACACAGATGTGAGCACAAATGGAGGGAAGACTGTGTGAAGACACAGGGAGGAGATGGCCACGCACCAGCCAAGGAGAGAGACCTCAGGAGAAACAGCTCTGCTGACACCTTCACCTCACCCCCAGAAGAGCAAGAAAATGAATTTGTGTCGCTTTAGCTACTCAGCCTGTGCAACCCTGACGTGAGAGCTTCAGCAAACGATCACACTGGGTTCCACCACAGCGACTTTTCTGAACTGTGGAAGAAGTTCCATTTATTTTTCTTAACAGACTCTTAATACTGGTTTTAGCCTAAAATAGGCTTTTTGGGGGGGAGGGGCTAGGATAGTCAAAATATGTAAAAATCAGTTCTTTCATCAGATGTGAAATAAGTCATTTTAGTAAAATAAATCTTCTGTATTTTTACTTGAAGAGAATTTCATAATGTTGACCTACAGAACTATTTCTCTGAATGGTTATGGATCATCATTCTGTCTTTTTAAAAATATCACCATTATCTATAAAATTCATTTAAAGCCGTATTTGGATATTCTCATTGGGTAAACTTGTAGGTAACAACAGTGCATTTATAAGGAATGTCACACTAAAGAAGCAACTCCAGATGGGGCGTAGTTCAAGTTTTGATGAGTACTTTTGTGCTTAAAGTCTGCTCAGAGTCAAACATCACGGGCCCAGGTTACAGCACACATGCCACAGTACAGAAAGGTAACCACTTGTCACTTTGCTGTTTAAGACTCTCTGATTCTTATTTGAAGTAGAGCATGTTTTTACCAAAAGGGATTTTTCTTTCATAATCAAGATCCATATTGTTTTCTTTTACAAAAGTTACATGTAGTTGGAACGTGGTGTCCAGTATCTAGAAACTCCCTCTCTCTCTCTGTAAGTTCCATTTGATGCAGCAGTGAAATTTCTCAGGGAGAGCATTTCTGGATAAAAATTGCTCATTTGGGAGGTAAGGATCAGCCAGCTTTCGAGGCTGTACATATCTGAGAAAGAGACCAGGGTTCATACTAAGCGATGTGACATTCTTCCTTTTCTACGTAATTGCAGACATGCAGAGTAGCTACCCACCAGCAGGGGTTGATGATTTCAGTAAATTATCCCAACACCAAGTTAACCGGTGGACAAGGCAATAAAGTTAGCTGTTTAGTGTTTTATATGCACAACTAGATGAACGAATGAGTAGCTCATTTTGTTCCAGCCAGCTTTTTTGATGTCATCTAATTACAAGAATGAGAACTTAAAGATTTTAAAAAGTACATCTTTCCAAAAATCACATGTTGAGAAATAAAGCTTGGCCAATTAAAAAGGCTGAGGGGGCTGATCAATAGAGTGGAAAAAAATTTCAAGTTATTTATTATATTCATTTATTTACATGGGTGATGAATAAGTTAAGGAGCACTTCATCTCAAACACAGATTGCTTTTATTTTAGCTAAGCTAATGTTTCAGTTCCATATATGTTTTTGAATTTCCATCAATGTCAAACACTATTTTTTTCTTTCTTCTTAAAAAAGAAAAGATTTACAAGCATTTTTACGGCACTCAAGGAAAGTAGGCTGAAGGTTCATAATAATAATTTTCCTTTTAAAAAACATCCATCAGACCAAAATAAAATCATTTTAATTAACTCCTTCCTGAGTAACTAAAACCTTGGAATGTGCTGAAAGGTTATAATAAATAAGGCAGTCAAAGATCAACCAGCTTAAAATGTATTTTTTAAATTAAACTATGTAAAATGTACAATATATTTCATGAAGTACAAACTGTGTTGGGCTCAGGGCCAAAGAAATGTTGTCATGTGTGCCAAATAAACTGATGAAGTGCATTGACTATTAGGACTTAGAAGCTATTTGTTGGGACAAAAAAACATTAAGGCCCTACAAATGGATCAGTTGGCATTTTTTGTTATGATGTTCCTATGATCATTGCTGACAATAAATGCCTTTGTACAGGCGGGTAGAATTGCTCATGTGAACTTCCACTAAGATGCAGTTTTAAAAATGATCAATTGTCCTGATATTCTGACAACAGCAGAGAACACTTAAGCAATTCAACTTAATTTTCAGACGGGGAGATTGTACAGTGTGTAAATTAATTATTATTCTTATACACAATTTCATAGAAATGACTCACAATGTACCAGGCATCCATTCTTGTCTTTGTTTTGAATATGGTAGCTGTTTTCTGGGTGACTTTTTAAGGTATACCTAATGGTAGGGCCCTGGTTTCTCTAAACAGGACAAAGGATATTTCCTCTTCTAAGAACATTTCCCTTAATCACTTCCCTGCCCCAGTTCTCTGAGGCAGAAAGGAGGCCCACCAGTGGCCAAATGCTGGACTTTGTATCTCTGTGGTGCCAGCCTTCACTGGACTCCTGCCGGGTGGAGCCTTCTTAATACATCTCATGATAAAGTAGCTTTAGTGCACACTCGACAGGTTCCAAATGACTTGCTTTATGTCTTGGCTACTGTCCAATTTTAGTGAACGAAGAAAAAACTCTAGAGAGACTTGTTGTTTTCTGAAAAGCAGAAAATGTGTAGCTTGTGTAAAGTCAGAGTCTTATTTACTATGAAGTATTCCCAACTCACACTTTGCTAGTGCTCTTGAAGGGCAAGCTCTAGGGGGAAAACCACAGAGGAGACAAAGTTTGTCACACATCCTGCCTGCCACCAGAACCTGCACCCTTGCTTAGCTAGCTCTATATTATCCACCCAGGAATAGATGTATTTATTTTCAGGGGTGGGAGGTGGTAGTTAAAGATTAAAACATTTCAGAATCCAAAGAACCAAGGCATCATGGGTAGGTGGGAGATGATGGGGCAAAGAGATATTTGGAACAATGGAACTGCCCAACACCTGCTGAAATCATGCTGGGGGCAGGCACTGCTCATAAAGCCAGCCAAGCAGTCTCTTACCCAGAAGCTCTTGCTTCTTCTCTTCTTGATGTCCTAGTAAGTATTCTCAGGAGTCAACTGCTCCCTTAGGAAATGCGATGGTTGTATCACTCCTGCCTGCACAGAGCTCAGTACTTCTTTTACCAAAACCAGGTATCACTTAAGGGACTAGAAGGTGAAAGATACCAGATACTTGGCCAGCGATGTGCCTGACAGATTATGCACTGTCTGTATGCAGGCTTAGAACTCTGCTGCAGGAGCCAAATGCCAGAGCTGTATTGGCTCTTGAGTCTCCAGTTAAAGCAATGCTGGGGAGAGAGGTGTTTCATATTGGAGGTAAATAACATGACTACGCCATTTTCCTGATGTCACGTGACCTCCAGAGTTGTGGAGTCTGTCTTGCCTAAATTCTTCCTTACACAGCAAACAAATTCTTTTCCCTGCTATGCTACTTCGATATCTGTCAGAAGGTGCTTGGAAATGGAATATCACAATGGAGCTTGCCATGCCCTTTGACCTTGAAAGGTACTCAAGGCTCTGCGGTGGTTGGGGGTGTGGCAACCCCCCCTCTTTCAGAGGTAAGTATGCTGCTCTTAGTCAAAGAGCCCTCCGAAATAGACTGGAGGCAGAATTCTACCCATTTGGGTAGAAACCATTCATCCAGGGACATCCTCCCTTTTGATATTCTTATCTGTTTTATCTTTTCCTCTTAGATCCTTCTAGAATAGATACCCTGCTCTCTGATGTGATTTTGTATTTTTACCAAAATATGCAAGTCGGGTTGTTTCCTACCACTGAGGTAATATTTTTACAAGTCATTTTACAAATGATAAGTTATTGGTCTATGGGCTGTATTTCTCCCCTTTCCTCATTATACTAGAGGGAAAAAGCTATTTTATGATGAGATGCCTTATGATAGAGCCATCTGGTACACCTGGGCAGGACCCAAAGAGCCAGGAAAAACACAGAATAAAACTAAAGAAAACCCGCAAAACCGGGCATCTCCCAACAACCCCAACATGTGGGAATGTTTTGTTCTTTTTAATGCAGCTGAGCATTAATTTAGTCCCTTAAGGATTTTTCTTCCCCAAATAAAAAACTTTCTGGAAAATGGAGATAAAGCCATTGGAGGTAACACGGTGTTGGCATCACCTCTTATAAATATCTTCTAGCCACTTCTCGTCATCTTGTTCCTCATCATCAATGGGCTCCTCTGTTTCCAGTGGTGTGGGAACAAAGAACTGGGGTCTCAGAGGGGGCTTGCTGACATGGGACTTCAATCCAAACTTGCGCTTCAGAAGGTGGAACTGCTCTTTGACGTAGTGGTAGAACTCGTACTCATATCTCATTCGCTGGTAGAGAATCTGCACAGCCTCGGGAGAGGGGACAGTCTTCTTGATGGTCACAGTCATATTTCCAAGTTTCCTATGCTCTGAAAAACAATCAGAGTTGCACATAAGCAACTGTCTACTGCTTGAGCTGAAAAGGAGTGACAGTGAGGCCCTGTATTAGCTGCATGACCCTGGAAGCTCCTAAAGAGAGAAACTCGACACCCAAGGAATAGAAGGGGAGAATGGGTTTCCAGCAACATGTGGCAAGACTTCATCATATTCTAGGTGTTCCGATCAACTTCACTTGACTAAACACAAACTATCTGACGTTCTTTTCATGGGATGTGAACTATGCAATTTGACCACAATTCAATTAACTGTCTAAGTTACATATTTTTTTGAAACAGCAAAAACTCCCCGTTTTTCCTCTTATTTTCTTGTTACATGTGTAAAGGCCTTTATTTTCTGGAGGAAGCACAGAAAGAAAGCTCTCATCACTTTCTAATCATCTTGCTTTTTTCTTCAAAAATACTCATATTTATTATTGCTAGTTTCATGTGTTATAAAATCTAATTGCATACCATTATTTCAACAAGGCGTCTGCCAACAAAAATAAAGGTTGTTAGACTCCTTAAATATAATTTTAACTGTTGTGCATTTAGAATGGTTATTTTTTCTATTGTGGTAAATTACAACTAAAATCTGCTTAATTTTATATTTTTATTAATTTTGTGTTAATGATTAATAACACATTATCGTATGTTTTATATTTAATGTTTAGTAACAAAATGTTACCTGTATCACAAAGTTTTAACTATTTTAAAGCACACATTTCAGTGAAATGAATTACATTCATACTGTTCGACTATCACCACTATTTGCAAAAGTCTTCCATCACTCCAAAGAGAAACTCTGTACCCATTAAACAACAACTCCCTATATTCTTCCTCTATCCACCCTTTCCCTCCCCAGGTAACCTCTAATCTACTTTCTGTCTATGAATTTGCCTATTCTAGGTACCTCAGATAAGTGGAAGCACACAATACTTATCTTTTTGTGTCTTGCTTTTCGTACTTGGGGTAATGTTTTCAGGGTTCATCCATATTGTGTATGTATCAGTTCTTCATTGCTTTTTATGGTTGAATGTTCCTTTGTGTGGATATGCCACTATTCATTTATCCGTTTATCCACTGATGGATATTTGGGTTGTTCGGACCTTTTGGCTATGAACATTTGTGTAAAATCTTTTGTTTGATTTCCTGTTTTCAATTCTTTTGGGTATATACCTAGGAATGGAATTGCTGGCTTATATGGTAATTCTGTATTTAACTTTTTGAGGAACCCAAAACTGTTTTCCTCAGCAACTGAATCACTTTACATTCTTGCCAGCAATGTGTAAAGGTTCCAATTTCTCCAAATCCTCTTCTACAATTGTTGTCTTCCTTTGTTTCAAAAAAAAAAAAATCATACCCATCCTAGTAAGTGTGTAGGCATATCTCATTGTGGTTTTGATTTTCATTTCACTAATGACTAATGATACATAGCATCTTTTCATGAGCATGTTGGCCATTTGTATATCCTCTTTGCAGAAATGTCTACTCAAGTCCTTTGCCTACTCCTCACATTACCTGGAGAGTACAGACTTGTAATAGATCTTGCAGGAAACAAGCAGAAATTTTAGAGGGAATGGCGAGTGGGTTCATAATTTGGAGGAAGGAAAAGGTTGATTTAAAAAAGAAAGTTGGACTAGGCCATTTCTGGGTCCTATCAGAAGGCTGATACCCAGTGTCAGTAGTGAAAACCAACACAACCATCACTATTTGAGACTTTCTCAGTTCCAGGAAGTGTTTTCCTGGGCTTTATTTAGCTTGAACTTACGTGTTTCTAGTAGGAAACATTTTTCAGAAACCCAGGCAGAAGTTGGCCTAAATCTATAGAGTTTTGGAAAAGTGCAATGACTGGTGTCTAAACTTGGTGTTCTCCATCAAGTGAGCCCTGGCCATCACACTTGGATCCCCTTACACTGACCTATTTCATCCAAATTTTACAACACACAGAAGTATCTCTAATAAAACTTATATTTGCTAAGATCCCAAGTGGCCTTTCCAACCAAAATTTAATCATACATCACCTCATTATCCTCATGAAAGCATTTGGCTATTTAGTAATACTAGTCAGAACAAACAAAAACAGACTGAATCCTTTGTTTGCTAGAAAACTCTACAGGTAAGACAGTCTTTTACTCTACAGGTAAGAGTAAAACAAAAATGTTCATTTGTGGCTGCAAGACAAGGTTTTGAGAGGTCCTTTTTTGGATAGCAACGGATCTCCAAGTGCGTTTTTGTTAGTTCAGTCCTCCTTACTTTTCTAAGCTCCTTCCCTAACACCCCCTGTCTAAACATGAGGGTCACTGACAGCTAGTTCAGAGGATGCTTGTGAGAGCTAACTTTTTACTAAGCTTTGGTTTTGCATTAATATCCAATTCTTGCTTCACCCATATTCCTTCTCACTTTCTCTCTCACTCTATTTAACTTCTCCCTCCTTCATTGTCAACCTTTCCTCAACTGGCTCCTTCCCACCAAAATTCAAATGTGCTCAAATCTCTCCCTTCTTAAAGAAAAGCCTTGTCTCCAGGTTCACCTCCATCTTTTATCTTCCTTTCTCCTGTCTATCATAGCCAAACTTCTTATAGAGCTGTCTGAATTTGTTATCATCAAATTTTCAACTTACACATATGATTGAAGTCATTAAAACCTGGTTCATAGCCTCTTAATGCTCCATTCAAATTACTCTTGCTTCCTCATTGATAACTCAGTGGGCATTTTTCAAGCCTTCCATGACTTCTTAGCATGACCCACAGCACTGCTGACAACACATTCCATATGGAAACACTGTCTTCCTGTGGCATCCATACAGCTTTTCCCTGGCTGTCCTGGCCTCCTGGTTGCTCCCCTTCAGCTCCCTACACCCCGTTCTCTTTCTCTGTTCTTTAAATGTCAGGGCCCTCAGGCTTCTGGGTTAGTCTTCCCTTCTCCCTTCCTTATTCTTTGATGACATAATCCAGCCCTCTACCCTTTACTTTTCATACCAGTGGACACAAAACCAAAAGTTTATATGAAATGATTACAACTTTCTTTTGTCTTTTTGTTTTACACAGAGCTGCCAAATTTAATAGGAAGGTTAATGATATGGCCAGAGGGTTATGCCATGGTCAGAAATAGGAGTGCTATTTTGTGACAGGAGAAGAGTATTCAGATTCAACCAACATTGATAGTGAACTATACCTACTACGGGCTTGCATGACTCCCATACATAGGTTATGTTATTTAATATAACAAATAATCCTGTGAGGTGTCATTACCCCTATTTTACAGACAGGGAGATAAAAGCTCTAGGAGATTAAATGACTTACTCAGAATCCCACAGCTAGTAAGGAAGTGACAGAGCTGGAATTTGAGACTGGATCTCCATTTGCGCTGAACTTTTCACTAAGTACTGGGCCATAACCAGTGGAGCTTTTGCGTGTCTGTAGAAAATTATCACCTTCATATGGAAAGACTAGAGGGCACTTGGAAAAGTACAAGACTATAACACAGGCCTTGTATAATTAGCAGGGAATTTTTAAAATCACCATTCAAAGACATATGGTTATGTGTCTTGCTGTACAATAATCAGTGCTATGGAAAAGTCATTCTATTGCTAAGTGTTCCACATTTTATAAAACGCCAGACTTTCCTTCCAAACAAAACAAGGCTACATGAACTACGGAATCAGCCTCTCTCCAGATTGCCATAACAGCAGTTATGGAGGAAGTTGTTAGGAGTTTTTGAAGACTGTTGTTATTTCAGCCACAAAACAATCATGCTTTAAAAATCTATACTTACTAGCAGCCTTTGGGAAGTGAAGTAGCCCTTGTTAGGTGGGCATATACTGTAGAACAATCAAGAAGTGAAGACCTAACCCCATTTCTCTTGAGCTCCTATTGAAACTCTCAGGGACTGATGTCTTTCAGAGGCCCATGTCTCGTACCCACTGGCGAACATTTCAAAAGGAAGAGACAGTACAGAGCTCCTTCCAGTAAGGCAGGGATGGCAGCAGGCAGCCTGAGATCTGACTGTCCGGCTATGTGTTATTTGGCCCATGGGGTATTTCTTTTTTTTTTTTTAGAAATTGACTTAGTTGTTGTAAGACTTGGTCTGTTTCACATGGAAGTCTGGATTTCTGGCTTCTTCCAAATGAAGCGATGTTCTTCTAGAGCTGAGTATGGCTGTCCCCCTGAGAGCAGTCAGTACTCTCCATTTTGCCCTAGACCCTAAATGCCAGCTCATTCTTTTATGTTACCTGATTGACTGCTATAGAAATGGGAGTTTCATGCTTTGCTTTTGATGTTTTGAGACCCTGGGTTTCATCAACTTGGGAAGCAAGTACTTTGTGTCAAAATTAAGGCTTCAGTTAGGCTTAGGCCTCATTCACCTTCCTTTCTTTTTTCTGCAAATATTTATGGAATAACTTTTCTGTAGTGGGCATCGAGGTTAGAAGAAGTGAAGAGGACCTAAAGAGCAGAAGCGGCATGATCCTCATTGTTCTCAGCAGCAGCATCAATAGGTATTTTTGAGAGATTTCTCAGAGTAAGGACTGCGAGGTATCTAATGTGCATTTAATCCTTCCAAGCTCCCAGTGAGGTCGGCTCCCTTATAATCACGATTTTACAAATGTGACACTGGAACTTTGTAACTTGCCCAGCTTCACACAGCTGGTAAGTGGAGGTCAGAAGGTGGGTCTGGGATAGCCTGACTACCAAGCCCACGCTCTCAACCCTTCATTTGCTTATGGTTGCACGTGACTCACAGCTTATGGGGAGAATCAGTCCTCACAGGCCCAGCCCCCATAGGCGCGAATAGGGCATCTCTCTCTGGTTGGTCTGATGGCGTGAACATTCCCTCTCCCTGGTCAGAAATCCCTAGTGGAGACACCAAGCCTTGTCTTGTCTTCGACCCTGTATGGACTTGGGGTTTTCACAGCTACTATTTGACTATTTGATTACAAAGACCTGCTGTGTGTGCATGTCTGGGAGTAGTGTGTAGGTGTGTGTGCGTGTGTGTGTGTGTGTGCGTGTGTGTATTTCAACTGAAAGATGGAATTAGGACGCATCTGAGGCACTAGGAAACTTCTGAAAAATTTTCCCAGTTTTTTTCTTTTCTAACCTCCCACCAGCTTGATCTAGCTGTCCTCCTAATGAAGCTTGTTATGCTGAGAGTGGCCAGGATAGGGGTGACCCCCCATTTACTTTGTGCTTTCATAGCTCAGCACCTGGGGAAACACAGCACCCACTGTACATGCTCGTTGAGGGAATGGAAGAAACCCACAGAAGGAAGACGGTGTTGTCAGACCCGGAGAAGGTGTCGCTGTTCCTGTGAGTTGCAGACATAGCCAAGTGGGGACAAAGGCAATATCTGAATGTGCTTAATAGAAAATTACAGAGACGGGTGAATGCTGCGCCCTTAGCAGGAAGCAGCCCACCCTCACACCTGCGGTTTTTCAGCTCCCACCTGGGTCTGTAAATTCCAGTGTTTGGTTTTGTGGCTCAGTTGCCTTTCTGGAGTAAGTGCTGGCCATGTTGTGTTTTTCTGCCCTGTCCCTTAATTAATAAATACATTTTGGCAAAGAGAAGCTGTGGTTTCAGGATGCTTCTGGATTTTTTCAGTTTTCTTATTTACCTTTAGGGATTGGCCAAAGAATCCCCTTAATTATTTTCCTGATAATTACAGAAAATGTCCTCAAAGTAAGCACTGGTTTGAAATGAGCAGAAGGGCAAACAAACAAAAACCAACCTCAGACCTTTCTATTTGAATAGCAAAATAAATATTATTTTCTCGTATAGACATATCCAAAGTCAGCTGTAGAGGCAGGACTGTGTGGGCACAGACTCTACCAGGCTTCCAGATTCTTTACTGTCTTTGAGGAGTGGTGCCAGAGACTCCACAGAGTCACTGTGGCCCTGAATGGGGATCCTATGTATACTGTTGACCCCCAATAACATAAAAATCTGTAGTTGGTCATCCATTGTCAATAGAGAAAAAAAATAACAAGACTGTAATGAGGTCAGTAGGGCGACTGCTGAATTGACCTAGCTTTTTTCATTTTTAAAGATAGTTATAAATATCTCACCCCACCCCACCTACATCAGAATAGCACCCCCTTCATTTGCATACAGCTCTGAAGATTAATGTGCTTTGACATGGCCTCTCATTACCTCACACATTTCTGGCCGCAACCCATTTTACCTACAGATACAAAGGGCCTGGGAGGAGGCCATAAGGCTGGCTCAGGGTTGTATGTCCAGTTAAGTGTCCACCTGAGATTATAACACAGGTTTCCTGACTCCCAGCCCCTGATGTAGCACCCCTTTCTGCTACATCACTGGCTGTTAATTTCTAAATTGAGTGGAAATCTATAACCACCCACTTCTCCTTGCCCTGTGTGTATTCTGGCATTAAGGGGAGCGGTTGAAAAGAAGGACTTGAGTGTTCTAAGTCAAAGGGAATGCTTTGGTAACTCTGGGAGGATCTGGTGAAAAAAGTTGCAAGCCAGCAAAAATGTTTTCAGACTGAAAGGGACTGTGTCTTTTTCATTTTTAGCTCCCTCACACCTAGCTCCATGCCTGGCACAAAACGACCCTCAATAAAGGCTTGTTGATTTGAAAGTTGTCTGTTAAATCCATCAGTAAGACTGGATTAACCCAAAGGGCAACTTTTTGGTGTTGACTATACATATGTTGTTTTTGCTAAATTCTTTCCTTATTTGAGGGTCCTTCCTGAGCACATTTTCCATTTTTAGCTTACAAATTTCTTTAGGGCAGGCTGATACAGGAGTTTGGGATCACAGGTTGCTCTGGAGAGGTAGTTTATTTTCTTTTCTTAGCCACTTCATGGAAGAACACTATGCAATGGTGACAGATTGCTTATGTCTACTTAGCAAAGCTTAAGAAATACCGTGATAAGGGACATTGTCACAAACATAAATGCCTATGTAGAAACATGGAGTATATGCCACGACCTTTTAGCGAATGAATTTATGTCACATGTTTTATTTTCTATAGCCATTAACTATAGAAATCTAAACACTGTTGGGGCAACAGATCACCTATGTGACCTAGTTTTGCTACACTAATGCTGTTTCAAATACTTAATTTGTCATCCTTTTTGGTACTTTTTCATGCTGTTTCTCCACTAGCAAAAGAAAATGTTTCATGTAGAGGTAAATAATTCATTCGGTTCACATGCACGTGAGGCATGTGCAAAGGGCTTTGCTGTGGATGTAATTTAAACTGTGGCTCTTTAGCCAGGCTTGAATGCTCTCTAGTGAAAGAACTTAGGCCAGGCCATTGAGAGTACCCTCAGAAAGCTGGTGTCCCAGGGAAAGGACTGCAAAGGCCAGCTCTGCAGAAACACCTGTCCCCTCAGCACCCAGCACAGCCACCTGCACGGGACACACGTACCGGTGGAAGGCATGCAGGCCTGGTGCTACGACTCATTGCTCCTCCCAAGGCACTCCCAGGCGAACACCAGGGCTTCCGCTTTTGAATGCGATGATAAATATCATTTACCAGTGACCCATTTGTGTGCGAGGTCAAGTAGTGAAACACACAGTTTCCCAACGTGGCCTCAAGGTGAAGCCATGAACAGATTTTTGCTTTACTGTCCCCAAATCTGGACATTTTTGCAAAAGAGGTGGCTCTTTCTACCTCCTGCTGCTTTGCCACTATGTTTGGACTAGTTCATACTCTTCAGAACTCTCAGAAATCCCTTTAATGTAAATGAAAAGGAAATCACAGACCTGCCCCATGAAATCCCCCTTCCTACCTCTCTTTGGCTGTCAAATAGTCATAATGGAAAAACGATGTAGCCCTGGCTGTAGGCCAAAATAAACAATCTGGAAATACTGTGTAAACCCAGCTGCTGCCCTGGAGGACAGAGGCCTCGCTTCATGACCTCCAGGATGGTTAACCATATGCAAAGCAAAAAAACCTCACGTCGACTCTGGGCCGGCTTTGGCGTTCCTTCCCCCGGACTAAGTGAATGGACACGCCACACCCACCAAAGCCCCCTTTGCTCAGCAATCCGGGCTTGTCTGAACCTTGTCCAGAAAAGACTCTGTGCAAACAGTGAATACAAGTTGAACAACAACCAGAAGTAGGGCCACCTTTTACCATTGGAAAAAAAAAAAGCATTATCAAAATATAGGCATCAATTCTTCAGCTTCAGGGGAGCTGAACAGTGATTAACCAGGAGGCTCTGTCATTATAAGGAACACTGTCTAAAAACTGCGGTTTACCAATCTCAGGTTAGATTCCATCCAGAAATTTCCAGCACAGGAGGGATGAGGTGCATTTTCTCAAATGACAGGTGTGGTGAAGGTTGTGGTCAGGTGGAGTGTGGCTGGGGCAGTAGTGAGTGTGAGGAGCACATGGCCTGTATCCACCCCAGGGCTGCTCCTGCGAAGCCCCACAGCCTGGTGGCGGCTCCCGAAACCGTGTGAACACGATGTTTGTTACAGATAGAGTAAATTCATTTCCTGAATTACACAGGGAGGCCACACAGTTCAAACACATGCCGCTCCCCTGCAGCTGTCTGTACCGGAAAAAAATGTGTGTCACAGTGACTCCCAGAGATGGGCTGGGCTGAGAGGGCTGGTGTTTGATTTGCCATTTGGATGATGGATGGCATGTGAAGACCAGCTTCTTGGAGGTACAGCAATCAGGGCAGAGAAGAACAAAAAGGGCTTCATGACTGACTTGGGGGCTTGGGGTTGGTAAAGTAAACAGAGGGTCTTTTTTTAAATTAAAAAATTTTTTAAATTCTCCTTTCAGATCTGGAAATACAAATAATTAAAAAATAAATTGAGCTGACTTTGAATTTCAAGAGAAGCTTTACTCTATGTAGCCAAGTGAAAGGTACATGAATTCTTTTTTTTTTTTAAATACCTGAAAGTGCTGAGGTCCTTTGATGAAAGAGATTGAAGCTTTTATAATGCTTCCAAATTGCTTTGGATTTTGGAAGCAGGAGCACAACAAAAGGAACCAAGGAGAAAAAATAATTGGCCTGGGTGGGGTGAGGGCCACAGAGCCCAGTGCACTGGCCTCTTCAGGGAGGAAAACGGCGGCCAGGCCTGCCTGGGAGGAGGCGCGCATCTCCAGAACCACTGCACAGGCGGGCCTTAACCCCATCGCATCTGGGGGTGAGGGTGGCCCATCGGAGGGTCTTCCTGGTTATTTGCCTGCATGATTCAGCTCCACACTACTTACCCTCAGAATGTGCCCCAACTGCTGAGGGGTGGGGATGGTGATTAGTCATTTTCTTGCCTGGCCTCCATTTGCTCCTTCATTTAGGCATTGAGCACCTACTAAGCACAAAGCATGATTCCAGGGACTGAGAGAACTACCAAAACTGACAACGCAGGCTCCCTCCTTCAGGAGGAAGAGTAAGCAATATAGAGAAGAACAGGCACACCATCCTTCCATAACTGCCCCGGCAAGCTGAAAACCCCGCTCCTCCTGGGCAGAGAATCAGAGGAGGTTGGAGAATCGGGAGTGGACCAGGGGTGGGTGTTGAGGGCTTTGTGTCCTGTTGGGTCAGGTGAGCACCTTGCCAGACAAATTTAACTTGAAATGAATCACCTGGGGAGCCTAACACCCATGGAAACAGTGCAACAGGGTCTGTGGCAGGGCGCTTGGAACTGCATTTTTGATTAGCCCCCGGGGCTCATGATGGTGCAGGAGCTGTCCAACCACACTCAGGGCCCCAAGTGTAGAATAAACATCAGGGCTGTAAGAGGCACCTAGATTCATCCCTTCCTGTTCAGACACTCATGTGCTGGGGAACCAGTTGTGGGGCCCCCTCAGTGCCCCAGGGTCTGCTGTCTCCAGCTTACTCTCCTTGCAGCTCTGGGTCACTGTGCAAACTGGCAATCTGCTCCTGCTTCTTTTCTCCCACTCTTTAGCATCACAATCCAATCATTAAAAAGTTGAACTATTTCTTTGAGAGTTTATACCACCTTAATTACACATGCATGCTTTCCCAACACAGCATTTTGCTATGAAAATATGGGCTTATGCATGAGAATGCAATAATGGAAGGGTTTATTTTCACAGGAAAACCTGAAACAAACATTTCCATTTGATGATAGCTACTGAAAAAAAAAAAAACCTATTGGAAGACTTACTATGGCATTATTAGTAAAATGTATTTCTTTGTTGGAAAAATATTTTTTATTTGAAATTATTATTGAGAAATGCATTTTTGTTACTTTATTTGGAATCACATTAGGGAGGCCCTTATCGATGATGAGGAATCCTGATCAAATGGTTTATCTGAACAAAGGTGATCACACACATGCTCTGTTGACAAGGAAGAGGCCTTCTTCTGGAGTCACACTGCGCTGTCCAAATCAAGCCCTGAATGATGTTGAGTCGAGTGCTGACACCCAAGGTCACCCCGGGCTCTCCACAGTCGGTGACATGCCCACAGGACTGTTCTTTGTCTATTTTGCTATGTTGATCCATTATTTTTTCTCCAAGGTTTCATAAAGATGAAGCCACAGATCAATATAATTATGTATAGGGTCATCATAAAGATCCTGGGCAGTTTAAAGCTTTTAGCTTTAAATCTTAAATCTTAGAAAAGTAACTTGAGGAGGGGCCGAAGATGGCGGCGTGAGTAGAGCAGTGGAAATCTCCTCCCCAAACCACATATATCTATGAAAATGTAACAAAGACAACCCTTCCTAGAATAAAGACCAGAGGACACAGGACAATATCCAGACCACATCCGCACCTGAGAGAACCCAGCGCCTAGCGAAGGGGGTAAGATACAAGCCCTGGCCCGGCGGGAGCCGAGTGCCCATCCCCCCAGCTCCCGGCGGGAGAAGAGCAGGCAGAGTGGGAGGGAGACGGAGCCCAGGGCTGCCGAACACCCAGCCCCAGCCATCCGGGCCAGAGTGCAGGGCGCTCGATACTAGGAAAACAGGGCAGCAAGAACAGTGAGCAGGCACTGGAGGCTGGGCGACAGAGGACACCAGAAAAGCGAGAGACCATTTTTTTTTTTTTTTTTTGCTGTTTTGTTTTGGCGAGCGCTTTTTGGAAGTCTTAAAGGGACAGGGACCCAAATACTAGGGAAATAGGGCAGCAAGACAGGTGAGCAGATGCCTGAGGCTGGCGCCGGAGAATAAAGAAAAACGAGCGGCCACCTTTTTTTTTTTTTTTAATTTAAATTTTTTTTTTTTTTTTTTTTGTGGTCGTTGTTTTGTTTTGGCGGGTGCTTTTTGGAAGTCTTAAAGGGACAGGGCGGGACACTTAATCCAGAGGTAGGGAATCCGGGGATCTCTGGGCACCCTAACCCCTGGGCTGCAGGGAGCAGGGAGGCCCCTTACCGAGATAAATAGCCTCCAGGCCACTCCCCCTCCAATGCGACTCCACCACTTTGGAGCAGCAGCCCGAGCCAGGCCACGCCCACAGCAACAGCGGAGATTAACTCCATAGCAGCCAGGCAGGAAGCAGAAGCCCTGTCTGTGCGCAGCTGCCCAGCACAAGCCACTAGAGGTCGCTGTTCTCCCAGGAGAGGAGGGCCACAAACCAACAAGAGGGAAGTTCTTCCAGCCGTCACTCGTCCCACCCAGCTCTGCAAACTATTCCTATCACCATGAAAAGGCAAAGCTATAGGCAGACAAAGATCACAGAGACAACACCAGAGAAGGAGACAGACCTAACCAGTCTTCCTGAAAAAGAATTCAAAATAAGAATCATAAACATGCTGACAGAGATGCAGAGAAATACGCAAGAGAAATGGGATGAAGTTTGGAGGGAGATCACAGATGCCAGAAAGGAGATCACAGAAATGAAACAAACTCTGGAAGGGTTTATAAGCAGAATGAATAGGATGCAAGAGGCCATTGAGGTAATTGAAACCAGAGAACAGGAACGCATAGAAGCTGACATAGAGAGAGACAAAAGGATCTCCAGGAATGAAACAATGTTAAGAGAACTGTGTGACCAATCCAAAAGGAACAATATCTGTATTATAGGGGTCCCAGAAGAAGAAGAGAGAGGAAAAGAGATGGAAAGTATCTTAGAAGAAATAATTGCTGAAAACTTCCCCAAACTGGGGGAGGAAATAATCGAACAGACCACGGAAATACACAGAAGCCCCAACAGAAAGGATCCAAGGAGGACAACACCAAGACACATAATAATTAAAATGGCAAAGATCAAGGACAAAGAAAGAGTTTTAAAGGCAGCTAGAGAGAAAAAGGTCACCTATAAAGGAAAACCCATCAGGCTAACATCAGACTTCTCGACAGAAACCCTACAGGCCAGAAGAGAATGTCATGATATATTTAATACAATGAAACAGAAGGGCCTTGAACTAAGGATACTGTATCCAGCACGACTATCACTCAAATATGACGGTGGGATTAAACAATTCCCAGACAAACAAAAGCGGAGGGAATTTGCTTTCCACAAACCACCTCTACAGAACATCTTACAGGGACTGCTCTAAATGGGAGCACTCCTAGAAAGAGCACAGCACAAAACACCCAACATATGAAGAATCGAGGAGGAGGAACAAGAAGGGAGAGAAGAAAAGAATCTCCAGACAGTGTATACAACAGCTCAATAAGCGAGCTAAGTTAGGCAGTAAGATACTAAAGAGGCTAACCTTGAACCTTTGGTAACCACGAATTTAAAGGCTGCAATGGCAATGAGTACATATCTTTCAATAGTCACCCTAAATGTTAATGGGCTGAATGCACCAATCAAAAGACATAGAGTAATAGAATGGATAAAAAAGCAAGACCCATCTATATGCTGCTTACAAGAAACTCACCTCAAACCCAAAGACATGTACAGACTAAAAGTCAAGGGATGGAAAAACATATTTCAAGCAAACAACAGCGAGAAGAAAGCAGGGGTTGCAGTACTAATATCAGACAAAATAGACTTCAAAACAAAGAAGGTAACAAGAGATAAAGAAGGACACTACATAATGATAAAGGGCTCAGTCCAACAAGAGGATATAACCATTCTAAATATATATGCACCCAACACAGGAGCACCAGCATATGTGAAACAAATACTAACAGAACTAAAGGGGGAAATAGACTGCAATGCATTCATTCTAGGAGACTTCAACACACCACTCACCCCAAAGGATAGATCCACCAGGCAGAAAATAAGTAAGGACACGGAAGCACTGAACAACAGTAGAGCAGATGGACCTAATAGACATCTATAGAACTCTACATCCAAAAGCAACAGAATATACATTCTTCTCAAGTGCACATGCAACATTCTCCAGAATAGACCACATACTAGGCCACAAAAAGAGCCTCAGAAAATTCCAAAAGATTGAAATCCTACCAACCAACTTTTCAGACCACAAAGGCATAAAACTAGAAATAAACTGTACAAAGAAAGCAAAGAGGCTCACAAACACATGGAGGCTTAACAACACGCTCCTAAATAATCAATGGATCAATGACCAAATCAAAATGGAGATCCAGCAATATATGGAAACAAATGACAACAACAACACTAAGCCCCAACTTCTGTGGGACACAGCAAAAGCAGTCTTAAGAGGAAAGTATATAGCAATCCAAGCATATTTAAAAAAGGAAGAGCAATCCCAAATGAATGGTCTAATGTCACAATTATCGAAATTGGAAAAAGAAGAACAGATGAGGCCTAAGGTCAGCAGAAGGAGGGACATAATAAAGATCAGAGAAGAAATAAATAAAATTGAGAAGAATAAAACAATAGCAAAAATCAATGAAACCAAGAGCTGGTTCTTTGAGAAAATAAACAAAATAGATAAGCCTCTAGCCAGACTTATTAAGAAGAAAAGAGAGTCAACACAAATCAACAGTATCAGAAACGAGAAAGGAAAAATCACGACGGACCCCACAGAAATACAAAGAATTATTAGAGAATACTATGAAAAGCTATATGCTAACAAGCTGGGAAACCTAGGAGAAATGGACAACTTCCTAGAAAAATACAACCTTCCACGATTGACCCAGAAAGAAACAGAAAATCTAAACAGACCAATTACCAGCAACGAAATTGAAGCGGTAATCAAAAAACTACCAAAGAACAAAACCCCCGGGCCAGATGGATTTACCTCGGAATTTTATCAGACATACAGGGAAGACATAATACCCATTCTCCTTAGAGTTTTCCAAAAAATAGAGGAGGAGGGGATACTCCCAAACTCATTCTATGAAGCTAACATCACCCTAATACCAAAACCAGGCAAAGACCCCACCAAAAAAGAAAACTACAGACGAATATCCCTGATGAAAGTAGATGCAAAAATACTCAACAAAATATTAGCAAACCGAATTCAAAAATGCATCAAAAGGATCATACACCATGACCAAGTGGAAATCATCCCAGGGATGCAAGGATGGTACAACATTCGAAAGTCCATCAACATCATCCACCACATCAACAAAAAGAAAGACAAAAACCACATGATCATCTCCATAGATGCTGAAAAAGCATTTGACAAAGTTCAACATCCATTCATGATAAAAACTCTTAGCAAAATGGGAATAGAGGGCAAGTACCTCAACATAATAAAGGCCATATATGATAAACCCACAGCCAACATTATATTGAACAGCGAGAAACTGAAAGCATTTCCTCTGAGATCGGGAACTAGACAGGGATGCCCACTCTCTCCACTGTTATTTAACATGGTACTGGAGGTCCTAGCCACGGCAATCAGACAAAACAAAGAAATACAAGGAATCCAGATTGGTAAAGAAGAAGTTAAAGTGTCACTATTTGCAGATGACATGATACTGTACATAAAAATCCCTAAAGACTCCACCCCAAAACTACTAGAACTGATATCGGAATACAGCAAAGTTGCAGGATACAAAATCAACACACAGAAATCTGTGGCTTTCCTATACACTAACAATGAACCAACAGAAAGAGAAATCAGGAAAACAACTCCATTCACAACTGCATCAAAAAAATAACATACCTAGGAATAAACCTAACCAAGGAAGTGAAAGACTTATACTCTGAAAACTACAAGTCACTCTTAAAAGAAATTGAAGGGGACACTAACAGATGGAAACTCATCCCATGCTCGTGGCTAGGAAGAATTAATATCGTCAAAATGGCCATCCTGCCCAAAGCAATATACAGATTTGATGCAATCCCTATGAAACTACCAGCAACATTCTTCAATGAACTGGAACAAATAATTCAAAAATTCATATGGAAACACCAAAGACCCCGAATAGCCAAAGCAATCCTGAGAAAGAAGAATAAAGTAGGGGGGATCTCACTATATAAAGCTCTACTATAAAGCCATAGTAATCAAGACAATTTGGTACTGGCACAAGAGCAGAGCCACAGACCAATGGAACAGACTAGAGAATCCAGACATTAACCCAGACATATATGGTCAATTAATATTTGATAAAGGAGCCATGGACATACAATGGCGAAATGACAGTCTCTTCAACAGATGGTGCTGGCAAAACTGGACAGCTACATGTAGGAGAAGGAAACTGGACCATTGTCTAACCCCATATACAAAAGTAAACTCAAAATGGATCAAAGACCTGAATGTAAGTCATGAAACCATTAAACTCTTGGAAGAAAACATAGGCAAAAACCTCTTAGACATAAACATGAGTGACCTCTTCTTGAACATATCTCCCCAGGCAAGGAAAACAACAGCAAAAATGAATAAGTGGGACTATATTAAGCTGAAAAGCTTCTGTACAGCAAAAGACACCATCAATAGAACAAAAAGGAACCCTACAGTGTGGGAGAATATATTTGAAAATGACACATCCGATAAAGGCTTGACGTCCAGAATATATAAAGAGCTCACACGCCTCAACAAACAAAAAACAAATAACCCAATTAAAAAATGGGCAGAGGAACTGAACAGACAGTTCTCCAAAAAAGAAATACAGATGGCCAACAGACACATGAAAAGATGCTCCACATCGCTAATTATCAGAGAAATGCAAATTAAAACTACAATGAGGTGTCACCTCACACCAGTACGGATGGCTGCTATCCAAAAGACAAACAACAACAAATGTTGGCGAGGCTGTGGAGAAAGGGGAACCCTCCTACACTGCTGGTGGGAATGTAAGTTAGTTCAACCATTGTGGAAAGCAGTATGGAGGTACATCAAAATGCTCAAAACAGACCTACCATTTGACCCAGGAATTGCACTCCTAGGAATTTACCCTAAGAATGCAGCAATCAAGTATGAGAAAGATCAGTGCACCCCTATGTTTATCGCAGCACTATTTACAATAGCCAAGAATTGGAAGCAACCTAAATGTCCATTGGTAGATGAATGGATAAAGAAGATGTGGTACATATACATAATGGAATACTACTCAGATCCAACTATTTGTAGCAACATGGATGGAGCTGGAGGGTATTATGCTCAGTGAAACAAGCCAAGTGGAGAAAGAGAAATACCAAATGATTTCACTTATCTGTGGAATATAAGAACAAAGGAAAAACTGAAGGAACAAAACAGCAGCAGAATCACAGAACTCAAGAATGGACTAACAGGTACCAAAGGGAAAGGGACTGGGGAGGATGGGTGGGTAGGGAGGGATAAGGTGGGGGAGAAGCAGGGGGCTATTAAGATTAGCATGCATGTGGGGGTAGGAGAAAAGGGAGGGCTGTACAACACAGAGAAGGCAAGTAGTGATTCTACAACATTTTGCTATGCTGATGGACAGTGACTGTAAAGGGGTTTATAGGGGGGACCTGGTATAGGGGAGAGCCTAGTAAACATAATATTCGTTATGTAAGTGTAGATTAGTGATACCAAAAAAAAAAAAAAGGGGCAGTTCCTGTGTGGTAACCTCCGATGAGTTCTACACAAGAGTATAAAGGGCATATAAAAGTGTAGGCAAAGGGTCTGTTTGTGTTTATACAGAGGATCAAAGCCTAATTGGGCTACCCTGAAAATGAACTAAGATACGATATGAAAAAGAACTTCCAACATCAGCACTCTCTGGAAGACTCATGCCAGAAGATGATCATCAAAAAACCCCAACAAAGATCCACGCACTGCTACAGCTGTAGATGCACTCATCCCACCAGTTCCTGGACTTGCCATGGGAATGAGGAAGGAGATATCTAAGCTGGCCTGTGCATACAGTAAAACAACAAATTTGACTGGATCTATACTGTTGGAACTCAATCAAGAATTAGGAGAAGTGCAAATTGTAGCGCTCCAAAATCTTACAACTACAGACTATTCACTGTTAAAAGAACATAAGGGATGTGAACATTCCCCAGGAATGGGTTGTTTTAATTTGTCTGATTTCTCTGACTGTTCAAGTTCAGTTGGACAATATCCACCATATCATAGATAAGTTTTCACAAATGCCTAAGGTGCCTAACTGGTTTTCTTGGTTTCACTGGAGATGGCTGGTAATTACAGGTATGTTTTGGTTATGTAACTATACTCCTATTATGTTAATGTGTGTGCACAGTTTAAGTAGTAGCTTAAAACCTATACATGCTGAAGTTACTCTACAAGAAGACATGTCAAAGAAATAATCAATCTTCCCATGTTTTCTTCCACCTGCTACTTCTATAGCTTTTCTTCTTCCTTCCTAATTACAACCCTTAAATAGAATTCGTGCGTCATATCAAATTTACTGAGTATCATAATTCTTCCAAGTGGTAAAGATACCTCAAGACAAATGCTGGGCATAGAAGCTACAGGGCATAAATATGCAAAGAAATAAAAAGCTAACCATTTCAAACAAGAAGGCTTCTCTCTCACTTACCAATTCTACATTTCCTTGTATGGCCCCGGAAGATGACTGGTTAGCCAGAGACGGGTAAGATTCCTCAAGGGAGGAACAACCTAAGACAGGCACAGTCGCAGGGGGGCCATCAGGTGAGAAACTGGGGATCAACAGAGGTGAGGCTTAGAACCTCACCCCCCCCTTGTTCTGAGAGAAGTCTTCTGCATACGTGGATGTTTTATTGCCCTTGTCTAGCTTGGATTAACACATAGTCTACAGGCACACACCTGACCATCTACATTTGCTCTCTTACAACACTAAACTATGTTTTCTACCTTTATCTTGTATCTACCTACCACTTCAGCATTTTATTAAAAATAATAATAATAAAGAGAGAAATGTGGCATCCACATATAAATCAAGTATAAAAATCAAATGAGTATTCATATTTGAACTGACTGTTTATAGCTCATAATGCATGAGCAAAACCGAAGGTTTCTGTGATGGCTGCCCTGGTACTGTTCACCATGTAAGAACTTATTCACTATGTAAGAATTTGTTCTCCATGTAAGAACTTGTTCGTTATGCTTCAGAAGATTGGAGACTGATGAAAATTAGGCTTGGGGTGGATTAATGATTGTGCATTGAGCATTGACTCCCCTATACAGAATTTTATTGTTGTTAACAACCATTTGATCAATAAATATGAGAGATGCCCTCACAAAAAAAAAAAAAAAAAAAAAAAAGTATACACTTCCAATGGTAAAATAATAAGTAACCGGGATGTAATGAATATAGTCAAGATATTGTAACAGCTTGGTATGGTGATAGCTGGTACCTAGAATTGTCATGTATATAAATGTTGAATCACTACGTTGTACACCTGAAACTAATGTAATGTAATACTGTGTGTCAACTACCCTTCAATAATAAAAAAAAAAAAAGAGAAGTAACTTAATACGTAAAAATTTATTTTTTTCTTGTTATATATAGTATGTCCATCACGCACATGATGTACATGTAGACACACATATACAAAAGTACATACCACTATGCATGGTGAAGTTTTTAGAAGATTGAAAAGATAAAAGGATTATAAATCAAGCCACATATTTCACTGTAGTAATATATTTTCTTCCAGTGTTTTTCTTATTTATGCATGTGAATTACAAAATAGAACTCTGCTATACTGTTGATTCAGTTTTAGATTCTTTTAAAATTTAACTGTTCACAAGTAATTTGCCTCTAGCATTAATTATTTCAAGTACATATTTTGCAATGTGTTTTTATGTGTTCCATTTTATGAATGCCTCAAAGGTCATAAAACCAATTTGCTACTGTTAGATAATCAAGTTGTTTTTCAGTTTCTATGACTCTAAATAATATAAGTAAACAACCTTATTCATAAGTGATCATGTGCCTTATTGCTTGTCTCCCTAAGATAAATAGCAACTTTAGATTTGAGTGAGGGATTTTCTTCTCATAGTTTATAAGGTTTTCAGTCTGACAGCTTAAGATCTCTGGTGTCATGCCAAACACTGACCACTGTTTCTCAAGAAAGTCAATGGTGTCATTTACTTTCTTTTGTCAGAGATCCTGAAATTTACATATCACAATTTCTCTATATTTTCAGACATTTTCTTTAACGTTCCCTGATGTCAAACTATAACCTAACTTACTAAATCTTTAAAATGCACAAGGCTTTTTGAAGATCCTGTATCTACTATCTGTGAGAATAGAAAGTACTAGAGCACTGCACTTAAGATGGGGATATGGTTGCTTGCAAAACATTTAGTGCACAAGAAATCCTTAGTAAATCACACGGTGTGATGACTAAAATGGCAGTGGTTATATAATTCCTCATTCTTGGATTGTATGAATTGGGTATTCATATTGGGCTACCACAGAACCCAGTTTTTTCTTTTTCTTATAGTTCATTCTACATACATTTTCCTTAACAAAATACAGTCTTTTTCATTATTGTTGTTGTAACATTCAATTTATCACACTGATTAACCTTGATGAGTGAGCCAGTGGTGAGTCCCAAGAACCAACAACCTGGATGTTCTTTCTGGAATGCTAAACATGGTGAGGTTTTGATAAACCCTTGAAGGGCTTTGTATGAAGTAGCTGTTCATGGAGGCCAAACATATAGATAAGTGAGATATTTAATCTCTTGCCCAGGCATTAAGAAGTTAGGTTAATAAGAGGTGCTATTCAAAATAACCATTCCCAAGTCAGGAAAGTGTGAAATGAAGTTGCAAGGATGCTGTCAATTCCAATGGGAGAGTTTGCAGTGTTACTTTAAAATTAAGTTGACTTTATCTGGGCAACCTATAGCACACTAGTGGTACCTGGTCTTAGGAGGATGCAAATTAACAACCTTACCTCCTACTGCTTTCCCTGTGAAACATTAGATTTTCAAATGCATGCTCTATGAGATAGTGCATACATCTAAAAGCATGTCCAAATTGCTTTTGCTTTAAACAAAAACCCAAGAAAGAACAAGGAGATGAAATTGCAATCTGTCCATTTGTTTACTTAAGGAAAGTTTGAAACTGACAGGCCAATACCAGCAGGTACAGAGACCGATCTGGGAGCAAAATGCTTGGGTGCCATGACTACTACTTTAAGAAACAGTGGTCATTGTTTGGCATGAACATTTAAATATGATAAAAATGTTACAGACAACAAAATTTACAAATGTACTCAGGGAAGAAAAAAATACATTTTTTTCATGATACGGTTTTTGAAAGGCTTGTAGTATAAACTTGTGTTTGTAACTGTATCTGAACTTAACCTATAAAAGACAGTAGGCCATAGAAGTTGCAAGTCTCTAAGAGGAAATATTGAAATGATTAAAAGCCTTTGAGCAGCAGTTGCTCTTAGAAAGAGATGGTGGAGGAGGAGTGTTTTTATTCAGGTAGAATAGAAATTTAACCTCCTTTTGATGTGGAATATTAAGCTCTTTCATTCTTCTGATATTAAGAAAGAAAAAAGGGGGTGCACTGATGGGTGTTAGGTGTTAGATCAACAGTGGGTTAAAAAGAAGGTGGTCGGGGGTGATGTGTTGAGCTTTCATCGTCAGTGGCTGTGAGAAGCTGTAGAAACCTGTGATGTTAGTTGGAAGGGTGAGGACAGATTGCCAGGAAGATTTTGATGTGACATGACCTTGAAATTGTGTAGTTGTGCACCAGCCTTTATTTTAGATAAATTGGCTGAGCCAGAGAGGAATTAAAAAGAAACAGTCTACCAATTTTGGAAAGGCCATGCTATGGATAGAAGTATCCAAGAAAGAGGTACTAATGTTTTCAAAAAATGTGTTCGTAGATACCATTATGTTCTTGACAGGATTAGTTTACTTTAGAAACTGCTTTAAATACAGGTGGGGGAGACGACCGAAGAGGATAATTTGAATTACATTCAAGACATTCTTTAAAAATCTGTTCAAAGGATGGAAAACTGAAGATGTCTGAAGGCGAAAAATCAACAACAGAAAAGCTGTCACCAATTACTTCTTAGTTTTATTGGGGCATGAAATGGAGTTTCATGATATTCTAAAAACAACTACATAAAATTGAATAAGTGAATTGGCATTAAATCCATCTCATATTTTTATCTCATTTTGATGTAATTATTGAAACTGGTTTGTTATGTCACAGGCTTCTCCTTCAAATCATATACAGTTAATGAAATAGTTAAAGCATTTTTTAATTGTTCCTACATTCTAGCAAAACCATACATAGACAGGGTGGTTGATTTATGACTTTCCATTAACCTTTACTAATGCTTTTTACTGAATGATTTATTTACATGGTTTATGTTGAGGTAACCTCCTGGTTGGATTGTCTGTGATCCTTACAAGCTCAGAGGCTAAGGGATGAGTCCCCTCACTAACACATCTCTTGAATTTCTGAGTGGGCTGTGGGCTCCCATTCAGAGAAATTGTCTTGGGTTCAGTTTTATAATGCCCCTCATCCCCCTGTCATTTCTTTTTGGATAAAAGAGAAAATCATTGACAATCTCTGACCCACTGAATAATGTAAAGTGGCTGAAGTTCCATACCTCTGTGAAAGCTGGTTATTTCAAGTTGCTGCTAGCTCTATAGCTCCGCTTCACCTTTCTCTCGTTTTTACTGGCCAACTTCCTCTCTTAAATCACAGAACCAGTCTACTAAATGCCACCTAAAATAGTCTTAGAAATAAGACCTGTATGAAGTCTTTAGCTTTCCTGTGAAGTACTAGTGTTCCCCTGATCCCAGCAGGGAAGATGTTCAAGTATCTGAAATTGCAAGAGATTGTAAAGACAATGCCAGTGTGTGTATGACTTCCGTTAGCTATGAGCTCAAGGAGATGATGTGAACATCAATGATGTTAAGGAATTAACAGCAATTAACATGTCCTTAAAAAGTTTTACTCCATTTCTACCAAAAAAGATTAAGTTCTAATTTCATGCTATTTAACTCAATCATCACTTCTTGAGTTTGTCTTGTGACAATAAAATGAAGACTTGACATGTTGGCTAGAATAGAAGGTGGGGGAAAGCTCTTTGGCTTTTCTTTGGGTAGTTTAACCCCACCTCCCTTTTCTGAATGTTGCAAAACCCTCTGGTGCATAAGAATTTGTCTTTTCTCTCCTCGTTTTCTTCCACAAAGTCCAAAGCAGCAGAGGGTGGGGAGCTGCCAGGCCTGGTGGGAAAGGTGAAAACAGGATAGGGAAAATCACTCCTGCTCTCAAGGTTTGCTGGTGCCCTGGGCAGGGATGACTGATAGGCGAGCCACCATCCCTTCTCTTTCAAGCCCGGGGCAGGGATCACCGTTGAGCTCAGCCTGATGATCCTCATGCTTGTGTTTCTGGCTGCTGTGACCAAGTATTCAAAACTGGCACTAAACGTAAGCCCCAATTCTTGCACTTTCTGGCTGACAGACGCCTTGAAGGAACAGTACACTGATGATTCCTGAAGGCTGCTAGACATATGCCCTCTGTACATTTCCTGAGGTATTTAGATCCAACTCTTTGATAAGTTAATGGTTGCAACTGAGCACGTAATTCTTTGTATGCACTTAGAATGTTTATGGCAGAATTAGTTTCTAGTTCCACATAACACTGTTAGTTTATATCCTGATTGGATAGAGACTGAACAACTATTTTTTGATAACATGATAAATACATTGACATATACTATCAAAAAGCTGAAATCAGTTGACATCCAAACTTACGCCTTATAGCAGCAGAAAGTGAAAGCAGCATATCCATAATCGTCATGGAAAACCCACACACATGAACTGGGTTTATAGGCACAAAGGTCTACAGAGCAAATAGTAAAAATGCTACAATTTTAAGAGAAAAAAAATCCTGAACATTAGCATGAGATGTTTTCAAGCTTATTGATATTCCCAGCCTTTAATCATAACATCTCAATGATAGTCACAAGCCACAAAGGCTTTGTGAAAATGTCAGAGTCAATAATTCTTTTTAACAGACATGCAGACTAAATTAATATTAAATTGATTTCACTCTCTGGTAACTGTATTATTTCTGGTAGATTATATATTTTAATAAGTAACTTTAAAAATAGATGAAACTGAAAGTCAATTCACTATAATTTTTACAGCAAATACATCATAGAATATTCTTCTATCTAAACAGAATAATGATGAGAGGGTCCTAAAAAACATCTAAAGAGGTGCTCATTAATCAATCACCTTTTTGTTCTGTATGGTAAATCATGTACTTTAAGAATTTTTAAGACTCCAACAGACATTTGCAGCAACTAGACTGGAAAGGATTCCCATTTTTGCTATTTTAGAAAAATAAGCGGTTTTCCCTGGATTGTTTGCTTTCTTAAATTCCATTCCCCGATTCATTAAAATCCTTATGAAAGCAAAAGTTGTTGACATGACTGAAACAAATGGCTTTACTGTTAACCTAATTGACTCTTTGCAAGTACTTTATCAAAGCAATTTTAGTAGTATCTACTATTAAAGTCTTTCTCCCAGAAAAAAATAGAAAGAGTAACATATCTAGAATGCCAATGAACATCATCTCAACACAACTTCTAAGCTTCCCAGAAAAACTGGGTTAAGAATGTAGCAGAATAAAATTTCCTCATCTCAGATCTGCATATTTCTGATTTTGTTCTTTACACGGAGAGGCAGTAGAGTGGTTAAGAGCAAAGGGTATTGAAATCACAGGCCTCAGTCTGAGTGGTGCCTTTGCCAATGACCAGGTCAGTGACCTCAGAAAATGACGAATCCTCTCTAATTTGCCAGTTTATCTGTAAAATGGGCATGACAACAGTATTTATCTCATAGGGCTGTTATTAGGATTAAATGAAATGATGTGTATAAAGGGCTTAAAAAGTGCCTGGGGCACAATAAAGTCCCAGGAAGTGTAAACTATAACAAAAATTACTATCATTATCTTTCTCAAAATCTATTGTCTTGGGACATCAGAATTCTGCCACTAAAATGGAAAAATGCTAATTTCCCCAATTGAAACAAAAGAATTTAAATTTGAATTTAAATGAAACTTAGTGGATAAATTATATTTCTTGCAATTACAGATATTAATACTTGAAGATGCTCTGCTCCTTCAAAAGTTTAAGAACTGGTAGTTCAGTGAAAGTAAAGATTCATATCCTGTACAGTATTGATGCACATTTGTAGATAGACTCTCCCCACCTCCATAGTCACTAGCTTTACACCTTTCTCAAAGTGCCTGTTGCTTACTAATACCACACAATCTGGATTTGATTATATAATGCTTTAAGTGTTACAGATATATTTTGGATGTTTCATGTATTTTTCTCTCCCCAAAGTTCCATTTGGGTAGGACTCTTTCTTTCCTATCCATTTTCTCTTCCATTGCATTTTGCCTGGGTTGAGCAAATAATAAACTTACAAAAAATAATTCATGACTGCAGAATCTGAAACACTTAAAAAAAAAAAAAAAGTTTTGTAAGAAACTGTCTCCAACCCATTGCTGGAATAGATAGGCAGTTTAGGGAAGTACCATGAAATTATACTCATTTCAGCAGGGCAGTGACTTGTCCTTTGTATTTCAACTAGTCAATCCTTTGCCCACTTCCCTGGGCTATGTCACTTGGCCCAAACCAATACAGACTAGCCTTCTTATGGTGTGACATTCTATTTAATGAAATAATGAAATATGGAGAGGATCAACTTGAGAGTGTGGGTCAGAAAACCTAACAGTAGCCATGAATTGGTGTTAGGAAAATCGGGTCCCTTCCCAAGCCCTTTCCTTTCCTGTGCTGGCTTTTCTATTTTTCCCAGAATACTAACCACTACTTGGTGGGAGCCCCCAAGGTATGTAGAGGGGCTGCCTGACTCCCTAGGTTTTTCCTGGTCTGCTGAATCCCCCACAGGGCTGACCACAGCATGGCTGAAGATAGTTTTGGAGTTCTCTATTTTTGAATGTAGGTGTTTCCACATGAATATGGCTGTAAAAGACCTATCACTAGTGTGAAACAGATTTCATTGACAATTAATTGAGAAGTTTCCTGGCTGCTCAGTCATCCCAGCTTATGGAATCAGGTTCTACCATAGAGACTTCTGGTCTGTGTTGGGGGGTAGCCCTTACTCTTACCATCATTCCCAACACCATGATCTTTCCCTAGGCTGCCTTCTTCATCTGTCTCCAGACTGCAGCCACCCGAGGTGCCCAGAGTTTGGGCTGCTCGCACCTCCCGTGCCAGCCGCCCCCCCGGCCTGGCTGAGCCACCCGCTCTGCTGTTTGCCCCGGCCCTGGCTCTGTGACTGGTTCTGGCAGGTGGGTCTTTACCAACACTCAAAACATAGTGGAAAAGACCTAGCAAGAGGTAGTCAAATAGTCACACAATAGTCTGACTCAAATGGGAGAAAAGGCACACCAGTTCACTTTCACATTCCATTTCCCACATCTCCAGATTCATCCATTTTGTACAATTAATCATTACTTTTATAAAAACTCAGAATTAATTTATATTAACCAGGGGTATGATGGTTATGGCTAATACACTTCCAAAGGGAAGTCCATAGCTTTTATTTGTGTCACTTGATTTTGAAGGATTTTTGAAAATACAATCTATGGAAAAATATCAACAAAGTCTGAACGTCACTCCTGAAAAATGCTGCTGTTTACCTCTCAGGAAGGATCCTCATCAGTCAAGAGGAAAGTAAACAAGCAAATGTCATTTTAACATTCCTTCAGTATTGTGCTAGGGAATGTGAGCGAGGCTGAACCGAATTTAGAATGTCCACACCTCCCAGACCTAATAAATCAATGACCTCAGGATATCATAGCATGAAGACTTTATTAGGTGCCATCTGTAATCACTCAATTAAAAACAAATAAAGCATGCATATTCAAACTTCTGTCCATGACATGAAAAAAAGTTATTCAGTTCACATATGGTTTGGTTAAACTGTGATGCTGACCTTTAATCTTAATGCTATGGCCTTTGGGGAAGGCATGTCAGCTACTACAGGGTTAAGTCAATTTGTTTCCAGATTAGGGATGGTCATGCAGCAATAGAAAAGATCTGTGAGTTATCCTCAGGTGATTAAGCCATCATAAATAGCTGCATAGTGACTCCAGATGGTCAAGGATTCAGGCCTAAGAAGCCAATTCCTGCCCTTATGGTGTTTATACCATAATTCATACGGCAAAGCAAAAATTTCAAGAGTTAAGTACAGAGTCACAGTATTTTAGTATTTGAGGACTAGAAACCTTCACACAATTTCACAGTTCCAATACATACCCAGAAAGGGCTGTGTGTGCATATGTGTGTGTGTGTGTGTGTGTGTGTGTGTAACTAAAGGTGGATTTTTAAAAGACCACTGGTTAGAATCCAAAGGAGAGTTGCTCATAAGAGGTTGAGAGTCTTTAGGGAGAGAGGCTGGTGGAGTGACTGCCGGTGTTGCCTACCTACTCTTTCTTTGAGTGGAAGATGGGAGGTTTATTTTTATTAATTTTGTTTTCTTTGAAATTCAAAATTTCGTAAGCAGAAAAATGTAATTGGTAACAGGAAAATCCATATTTTATTATTTGAAAGGCAGTATAGCATGGTGGCCAGAGAACTAGATCAAGGTGGGAAAAGTGGGGTGGAGTTCTTTCTCAGGTGCTAACCAGTTATTCTTGGGAGGGTTGATTAATCTTCCCTAGTCTTTTTCATTTTTTAAAAATAAGTGGACTAAATAACAGAACTAAAATTTAAGGATTTTAAACTGGTTTTATGATAAAATTTTGCTCATCAAAATATAAAAAGAGTTAGTCCCAGGATTCCATCTGTAGGAATCTATGCTGCCCCCCTGGAGAACAATGTTCTTTATTTGCCCCTCCTTTGTCAATGTTGCTATGTGTACACAAAAGTACATGGAAGAGAGGGGGGATAAAAGTTCTGTGTAATACTAGCAATGCCCTAGTGAACTAATGGGCATGGCTTCTGCCTGCCTCTTTCACATGTAATTTTTATCTGATCATTCAATTATTTTTCTAAAATTAATATTCCTTTTCCAAACTTTAAAATTCTACATGCATATCATATAATAGTTAGGGAATAAAGAATCATTAGTAATCCCATGACCAAGAGATATGACTAATAACCAGGAACATTTAGAGATGTTTTTATTTAATTGTATTCCTGTGCTTTTATAGTTTTTCTAATAAAATCGATATCATGTTGTAAGTACTATTTGCTTTCCTTTTCTCCCCCATTTCATGTTCCATCATATTTTGAGCCATTGTTTATGCCATTAAATGTTTTTGAAAGCATGATTTTAGTAGTTTAGTATGTGATGTCTTTCAAACTGATGTCTCTAAATTTAACCATTCTCTTGTTTTTTAGATAAAGTCCATTTTTGTTTTGCAATTGTAAACTATACAATGAAGAACATCCTTGTAATAGTTTTTATGCACCTGTCTGATTTTATTTTTTAGAATTAGAATGACTAGATCAAAGGCTATAGGTTTTTTTCCCCTTCCAGAAATCAGAGATAACTTAGATTTAATAAACACATCTGTTTAAATGAGTCTTGACAGTTACATCTACATGAAACCACTGCCATACTTAAGACACAGGATATTTCTCAGTCCCCTAGCAGGGTGTGCATGATGAAGGGCTCTTAATATGTATTATTAAATTACTTTTTACTCCAGGTTGTACCAATTTCCCTTCCCTCTAGAAATCTCCTAAAATGGCATTTTTCTGCATTATCCCCATTATTAGGAACTCTCATATTGGTTAGTGTTTGTTCATTTAATAGACAATAATAATTTAATAGAAAATAAGGTCCCATTGTAATGTGCATTTCCTAGATTATTAGTGAGTCTGGGCTTCTTTTATAATATATTTATTCACCACTGTCTTTCTTTTTCTCCATTTTTTTTCTGTTGGTGTTTTCCTTAGGGATTTATAGAAACTCTTTATATATTAATGATAATATATTAATCATATGATATTTTATCATTGTTGCAAATAGTTTTGCCCACTTAAGTATATTTTAAACATGTTTACTTTCAAGTTTTAGCCAAGTATATATATTCTTTGCTTTTTGTCTATGTACAGTAGCCCTGTCTTATCTGCAGTTCCACTTTCCTTGGTCAACCTGGGTCCAGACACAGATGACAGCATGTCAGCAGGGCAATTGCTAATACCTAATGCTAAGTAACAATGCCTCACTTCATCTCATCTCATTCACGTAACATTTATTACAGTATATTTTTATGATTGTTCTATTTTATTAATACTTATTGTTGTTAATCTCCTACTGTGCTTAACTTATAAATTAAACTTTATCATAGTATGCACATATATAGAAAGAAACATAGTGTATATAGG
This sequence comes from Manis pentadactyla, assembly GCF_030020395.1. Classification (NCBI taxonomy): domain Eukaryota; kingdom Metazoa; phylum Chordata; class Mammalia; order Pholidota; family Manidae; genus Manis; species Manis pentadactyla. The sequence goes on from NC_080030.1 coordinate 44,228,125, forward strand.
ATTTGATACCTGTGGTTTTGGGTATCCACTCGGGTTGGCGGGGGGGTCTTGGAATGTATCCCCATGGAGAAAGGGGAACTACTGTAGGTGTTTTATTGCTTTTATGCTTAGTAAATCCTTAGCAAAACACTGCCATCACAAAAATGTTCACCTATATTTTCTTCTATTTCTTTTGTTTTCATTAAAAAAAATACTCTCTAGACCATCTGGAGTTTCTTAGGGGCCACGGTATAATGTGAGATTCTATTTTTTCCCTAAACATTTAACCAACTATTTTACACCTTTATTCTTTCTTCATTATTTGCAATGATCTTTACCATATAGCATGTCACTTTTTTTATACAAGCATCTGTTTCCGTTCCATTGACTTGTCTGCCTGAGCTTGTGCCTTTACATCATTGTATTCAAACCAGGAGCTTTATAATATCTTAGAACCTTGAAGGGCAAATTTCCTTTCATTTCTTTTAAAATAAAAATGCACTAGTTATCTCGCATGTTTATTTTTCCAGATGAGCTTGAGAGTCACTTTCAGATTAAAAAAAAATTATCTCCAAATTATATGCTAATTTGAGAAAAATGGTATTTTTACAATATTCCACACTTTCATGCATGAATGTGGAATGCCTTCTTGTTTCGCATTCCTGGGGTGGTGGCTGTTCCCTAAGTAAAGCTTGGTGCCCACATTTCAAGCAGAAATTCTGGGGTCTCTTAAGGTCTAGAACTATTGATGAAGAGTTCTGAGCTCAATAAAGGCACACTATAAAAATAGCGTACGGGTGGGACAGCTCAAAGGATTAGATTCCAGAAAGCCAAGAGGACTTCTACATCTTGAACTGCTTCATAAACTGGTTATGAAAATCTGTATCCATGACAGTGCCTAATGAGCCTTGGTGTTAAAAATCCTCGTTCTAGAACATGAAAGAAATAAGGGCCATGATCACAGCACCCTTCTGTAACATTCCTTAACTCTTCTTAAAAACTTGCTGTGAATTTGGCATTAGCAACTACTAGTAGAATACACCGAAGTATTAGCACCATTTTATTTTTGCCATTAGCTTAACTTGCACCATTTCACAGATAGGCAGAAACGAAGCCTGGCTTCAATTTGCAAGTGAGATGGGGTGTGCATGTATTTTTACTCTTGGTTTATATTAAAAATAAACTTAGAAGAGCAAGTGGGAATGTGCCACAGGATGTGGTCAGCCAACTTCATGTGGCCTCATCATTTGCATTAGAAAACAAGTCTAACGATTAACTTCCAAGGTAATTTTCAAAATACTGCAGAAGGAAAATAATTCCTCCCTAGTTCCAAACAGATACCTCCAAGAAGTCAAGGGCCCAGGTCAGTAGGTGCTGACTGAGCAGGTCATCTGCCCCAACAAAAGCTGAAGCCTGCAGAGACCTCAGGCCCCACCCCGCAGGAACCACACTGCAGACACTGGAACTTGGCGTTCTGACAAATAGGCTTTGCCTTTTTTTTGGGTTGGTGTCTCCTTTGCTGAAAGCCCCGCCCTATTAGAGACTGAAAGTGAGGAATCAAATGAGATGATCAGAAAAGTGCCTTGGGAATCATACATTCGTGCATGAGTACATCATCTCCAATTAATCCACAGAACAACTCTGGAAGGTTACCATCCTCTTCCTGCAAGCAAATTGAAGCTCGGAGAGGTTAAGAAACTGCCCAGGATTAAACAGCTGCTACCAATAAGGGTTGATTTCACACTCAAGTTTATTGACTCCGAAGCCCATGACTGTGACTTGTGTACTATACTGCTTCCTCATCTCAGGAAAGGAGAAAACCTTACTAATAAGAGAAGCCTTTTGTGCAAGAGCAGCTGTTAGCTTCCTAATAGACTGTTGAGGACAAGATCAAGTGAACCAGGCTCCCAGAGGCTCAGCCAACCCCTTGGCCAGCTAAAGGCAGTGATATCCTAAGCCGTGGTGAGTAGACTGGCTGAGGGACCAACCTATAACACCAACAGTGTGTGGTCTGTACAATCCTGACCAAAAGAGGCCTCTGGCCCTACTTTTCTTAAACTTTCAGGATAGGGCAGAAGCCCCTGCTGCTGACCAGTAGATTTTGTCCACCAAGTAAAACTCCAGGCTCCACAAACAGAGCTGCAATGATGCACTTCAGCCACATGCCTATTCTAAGTGCATTAAAGCTCTGCATGGATTTAAGAGGAAAATCTCTTTCCAGTTCTCTATTGAATATTTCTTGACTGTGGCCTGCAGAAAACAATAGTAATTGAGAGACACATGTCTGGTGCCCAGCAGTCTGGCATCTGTGCTTTTCTATGGTGAGATGGGAAAATTTCCATTATGTTCCCAAGAGGAATTTCTGGGGGATGGTTCTTTTTAGGTATAATTGAAAGGACTTCAGGCATCCAAATTGGGGTGGCTGGTAAAATGGTTGAGCTGTGAGATAATCTATCTTTCTCTAAACAAATAAAACAAGAAATCCCACAAAGGTAATTTTAAAAAATCACAGAACTGGAAGGGGTTGCCTCGCTTCTGAAGATTCTCAACCCTTGGAGAGAGCTGCTCAATGTATGAGGTGGCGGCACTGTGTTAGAGTCATTTGGGGCTTTAAGGCTGGCCCCTCCTATCCGCCTTCTTCTGCCCCACCCACACCCCCTTTCCCCCACAAACAAAAGACTCATGTGTCTTTTGTCCTCATGTGTCCATCAGTGCCCCTGGGGACCCTCACACAAACTATGAAACCCTTACTGGTGAGTCCTTCCTGCACCTAGCAGGGCTGGGCACGTAGCAGGTGCTCAAAAACACGTTTGTTGCACTGAATTGAGCTTGTGGACCAAAGAAATCCTTTGCCTATATTTCTCTGTAGGACTGCATCTTTAGAAAAAAGATGAAATTTACTAAAAAAAAAAAAAAAAATGAAGAAAAGCATATGAAAAAATAAGGAACATAGAAGCATCCCTCAAAAGAAACCAGTTTCATAAGAGAAAGATGGACTTTACATACACAGGTCTCAGAGCCCAAAATAGCTAATGATATCCCTTAATAGCCACAAAAGCCTGTCCGCACATCCACAACTCTATCTAAAGACTTTGCCCTGGGACTCAGCCTCAGAACTCCTAAGTCTCTCTGAATCTGAAAACAGTACCACATTAGTTCTACTCCTAATGAAGAATGGTACTTCCCAGCCTACAGAATTTGGCCCAAAATTGTTGTTGAGACATTGATTACCTCAGCAATGTGTACTCACTACAGGGTAAGATTCTTTCCCATTTTATAAAACAAAACAAAACATGAGGCCTTTGAGGCTGGACTGTTGGCTGTTTCTTTCGGGTGGATTCCTTCTCACAAGTGTTTCCTGCCCCACATTAATCTGATACCCAAAGCACGTGTCACTGGAAGAAGTTTTCGCTATTTGTGCCCACAGCATCAGACGACTGAGCACGTTATTAAGCAAACTTGGAAACAACTTGGATCTTTCTTAGGAGTTCGCCAGATGCATCAATGCCTTTCCGTGGAGCCCAGCATTCCTGTTTCGGGTGCTATTAAGCTGGAACCACAGGCACGTAGCAGATGCCATTTCACCAATAAATCCTATGGTTGAATGAGACGTGGATGGCATCTGTCATACTTAATATTAAGTTCAACCTATAGATGTGGAATTCTAAATAGCACTCCTCCCCACTCCCATCCCCTTCAGAAAACAAAATGTAGAAGTGTCAGAATGTACGGATTCAATTGGTACTTGAACACTGTGTTTCCTCACTGATAATAAGGAAAAAGGGAGTGGAAAATGGGAAAGAGCAACCACAATACCATAATTAAGGCTGCAAATAAGCTACTGTATGTCAACAGAAGTCAGATACTGACAACAGAATTTTTTTAAAGTGGAAAAACATTGGCATTTTAAAAGAATATGCTAGTATTTCTTAATGGTTAGGAACTAGTAGAAATCTCAGGCTAACCAGAGGGAACTGTTTAGCAGAACCCTCATGAAATTGACTTAAGTTTTACGAGGAATTAAGTTACAGTTTTTGACTGGGGACCATTAAAACCAATGATTCAGCCAAAAATGTATTTGGGATTTAACATTTTCTTTTGGAAAAACATCTTAAAAGTGACGTACCCCGGTCACTTTAAGCTGTGAAACTCTATTTTAACAATATGATGGGGCCCACTTTCTACCAAAGCAAAGTTAATAATAATATGGTCTAAGATCAAGACTAATAACATATGTGGTTTGGTATCTACTTATAGACACTCGGGGAGTTGTGTGGTCTTTCTTGATAGTCATCGGGGCTGACTCTGGGTTGGTGAAAGTAAGCTAATCTTCCATGGCCAATGCCAGGAACCAACTCACATGCCCTATTATACTTTGGCAAACAATATCCTGTGCTATAATGTGGAAACCTAGAGTGTGACAGAGCCAAAATTCCACCCTGAACAAACACAAGACTTCATCACCATTGGAGCGTCAGCTCCATATTCTGGCTCTAAAATAGATGGCAGACCGCAGCCCATCAGGCTGGTTGCTCCTCTGACTGAGCATTGGCTTGGGAGCCCTCCTGGTCTTCACCAGGCCAGGCCTGTCTGTGTCAAGGCTCACACCCACAGGGCTCACTTGTCTGTGGAAGGGCTCACAGTCCAGCTGAACAGGCATGTTGTCAGTGGGCAGGCTCTCCCAGAGCCCAGCCCTTGCGGCAACAAGTGTGACAAACCTAAAGAGCCGGACTTAAATGCAGACTATGATTCTCACCATGCCAGGGGTTGGGAACCCCTGTACAAATCCGAAATGGCTTTGCTTCCCAGAAACAAGCAGGCGCACAAAATATTTTCATGTAAAATGAAAGGGGATGGGGCAGTTTAAGGATTCCCTGAAAACCTCCTGGTGGCCTTCAGGTTAAGAATTTTGCTGTGGGCAAAACAGATAGTTGTATAAATGGTGTGGTTTTATGGGAGGAGGAACAGTGCTGTGAAAACCCAGCCCTCAGCAAAAGCTCTTGCTCTTAATAACATGGTCCATGCCTGGATTTCCACCATTAACCATTTTTTCCCTTGGAGTATCACACCTCAGGAGGACCCCACTGAGCCACAGGTGGCAGGTTGTGCAGTGGCTATGCCTGGGTCCAAATCCCTGTGCCGTATGGCCACAAGCAGGCTATTGGGATAAAGAGCCTATTACCATACCCCAGGGCAGCCAAGATTTCACTGTTGGTCCTTGGTACTTGCAGCTACTGCGATGAATGGAAATGCCAAAGATGTAAAATAATTAACTGGCTTAATGGCCGATGGAGGTTCATATTACCTCCCTGTATTTCTAACACACTACATTTAGATGAAAATAAAGCAATCCATTTTCTCCTAAAAAGCTCTTTAAAATCATTTCAGCACACATATAATAAAAAGGATTAAAAATGATTCTTTTCTTTCTAAGAAATCACCTTATGAAATGGCGATGTGTCATATATACTTCTTTAGACTTCAGTTTACTCACTTATAAAAGGAAGTACCTAGGTCATTGAGTTGTTCTGAGGATTAAATTAGGAAGTCCACATAAAATGCTTCTAAAATGCTTTCAATGTCAATTCAACAAATTTTTGTTGATATTCACAATGTGTAAAGCACTGTTCTAGGTGTTACTATTATTATCATTTCTAGAAATTGCTTGGGCAGGACAGATTGTGCTACTGTCATGTTAATACCTTTGTACTTCCAGAATTATCTACTAGGTCTGTAAGGCAGTGGGCCACAAGAAAGCTAAATTTTGGGAGAAGATGGCTCAGGTGCCAAGGCTGTTAGCAGGTAGAGGGTGTTTTAGGGTGTGGGAATGGCGTCCAGGGATACTGCAAGTCGGGAGGCAGGCACAAAGTGGGAGAGATCTATTTAGAAAGATGGAGTTGGAAGATGCAAAAGAAAAACTTACTAGGAGGACAGTCCATTCTGGTCATGGGCAAAGCAAGGCTGAGAGGGGGACTTAGGTCCCTAATTAGGGGAGAAAACAAACATCAAAGAGCCATCTAAACCATGGAGTGTGCAGTTTGCAATGGTCCATAGTCTCTATCATCCCGGAAAAGCCTCCGGGACTGGACTGAAGGCTGGTGCGGTGGAGCTCCCTGGGAAGAGGGGGACACACTCCAGAAGAGCAAGGAGCTTGGACCAGGGCCATAAGGCAGGACTGCCCAGCTCTACTCTTTCCCTTGGCTTAGAGCTGCTAAGCCACACTACCTAGGTTTATGCACCTGTCTCTGTGCCCTTTCCTCTGTGCTCCCGTGGGACATTTCAGGTCTACCTCCCTGGGCTGGGCTGGAGCTCTAAGAGGAAGCTACTTTGCATTCTATTGAACCGGCTGGGTAAGCCCCTCCCGGAGGGGAGCACAGGGGCCCTGAGGCAA